>NC_132886.1:11190770-11548270 GCF_030463535.1 Salminus brasiliensis
AAGAGAAAAGCAGCCAGTCTTTTTATAGGCCAAGTTACCTCAGCTAACGTTGCTATGCTAGGCCTGTACAGCTCGTATCTTTTAGCTTGAAAAACAGCCATTTTGTGAAGAGGTAAACTGATACCAAGCGGGGAAAAAAGATGCTGATCTTTTTATTATATTATATATATAGCAGCACTCTGATATGTGATGCGATGTGATGCTATGCTACGCTACTTATGTTCATGGCCAAGTAGCTGTTATTATTATTACTGTTTTACTGCTATTGATGATATATGGTGAAATAGGGGTCCAGCTAATCTAACAGTAACGTTAACAAACTCAAACAAAAAAATTATAATTATATATATATATATACACAAGAGGAAACCCTGGCTAGGCAGCTGCTCAGAGGAGCTCATGGCTGCTGACTGTTGGGACAGGGTTTAAGGGGTCAGAGTGATTATAAAGTTTTGGCATTTGAATCACCTGGTCTGTCCTAACTGTGAGCCATAGCTAATAAAAGTTAGCTGGGTAAAAGTCGCCTCCTTCTTTGTGGATTCTATCATTAAACTCTACAAGTTCCTCCTCCCTTACTGGTCAGGCCCTACCGTCAACACACGCTTCCATGCAGCAGTGAGTGTAGGTGTGTACTGCTGGAGCATCTGAGGCAACGAGAGCACGTGTGTGAGACCGAGACTGAGACTGCAAAAACAGAGCCGGCTGTTTTCATCTGTAACACTTTCCTCACTGTGTCAACCCTCATCACTCACTCTCTCTCTCTCACACACACACACACACACACACACACACACACACAGGCACGCACGGAAATACACACCCTCACAGCTCTAAGCTTTCCACTGTGGAAGTCCGGAAGAACTGACTTTATGGAAAACCCGCTGACTTAGTACAGTGAAGTCATACAGTATGGAGCTTTACACCACATGCAAATATACATCCACATAAAGACCCGCACACCCTCACGCCCAGCGCTCCGGCCGAACGGCAGCAGTGTGTAGCTGCACATTTCCCCCCCAACGAGAGTACAGAGCAGATCAAACTTCTCCTGTAACGAACACGTGCTCAGTCTGGCAACAGCGGGAGGGGGGGACGGGACAGTGAGAGAGGGATGGAGAGAGAGAGAGAGACAGAGAGAGTCACGAACGCAATGGCCGAGACGACACCCCAGTGACGCTGGCCCACACATTCCATCATTTCCATTGTATTGATTTATCGCTGGGCAGATCTGGTACAGTGCCAGACAGAGCAATGCGAATAAGAACAGCAGACTTGCAGCCAATACACAGGAAGAAGGGGAGAGAGAGAGAGAGAGAGAGAGAGAGAGAGAAACAGATGTGTGTAAGTGCAAAAGAGACAGAGTGACTGTCAGTGTGTGTGTGTGTTTGTAGGACGTTTGGTGCTCAGCACAGTAATGTATGTCAAAATGAATAATTTTAGAGATAAGCTAACAGCGTCATACACACACACACACACACACACGCGGTAGAGGTGCAATGTGATATGTTATCATCGCGGTGATTAATTACCCCACGCTGTGATTTTTATCAGGGGGACTGTCAGTACATCTACAACACTGAATAACTGCATGCATCAGAAAATAGAGCCTGTAAACATCTAACAGTGTAAAGTAGCTGCATAGCAACAGGCAGAGGTAGGTAGAGGAGCAGAAACCCACACTTAAGGAGAAGCGTACTTCAGTGAAGTAATGACTCAAGACGAGGTAAAAGAGCTTTTCTTGAGTAAAGCACTTCAGTAGCAGCTCGAAATACTGCTTCCGTACTGAGTAACGCACAGAACTGCAGTGGAACCTCTTACACTATATCCAGTAGCTCAGATCTGCAGCGGACCAGGAGTAAGTTCGGCCCTGTTCTTCTGCTTTCAGTCAATAATAAGGATGGTAAACCTCAGAAGCCAGAGCTGTGAGGACTGTAATTAACGGCTGTGTCCATAATCTATTAATTGGTGTTTTATATTGTCGATTATTTGATTAATTAGGAAAAGAAAAGCCCCGGGACTGATCTGTCAACAGCTCAACATCTCAAGCGTAAACTAGAAAAATGGATTTCTGAAGAAACGGCAGGACATGTGCAGAGCTTAAGTAGTTTCTAGCTCTAGGAGGTTGCTAGGTTGTTGATATGTGATCATTAGAGTGATTTTACTAAGTGGTTGCTATGGTATCTTAGATGGTTGCTATGGTGTTGCTAAGTGGTTACAAGGGGAAGGGGAGTGCAATATAATGTAATGATATTTTATTAAATAAATTATGTTATGTTTTTTAAAGCATATCTTCGATGTCATCTGTGATCATGTCTATCATCGATAACGGTAAATATTGTGTTTCTCAAAAATGTCTTTAAATATCATTATATAATATTTACCATATCGCCCACACCTAACAGGGAGGTTGCTATGCTGTTGCCAAGTGGTTGCTGTGGTACCCCATGTGTGTTACTAGTGTATTTGTATCAACATGACTTACAAAATGTGCACAAGTCTTTGCACCCCACTCATTTATATGGCATTTTACTGTGTGGAGATACACTGTATGTCCAAATGTTTGTGGACACCCTTTCTAATGAATGCATTCAGCTACTTTAAGTTGCATCCAAGAAGTGCAAATGTTCAAACACACACACACACACACACACACACAGATTGTCTAGTCCCTGTAGAGAAGTACTGCCAAAAGAATGAGACTCTCTGGAGCAGAAAAACATGAACATATTGGCACCATGCCTAATGCCAGGCGTGGACTAGCGGGGTAAAAAGCCCCCCCAGCATTGAGTTCTCTGAAACTGTTGGGATGAGCCTGGGAGTTGGGAATGAGGTGAGGTGGTTAAGGTGATATTTACATTTACATTTATGGCATTTAGCAGACGCTCTTATCCAGAGCGACTTACAAGGTTACTCATATTACAGAGGAGGGCCAATGTAGTGTTAGGAGTCTTGCCCAAGGACTCTTATTGGTGTAGCGCAGCACAGTCACCCAGACTGGGAATCAAACCCCAGTCTCCCACGTGGTGTGGTAGCTCAGTGGCAGGTAGTGGTGTTATCTGTTGCGCCACACCAACCACCTGGCTCAATCTCAAACACATTCTGGTATTCTGGCTCAATCTCAAACACATTTCCACACATGAATAATGTAATTACTCTTCTACTACAGATAAAAGCTGTTTAGATTTACAATCCGCAATTTCCTGACTTGCCCAGTACACAGGGAGTTGTGTGTGTGTAATTTAGGATTAAACCTTTGTTGTCTTCCTTCTTCCAGGTGTTTTGACGTCTCTCTCATTTTTTAAACTATCTGGATGTGTGTGGACACACCCCATTCCAGCCATGTCATGTCACTCGCTAAACCCCTCCCACCTCCACACTCTAGTTTCATTAAGCAGTAGCATTCGAAATATTGTGAGAATATGAAATCATGGACTTAGCACTGTGAATGGAGAGTTACACCCCTTGTTACACCCCTATAAAAAACTCTAATAACCTTTATGTTCTTTAAAATGCAGTGTCATACAGTAGCTTTTGTCAATATGTCATTTTTTGATATACTGCCACACCCCCCACACAACTCTTCGCAACCGAGCCGAGCGGAGAGGGTGATGAAAGAGCATTAGCATAATGTAAAGAAAGGAAACGGATACGTCGTGAGCACAGGAAAAACTCCATTCCTCCGCAGCCTAAATAATTCCTTCTCTTTCTGTCTTTCTCCACCACCCATCAATCACCCCGGCTCTCCTGCTTTTCTTTACAATATACTCATCTGGGAGCAGTGCTTCTGATTAATTGGCAATTAATGTTTAACAAGCTACAGCTGTGTGCAATTAACGCTGGAGGCAGTCCTCCACTAACCAGTCTTGAGCTTCTCACGGTGCACTTTCTGCAGGGGCTCGGTCTGCAGGAGAGTTCAAATCTCAAAACAGAATCTTCATATGTTCCTAAACTAACAACATAAAACGCATTCTTACGGTTCTAACATCTGATTGGCTGAGGTGCATCTGAACCCGTTGCACACCTATGACTGGCTCACAACAACTGAATTCTGTATTAATGTGCTAAGCAGTGAAAACTGTTGTGCTGTGAAGGATCAGTGCTGCTGGTGTGGATCAGTAAATGAAGTAAGGGAGTTCTTTATAAACAGAGGATTCTGCTGATCAGCTTGGCAAAAAGATCTAAACTAATAGGCTAAACTGCTCCTCCATTCGTAGTCAGGGTAAAGCTTTAGAAACTGCCATTTAAAAGCCTTGAGCATAAAGCAACGCAAATGTCTTACCAGCTTCAGATGTCTGTGGTTTGGTGAGGCCAGCCTACAGTAGTATGAAACCCAGCTGCATCTTAATTGGCGCTGTACTCTTTTAATGGTGGACTAACGTTATGTGAGTTGTAAAATTTTGGCTTTGCCACCCAAATACTGACTATATCCCAGAAGGCTGACGTCAGTTTGACATCAGAAAGACTTTTGGACTCGAACAGATAGACAGACTTGTTTTTTAAAGTGAAAATTGAGTTGATGCTTAAACCTGGTCCAAAACCAAAGTCACATATCTGTCAAAAAGCAACACGGGATTGACAGCAAGCTCAAATGTTAGACAGACATTGAATTTTGGTTGCTCAACACCATGACTTAAAACCTGCCACAAATCCAAGTCTAACAAAGTCTGTTTTACAGTTTGTAGACATTATGATTCTGAGGTTTAGCAGATGTTGGGTTTGGTCACGCATGACTAGATGTTGGACAATATGACATTGGCATATGATCTTTGGAAGATGTTGGATTTTGGTTACTTATAAACCCAGCACTGTACTGAAACTGTACTATGTCAGACATCTGTCAAAATCCAACATTGGGTTGACAACAAGCTCCAACGTCAGACAGACATTAAATCTTTGTTACGTGATGACATGACTTACAACACATAACACAGCAACGTCAGCTGTCGATGATATTCTATGTCAAACTGATGTTTGCCTATTGACACCATGTCTAATGCCAGGTGTGGGCATAAATAAAGCCCCCCAGCATTGAGCTGAGGAGCAGTGGAACTGTTCTCTGGAATAATGATGGTGCTCAGTCCAGACCTTTTGATATTTTTGTTTGGGGGATAAGGATTTGGGGGATTGTTTGTGGGGTGGTGATCATCCAACATCCTGACCTCACTAATGCGCTTGTAGCTGAATGCAATCAAATCCTTACAGCAGTGCTCCAAAATCTAGTAGAAAGCCTTCCCTAAACAGTAGAGACGGTTACTCCAACCGCTTACTCACTCTGATTACTCTGATTTCGGAATAAACAACCAATAAGCAGGCGTCCCAATACCTTTGCCCATGTAGTGTATATTACATGTTGTTTGGGTGCAGGAGGAGCCAGTGCACTTTTTGGGTGTAAGAAGCCGTTTGAGATTCTGATCCAGAGTAAGAAAAGCGACTTCGAGCATTCTTAGCTTGATGCTAACATACACTTGAAATCACATAGAGAGGCTAATGGAAATTAGCATTATCCTAACGGGGGATTATTTGGTAGCCAGAAAAACACCCCACCCTTACCCACAATAAAAATCATAGTACCCATGGCATTTTTACCATATTGCTTTATTATTATTATTATTATGACCATTTCACAACTGCCATACTGCTACAGCAGGAATTCCAGAGATCCAGGATTTGTGCCTGGAATGGCACTCGGACTTCCCAACCGCACTACTGCTGCCATTCACTCCACTGCTGTTTCATAAGCAGCCAACAAGCACAGCAACGCAAGTCACAGCCACACTGTCTTTCTACCAAAAACTGAGCGCATCATTTAACTGCAAACACTTCTGTGAGTGTGTGTGTGTGTGTGTGTGGTGTCAGTTATATGAGTCTCACACTCTCCTTCACACTTTCTCTCATTAAAATCTGATACCTCAACCCATCTGTTCAACATGAGAGAGACAGACACTCTTTTTCAGCTTCTAATGATCTAAACAAGTGTGTGTGTTTTGGAGTGAGTGTGTGCGAGTGTGTGTTTTGGAGTGAGTCTGTGCAAGTGTGTGTGTGTGTGTGTGTTTGTTTTGAAGTACCACTCTACCCATTTCCACCATCTTTGCCAGCAACAGCCCATGAGAGAATCGATGATCTATAAATTCATCAACAGTCCCTCAAGCAACAATCCCTGCCCACACACACACTTTCTCAAAACACACACACACACACACACACACACACACACAAACACACAGTGTGGTCTCCTCGTACCTGCCAAAGGTTTGTTGTCTTCTTCCTGTTTGGGAGTGTCTCCTTCCTGCCGAACCTGAAATTACAGGATACACCCTCTGTTAAGAAACACACCAGCACTGGAGACCCAGGAAAGCACCAAATCCAGACACACACACATACATACACACACACACAAACACAGACACACACACACACACACACACACACAAACGCTCTGCTATTCTCACACCCATGCGGAACTACTCATATATATATAGAGAGAGAGAGACAGAGAGAGAGAGAAAGAGAGAGATAGAGATAGAGAAAGAGAGATATAGAGAGAGATAGAGAGAGAGAGAGGGGTGGTTTGTGAAGGTTAAGTGTGGTGCAGTGTGGTCGTTAGCTTCAGTCAGTCAGTCGTAAAGAGCACTCCCATGCTCCATGATTACAACTGAGGAGAGAGTGTGTGTGGAGACTGCTGAAGCTTCAGACCCTGTACTTACACACACACACACACACACACACACTTCGTAGCTCACATTCCAAACGTAGACACAATTGTCATAATGGCACACACTTTTACATAAAACAGGCATACATTCAACAAAACATACACTCTATACAAAAGTATTGGGGCACTTGCTCCTTCACTGTTTCTTCCGGAATCAGGGCTATTATAAAGACTTACTGTCTCTACTGTCCAGAGAAGGCTTTCTACTATATTGGAGCATTGCTGTGTGGAATTTCAGAATGATGGGATGGATGCTCATCACACCACCTCATCCCCAACTCCCCAACTCATCCCAAAGTATTGGATGGAGCACCATCATTCCATAGAACAGTGCAGTGCTTCTGTACAGGGACTAGACAAGCTGTGTGTGCATTTGCATGTCTATGTGCTTAAAATATCTCAATGCATTCATTAGAAGGGGTGTCCACAAACATTTGGACACAGTGTAGCATTGATGCACTACTGATGACTATTTCTTATATTTCTTATCTATGACATTCCATAGGCTGCTGTGTATTCTTAATGTTCTCAGGTACTGTGATGTTATATAGTTTGCCACACCTTAATACACACACCAACACACACATTCACACTTCTGATGTACGGTGTGGGAGCGGGGGTTAGAACAGAACTGCCTTTGAATATCTGATCGTGATGTTCTCAGTTCTGAATACCAGATCAGACGAGCAGGAACTATTCACACACTCCGAAACGTGAGCATGGCTCTGTATCTGTGTGTGTGTGTGTGTGTGTGTGTATGTGTGTGTGTGGGACCATGTTCATGAGGCCAAGTGAAAGACCAGGAGCCAAACCGCTTCCTGTTTAGGCTAGAGGAATAAAGTGAGGGGGCGGGGCCGGAATTATTATGGCTTTATGACATCATCGTCCCAGGGTCTGGCAGCAGCTCTACCAGATTAACCTAATCTCTCTCTCTCTCTCTCTCTCTCTCTCTCTCTCTCTCAAACACACACACGCATGGTGAGTTGTAGCGGCAATGTTTTGAACCGTGTGTGAGTGTATGTGTGAGTGTGTTGCCCTGGACATGTTCACGGAGAAAGAGGAATTTGGCTGCTGGATTTTCCAAATCCTTCCCTCACCCGCCCCCTTTAGAGCCTGGAGAATGTACACATGCACACTACACAGCTGGCCAAACGCACATACATACACACACTGATATACCACACACACACTGACACCAGCATGACTGCAGGCATTTGTGCACACACACAGAGCCACGCGTGCACAAATACTTTCCGAGTTATTGAAGAGCATCCAAGAGTTTTGTCTAAGGATCGATCCGATTTCATTGGGGGCTAAAAGGGTCACCCCCGTCTAGGCTGCAGGTTGGTTTGCTCCAGCATGTGGAATGTGCTGCAGGAACAGCTTGCATTTCATGAGAGGGTGGAGCGATCCATGCCAGGGCAGGGGAGGGGAGGGGAAGGGAGGGGAGGGGGTGAGTTTATCCCAGCTCAGGGTGAGGTAGGGGTGAACGGGTTTACGAGATATTTTTAGCCATGCCATTTCTACTCGTTACATGGTAACAGTGTCACACAGCTAGGAGCACAAAGAGGAGACATGGAGGACACACACACACACACACATATATATATATATACATACGTACACACACCCAGACATAACACAGAATCTCCTAGCCAAATATGCTCATGCGCAGACGCTCGTGTTTACACATTCTCATAGAAAGCAGATGAAAAAACAGAGGCATGCAAACAAACAAAATAGACACACATCTCTCCCTCTCTCTCTCTCTCTCTCTCACACACACACACGAATGCTTCTCTGGCAGATAAACAAATAAGAGTCACATGTCCGCATGTAAACAGGAACTGCTGCAGACCGGCATAAATAATTACTAAAGAGCGCAGAGAAACACATCCTCACAGAACCCCACAGAACCCCACAGCCATGTTCCTACAACCCAACCCAACCCACTACTTCACCCCACCACCCATCAGACTCCAGAACTGCAGCATGTTTAGACAAAGCCTAGCTACTGCCCTAACCTCAGTCATAACATTATCACCTAATAGTGCCTAATACTGAGTAGGTCCTCCCACACAGATCTGAGCACTCGAGGCATGGACTCCCCAAAACCTCTGAAGGCGTCCTGTGGTATCTGGCACCGAGACTACTGTTAGCAGCAGATCCTTTAAGTCTTATACGTTGTGAGGTGAGGCCTCCATGGATCATATCAATGAGCCTTAGGTGCCCGTGACCCCGTTGCTGGTTCACCAGTTGTACTTCTTGAGGTCTGCATACCAGAAAACCACAAGCCCTGCCTGATGTTTTAGAGATGTTCTGACCCAGTCGTCTAGCCATCACAGACTGGCTCTTGTCGAAGTGGCTCAGAGACTTTTATATTGACACGGTCTGGCCAGAGCCACGTCAACCCTCCTCTGCGTTCAGATTGAGGGAGTTATTACTGTAAGAAGTAACAGAGGCAGTAAAACTGTATTCCACACTGCTACAGTGTAACTTTGGCACATACATCCAGAAGCAGTCCTAGTTAGCATGAGAAACATGTGTGATGACGTCTATAATATAATTAGGTTTCCAACTAATTAACCTGACGATTTTAGTCGACTGAGTCGCTGCAGCCCTGCTGTAAACACGTGGCTAAAATCTTATCAGGATACAGTCCAGATACTAGTCACATGACGTGACCTGGTGTAAACGGGGTCAAACATTCTACTACCTCTAATGAAGAAATAAAGAAATCTTCTTCGCCACATGAAAATGTACACAATACATTTAAAACCAGAGTCTTGAAAATAAAGGAACGGTACGACCAGAACCCCGTTTTTTACTGTGCTGTGAGTTAACATAAGGCCAGCTGTGGCTACTGCTGTTACACCATGCCTCGCTTCATTGTGTTCACTGCAGTCAAGTGTTTTCAGGTACTGACCCACCCAGTATCAGACTGGGGTCATCAGTATATCCAACACTTCATTACATAATCAGTCCTGACAGTGAGAGACACAAAAAAAGGAACAAAAAAAGGGAGGGGGGCGAGAGAGAGAGAGAGAGAGAGCATAAGCTAATCTCTCATGCCTTCTTCACTTCTATGGCTGTGATGGACATACCCCCCCCCTCTCTCTCACACACACACATACACACACACACACACTTCAAGCTCTCTCCAACTGATGAGGGTGAAAATAAGAATTCCCACCAGTACACACTCACATGCTTAATCAGAGAGAAACCCTCTGTGTCCTTTATACACTTTAATGTTTGAGTGCACTGGATCGATGCGTGACTGTGTGTGTATGGGTGTGTGTGTGGATATATTAGACCCTTAGATCAAAGGGGCCGAATAAAAAAAAAAAAAAAAAAAAGGGAAATGGGTCTGAGAACCAGGGCTCATCTCCTCTCACGAAGTGTGAGTGTGTGTGTGTCCTAGATAAAAAGCTTTGATACTGGTGAATGTATGGATCATCTGAAAGCACTTAATCTCTGAAAAAGGCATGCACAACTTACCCTGCCAACATAGACCTGAGAGCTCATGTAGCTCCAGTGTAGCTCCTCTTTCACTCTTTTTTGGCCAAAAAAATCAGGCCATTTCACGACGTGAAAAGCGCACCATTCTGCTGTTACTGCAGAGGTCTCGGCCCGGTCCCAAACGAACTCTAAACGAGCGGTTTTCTTGTGGTGAGTATGTGATTTTTTTTCTCCCTGTGTGAAAACAAACCAAACCAAGGGGAAAAACGCTGGAGTTTACAAACTGGTTAACTGAGCAGTGTGAACACAGAGTTCACTCCTGAATCTAACTGGAAACTAAAGATATTCTTAAAATATCCAACGGACAAAAGTATTGGGACACCTCCTCATTTATTGTTTCTTCTGAAATCAAGGGTATTAAAGTTAAAGTTGTAAAAGTAATAAATGTTGATCCTGCTTTTGTAACTGTAAGCGTAACTGTTTCTACTGTCCAGGGAAGGCTTTCTACTATTCTGGAGCATTGCTGTAAGGATCTGATTGTATTCAGTGACAAGTGCGCTAGTGAGGTCATGATGTTGGATCCCAAAAGTATTGGATGGAGCACCAACATTCCAGAGTACACAGTTCCACTGCTCCACAGCTCAATGCTGGGGGTCTTTTTTACCCCCTAGCCCTCACCTGGCATTGGGCATGGAGCCAATAGAGCCATGTTTATCTGCTCCAGAGTCCTATTCTATTGGCAATACTTCTCTACAATGACAAGCTGTCAGCAAAGTGTTACCTGGACTATCTCTTCTAACATCATTTATGACTGGCAAACATTACTGGACACCAGACAGCATTGCGATGTTAGCACTTAACATTTAACCTCATGCTTCTCAAACCTACTCTCCTACTTGTTCCAGAGGCCTGGAATCGACCACATCCTCGCCTCAGACTGGAAACGTTAGCAGAATCGGGTTAGGCAAATGGGAGTCTACGCTAGGCTAACGAACCAGGATACTGCTCCCCAGAATGCTACTTGCAATTGTCTAATCACTTGAAAATAAAGTGGATGAACCGACAGATCACCAAACCTGAACCTGGTGTGTTTTCATCTTCACTCACATTTGGCACAGACTTTCACTGCAGCTTTGATCAGAGTCCGCAATAATGCTACAGGCTACCCCGCGGCCCCATCACTTAGAATAAAGGGCGGTGGACTGTGTGAGTTTGTGAATAACAGGTGATGTGATGTCCATTCTCTGCTGAAAGCATAAGATGCAGCCTTCACATCTTTACAACAGCAAGGATCTGAAAGCTGACACAGACACAACCAAGCCAGTGACTCAACAACCACGGGCGATCACCTCCCTGCTGAACTGAACACTTTCTATGCTCTCCTTGAGACCGCTTCTTAGGCTCAGCTAACAATCACTCCCTTATTTTCCACTACTGAAGAGCCAGAACTCAATGACTATAGATGGGTGAGATGTCTATAGTCACAACACTGACAAGGGTCTCAACTCAAAAAGCAGCACTATCGTGAAAGCACGTGCCAACAGGCTGGCTACCACCTTCACTGACATCTTCAACCTCTCCCTGGAACAAACTACCTTCTCTATTTGCTTTAAAGCCACAACCAGCATCCCCGTTCCAAAGAACTCCATCATCACAGGCCTAAATAACCCTAATACCTACCCATGGCTCTCACACCCACAGTGCCGAAGTGCTTCGAGAAACTGATACTTACTCTAGTTAAAAACAGCCTTGCTAGCACTCTGGACCCCCATCAGTTTCCCTACCGTGCAATCAGATCTTCAGAAGACGTAACCTCCTCCTTGCAATACCCACTGTACTCAACCACCTCGATGGAACGAACATCTCTCATATGTCAGAATGCTGTTTATTGACTTTAGCTCTACTTTCAATGCCATCATCCCCTCCAGAGTGGTCTCCAAACTCAGCACTCTTGGAATCAGTCACTCACTCTGCATGTAGATTATCATGGCCTTCTCTATCACCGCAGCCACCCTCTGGCCCACACAGAACATCTACAACAGCAGATGCCTGAAGAAAGCTAGCAACATCTCCTCTGACTCCACATTCCCCAGCAACATCCTTTTCCAACCTCTGCCAGAGGTACCAGAACGTCCAAGACAGAAACAAAAATGGGCTCTAAAATGGGCCAATCCCAGTTCTTGGCTCAATATACACCGATAAGCCATAACATTAGTACCACTGACAGGTAAGGTGAAAAACAATGATCATCTTCATCTACAATGGCATCTGTGCAGTGGGGGGATATCTTATGCAGCAAGTGAACAGTCAGTTTTTGAAGGTGATAAAGGTGTTAGAGCAATAAAATAGGCAAGAATAAGAATCTGAGGCATTTTGACAAGGTCCAGATTATTATGTCCAGACAACTGGGTCAGAACATCTCCAAAAGTGGTCCAAGAAAAGCCACCTAAAGCTCACTGATGTGACCTATGGAGGTCCCACCTCATATCTTAAAGGACATGCTGCTAATGTTTTGGTGCCAGATACCACAGGACGCTCTCAGAGGTCTTGTGCCTCTGATACACCCACCCCACTAGCAAAGCCTAAATGCAACAGCTACTTCAGGAGGATATGGAAGCGATGCAAAGCATCAGAACTGGACCATGGAGCAATGCAAGAAGGTGGTCTGGTCTGAAGAACTACGTTTTCTTTTACATCATGTAGATGGCTACGTGCCGTCCTAGGAAAGACGCTGGACCAGGATGCTCTATGGGAAGAAGGCAAGCCGGCAGAGGGAGTGTGACGCTTTGGGCAATGTTCAGCTGAAAACCTTGGGTGCTGTCAGTCATGTGGATGATTATTTGACACACTGACCACCTACCTTAACATTGTTGCTGATCAAGTTCATCCCTTCATGGTATTCCCTGATGGCAGTGGCCTCTTTCAGCAGGATAATGCGCTCCACCACACTGCAAAAGTGGTTCAAGAATGGAGGAAGGAACAGAACAACAAATCTGAGGTGTTGTTGACTTGGCCTCCAAATTCTCCCTCCAGGTCTCAAACCAATTGAGCATCCGTGGATGTGCAGGACAAACAAGTGCCATTCATGGAGGCCCCACCTCGCAACGTATAGGGACTAAAGCATCTGCTAATGGCGGCTTTGTGCCAGATACCACAGCATACCTTCAGAGGCCTAGCAGAGTCCATGCCTCGATGAACAAGGGCTGTTTTGGCGGCAAAAGGGGAGCCTACTCAAAATTAGGCAGCTGGTCATAATGTTATGGCAGTGATATTGGTGTAATCAGATTTTAGGTAAAAGTTGAGGTTCTGGGATGGTCAAAACTTGAGATTTGCAAAGAGCCACAACTGATGGGAATCAGTAGAGGGTCAGAGGATCTATTTACTGTGTCTGAAGTATCTCTGATGCTTTCAGACGTTCTGAACGGTAAACACTCCATAGCCAGGCTAGCATATGAGTGCCACCGCTCTTCACTTTCTCCTGCAGACGCTTTATACGACTGCAGAGCTCTTGGAGTAGAGTTCTGGAAAATGGCCTCTTATGCCAGAGTGAAATTACATAAATACACATAGAAACACACGCATACACACACACACACACACACACACACACACACACACACACCAACCAGAAAACACAGAGCTCTGGAAAATGTGCTCTTCATTTCCACTGCATCCCATCTGACCATGAACCAAACCATCAAAGATGTGTATGTGTGTGTGTGCCAGTTACATATTTACTCTGCAAACACTTTGGCTCTGGTTGCTAGGACACCTGCTTGGGGCACGTGCTGAAGCATGACAGGGTGGGATGACCTTTGACCTTTCTGAATAAGACCTTTTCGACCTCGGCAGTAGCTGCACTTTTCATGTCTCAGCCGCTTCTCTTTGACCCTTCACCCTTAACCGGCAACCCTGGCCAACCCACAGCCTGCGAAAAAGCTGTGTGTGTGTGTGTGTGTGTGTGCACACATGTGTCGGTTAAGGCTTTAAATGAGAGAACAGGGTCTACAAAAATAACTCCATGATCAAGCAAAACAACCACTACCACACACACACACACACACACACAGACACACAGGTCACTGTAACCTTATGTGCCATGATGACAACATTGCAACCAATGGATCTACCAAGAACAGAGAAAGCAGATGAATTGATGCACTGTATGTCCAAATGTTTGCGGACACCCTTTCTAATACTTTTATTATCCTTTATTGTGAAAAAGGAAACACGTTTTAATATCCTTGATTTTGGAAAAGAAACAATGAATGAGCAGGTGTCCCAATACTTTTGTCCATATAGTGTAACAGTGGTAAGATACTGAAAGTACAGGCTTTCAGCTTTTACCTCAAACGTGACTGCAAAAACCTGGACCTTGAACATTTCAGCAGCATGTAACTAAGCAATGGCTACATTACTGTAACACACACACACACACACACACACTTCTTCAGTGCCTTGCATCATCTTGGCTAGAGGCAGGATCTGAACAGAGGCCCAGAAAGCACATAGACCCTATTAAACGCTGCCGGATCTGGATCTGCCCCACAGACCCTATTAAACGCTCAGGATCAGCTGAGTCAGCCAGCAACAGCCCCCACTTAGACAAAACACTGCAGGTCTCACACACATACACACACACACAAACACACACTTCCACATCTGAATCCACTAAGGGCTAAAATGAAAACACACACACACACACACACACACACACACACAAAGGTGAATAGGCACGTGTATGTCTGAGCATCTGGAATCCCTTAACAAAGATACAAAGACTTAGTATATGTGGGGGATGAATATGCCATTTTGTGTGTGTGTGTGTGTACACAGGGGTCTTATGGTCAGTGTTTTGATAACTGCTTGGTCTGGGGTCACCAGACAAGCCAATAATGACGAGAGAGAAGGTACAGAGAGAGAGAGAACGAGAGAGAAATAGAGAGGGAGAGAGAGAGAGAGAGAGAGGGAGGGTACATGGAGAGAGAGACACAGAGACAGAGATATACAAACACAAACCACATGCAGCTGTGCTGCCTCTGCTTCAGCATGTGACTTTATCTCTCTCTCTCTCACACACACACACACACTTACTTTTTAGAGGGGTTCAGAGAGTTTATGCTTGACTGTGTATTTTTATGGACAGTGTTTACAAATGCATATTAGCACTCACGCCTCTTATGGCTCCTGCACTCTTGTTCCCTAACACACACACACACACACGCAAACACACACACACGTTTTTTGGCACAGATATGACAGCGTGAGTCACCTCTAGAGTTCACAGGGCTGCCAGGAGTATAAATAGAGCAGCAGTTCAGCAGAGAAACAGAGAGAGCAGTTAGTGTAAGCAGTGTTTTTACAGTGTTCTCACAAGCATCAGCTGCTTTACTTTAGGTCAACACACACACACACACACTTTTCAAGCGGACATGTCAGATGTGGAGATAATAAGGTAGAAAGCAACACAAATAATCCAAAGTACACACACCTAAAGTCAAACACAGACAAACACACACCACTGAAGCAGTGGCGCCTCTGCTGTGGCTTCCTATTGGCTGAGAGGGTTGTATGCCCCTCCCACTGCAGACACCTATAGCTGAGAGGGCGTCGGCATGTCTATACAACCATCCCCCACCTCCCCTCTGCTCCTACACTCTGAGAGAGAGAGAGAGAGAGAGAGAGTCAGAGTGTGGTTGAACAGTTGTCTTCAGTTCCAGTTCAAAAAGAACAGTTTAGTGAGAAATCATATTTGACCAGTTTCATTATACAGTCATCCTCACGCAAAAACCTCCAAAAACTTTACAGAAGAAGAAACAAGAAAAAACAGGCAAGTCTAGTTTTGCAGGACCGCCACTGGCTGCGACCGGAGTCTTAACAGTGAGGAGTTTGGGACCAAAAATACTCTTTATAGTAAAAAAAAGTTCTGTGGTATAAAATGACCTCTACTATGTTTCATGCACCATTTCATGTGACCCTGCCTGCTAAAGAACTCAAGCCGTGCCCTCAGAGCCTTAACCCCCATGCCACAGTAGAGATGCTATTGCTGCAGTAGTGATGCTGGGTGAAGCTGGTGGTCGCCACAGTAGAGATGCTATTGCTGCAGTAGTGATGCTGGGTGAAGCTGGTGGTCGCCACAGTAGAGATGCTATTGCTGCAGTAGTGATGCTGGGTGAGGCTGGTGGTCCCCACAGTAGAGATGCTATTGCTGCAGTAGTGATGCTGGGTGAAGCTGGTGGTCGCCACAGTAGAGATGCTATTGCTGCAGTAGTGATGCTGGGTGAAGCTGGTGGTCGTCACAGTAGAGATGCTAATGCTGCGGTAGCGATGCTGGGCAAGGCCTACGCAGTAGCGATGCTAACTCTACATTAGCGATGCTGGGCAAGGCTCCTGGTCGCAATGCTAAAGTTACAATAGCGATGCTAACACCACAACAATAACACTGCAGTAGTGAGGCTATCGTAATGGTTGTGATGCTGGGTGAGGCTGGCGGCCAGCACTCTGCTAATGCAGCTGTAGCGATGTTGAGTCGACATGGCATCACTACAGACTGACTCACACATTAATACCACAGTATGTCTTCACACCACTTCCTATTACAGTAATATTTCAAGCAAGGAGACCCAAACACTTCACACTCCTCTAGCCCACACCTGGCATTAGGCATGGTGCCAATAGGTGCACGTTAATCTGCTCCAGAGAGTCCTATTCTATATCTTGTCTACAGGGAGTAGACAATCTGTGTGTGTGTGTGTGTGTGCACGTACACATCTGTGTCGGCAATAGGTGCCGGTTAAAGTAGCTGAACACATTTATTAGTAGGTGTGTCCACAAACATTTCTGAGCCCTGCATTTCTAAAGTTAGCCGGGGTTGCAAAACTGTGTGCCACTCCTCCTTTAACATCAAATGTGCTGCAGGATCAGACAAATTCAACACCCTCATGCTCTATCCGTCCCTTTCCAACACACACACACACGTTAATCATCTGTCAGCCAAGGGGTCTTGTGTCTTTTTCTGTTCTAAAACCATCATACACTTTGAATCTCACTACTTGCTTTCCGTCACAAACTCTTTAACCCAGGACATTCCACACCCTCAACAACCGACTTGCTTTAGCTTCAAGGCTGCCATAGCTCCTTCAACAACATCCACAAACTTTCAGCAGTGCTGTGAGGAGTCACAGCTGCTATTGTGTGCTGTGGTGTTGAAGCAGAAGTGAGGGGGATTGAACTTTAGCTGTGGGGGAGGGTGCTGTCTGGCCCTGGTGGCCATGTGAGTTCAAAAAGTCTTCAGAACTTCAGAAAAGAAATGAGAAGAGAGCTCATATCAGAACCCAATCGGGGGGAAAATCTGGGCTGCCGTGACCATAAATGTCTCCACATCTATAGAAATGTACGACTCTGATATTCTGCCTTATGTTTATGCATGAATGTAATTAACAGTAGTTTACTACAGTGAAATTGAAGTGCCAGACTTTTCTGCAGCGCACAAACAGACTGGAGAGCTTTTACTAAACGTGTTGCTGGATTGAAATCATATACAGTGCCTTTAACTACAAAATGCAGTGATATCATCAAACTTCAGCCAACGGGCTAGCATCTACCACACCGGTTGGACCAGCTCAGCATGAGGGACACCACGGTTATCCCAGTGCTGACAGGTGATACATTTCTAATGTAATGCCCAAATGTTTGTGGACACCCCTACTAATGAATGCATTCAGCTGTTTTAAAATGCCACAGATGTGCAAACGCACACACACACACACACACAGCTTGTCTAGTCCCTGTAGTATTACTGAAGTATTGCCAATAGAATAGGACTTTAGGCTTTAGCAGATCAACATGAATCTGCTGGCACCATGCTGCCTAATGCCAGGTGTGGGCTAGAGGGGTATAACGCCCCCCAGCATTGAGCTGAGCAGCAGTGGAACTGAGTTCTTTGGGTTACTTTTGGGACGAGTTGTGAAGTGGGGATGAGGTAGGGTGGTGATCCAGCATCCTGGCCTCACTGACGCTCTCAAGTCTTCACAGCAATGCTCCAAATCTCGTAGAAAGCCTTCCCTGTTAGGCTCAGTAGAGATGGTTACTGTTTCACTGGGGGATCAGAGGCCTACCCCTGCTTTACAGAGCTCCTGTATGGAGGACTGGGTGACAGTGTAAAAGCAGCACTGTCGTTGCTACACGCATATTTCTGTGTGCACATACTTTCTCACGTTTGTGAATTCGGTGGTTTAGACTCATTATCGCTGTGGGTCTGACGGAGTGAGGAGAACCTAATGAAAGCCCTATGGAAAGACCACACATCTCCAGACCCACCCAGGCTCTCCTGCAGCAGTGGCCTCTCTCTGGGCTTCGCCGTGGGTGGCGTGGAGGGGGGTGCATGCTGGTACCGCGGCGGCTGGCGTACAGTACAGGGCGAGAATTTATTAACCCAAATAGTCAGCGGTTTGATATGAGGCCACACACAACGAACACGCGCCCATACAACACACTGCCACACAGTGGCCACCACAGCAGCACTGGAGCATGGCTGAGTGTGTGTGTGTAAGCATTCCCAAGGAACAAGGGAGGGAGGGTGTGTGTCAGCTGGAGATAGAGCAGGGCATCAAAGAAAAACGCTATCAGGACAGGGAGAAGAAAAGAGAGCTAACACTGGATCCCCCAGTGCCAGCTGGATGGGGTGGGGGGTGGGGGGGGGGGGGGTGGGGGGTGTTTAGAGAGCTGGATGGAGCCCAGCTTTGTCTGCCTGCGCCTCCAGGGAGCTGCGTCTGGCACAGGCAGGGCAGGCTGCTCCTCTGGAGCCCAGCCAGGCCACACGCGGGGGCTGCGCTCAAGAAAACCCCTGGCTGAAAGGGGATCACCAGGCCCCGGGCCATGCACACACACATACACGAGCACATTTGTATTCCTATCTTTGTGAACTATTTCAATTGACTTCAATTACTGCTCGGGCCCTGCACATGCACGATGTGTGGGGTGCTTAAATTGACATTCATTACAGTCTAGGCACACACGCACACACACGCACACACACACACACTTGTATTTCTGTCTTTGGAGGTTATTGTCATCGACTTTCATTGCTCTCTAGGCCAAACACACACTCTTGTATTCCTATCTCACTGGGCCATTTTCATTGTCTTCTATTACTCTCTGGGACAAACACACACACACACACACACACACACCTGTATTCCTATCTTTTTGGGATATCGACTTTTATTACTCTCTGGGCCACACACACATTCAGACCCACAAAACCACCCACCCAGCTAACATGCTCATATGGGGCTCACATGGGTGGAACGTGGGTTCCAGGTGGGCATGGCTCTAAGTGGGTTCCTATGTTACAGCCCACAGCCCATCTAGGCCCCATGTGCAGGGTACAATCCAGATGGGCCCCCCCCCCATGTTTAATCCCCCGGTCCAATCACTGACCCTGGTGGGCATCCATTTGTGGGACCAACATGGAACCCATGGACAAAGCGTTCTGGTTCCCAGTTGGGCTACCCATACAGGAACAACATGGGTACGCTATCTGGGACACTTGTGTTCCTATCTGTGTGTGTTGGAGAGCAATAGTAGTCAATTGGAATAGCGCACACACACACACACACACACACACACACACACACACACACACACACAAAATCGTATTCCTACCTTTGTGGACTATTTCCACTGGTTTCATTACACATACTAAGCTCTGTCAAACAACCTAGTGAATGATCCAATAATGTTAAGTTCCATGTTTTCTGCCATCCTGGGAACATTTGGTCCACACACACACACACACACACACACACACACACACACACACACACACACACACACACACAAAGGGAATGTATTTTATTTGAACACACAAAGAAATACACACCCACACACACTCTGACACAAAGCACTGGCATGTACACACACACACACACACACACACACCAGACATCTGTTACCTAACAGGTATTAATCCCTCTAATTAACTAATAAATGATCCACCACCTGAGCAGTACTGGTATAACTGGTACAGTCACAGAATACAAGTATTGGGAGCATCTATTCAGCATATAAACCATCAGCCATAACATTAATACCACCTGCCTAATCCTTAGTACGTCCCCCTTCTGTCGCCACAGCAACAGATCCTTTAAGTTCTATACGTTGTGAGGTGGGGCCTCCATGGATCACATCAGTGAGCCTTAGGTACTGTTGGATGTTCTTTTCTTGAACCTCATTTGGCCGGTACTGACCACTGCATACCAGGAAAAAAACAGAGGATCTGCCTGGTGTTTTGGAGATTGTTCTGGTCCAGTCCCAGTCCCAGTCCCAGTCCCAGTCATCACAATTTGGTTCTAGTCAAAATGTCTCAGATTCTTATGGAGCTGATCTGTCCTGCTTTTAACACACCACCTTCAAGAACTGACTGTTCACTTGCTGCCCAATGTATCCCATAATATATATGAGAATGTACAAGGTCTTCTGGTTATTGGGGGATTTCACTGTGGATGAGAATATCTAACTGGTTCTAATGGCCCTTATTGCATTTTCAGTTAGGGGAACATCCTGCCCAAACCTTAACAATACCCAGATAGTCCATCTCCTGCAGCAGTGCAAGAGAGAGGGAGAGAGAGAGGGAGGAAGAGAGAGAGTGAGAGAGAGAAGAAGAGAGGGAGAGAGAGAGTGAGAGAGAGATGGAGAGGGAGAGATAGAGAGAGAGGGAGAGAGAGAGGGAGGGGGAGAGAGAGAGAGATAGAGGGAGAGAGAGAGAGAGAGAGAGGGAGGGAGGGAGAGATAGAGGGAGGGAGAGAGGGAGAGAGAGGGAGGGGGAGAGGGAGAGATAGAGGGAGATATAGAGATAGAGGGAGGGAGAGAGGGAGAGAGAGGGAGGGGGAGAGGGAGAGATAGAGGGAGATATAGAGATAGAGGGAGGGAGAGAGGGAGAGAGAGGGCGAGAGAGAGAGTGGGGGGTGCAGATAACAGAAGTAGCCAAATCCAGGCATTTTAAGAAGAGATGGCAGCAGAATGAGGGATTGGAAATCTAATCAACCGACAAATTTCATTTCACACTATAGCAGATGTGTAGATGTCTTGATGTGACAGAAAATCACCTCTCGTAATTTCTCTCTCGCCCGCCCCCTCTCAGAGCCTGCAGGAAAGAAACGGGCATTAGAATGATTTCAGCGCTGCCTTGATGTTTCAATCAGCCGTAATTCTACAGGCAGAGCTGCAGCACCAGCACTGCCTTTACTCTGTGTGCTGTTGCTGTGGATTACATCACCAGTCTGTATACGACAGCAGTGGGAATAGGGGGCAAATCAGTGTTTATGTGAGTGTGTGTGTGTGTGTGTGTGTGTGTGGGGGGGGGTGTATATGGACTAATGCTTTGTGCTTAGGCAAGCGACCTTTGTATTGAATAGACTGACCAAAAAGATCAAGTTACCCCATTTCCCCCATCTCCTTTTTTCTCCCACACTCTCCTCTCCTCTCTCTCTGTCTGTCTCTGTCAGGTGTTGGGTTACTCCAGGCTCCAGACAGAGCCAGTAATGTGGCCCTAAACCCCAGACACTGACACAGGGAGTGGAGAGGTCAAGGGGACAGACTGACAGACAGACAGATAGAGAGAGTGAGCAGGAAAGAAACAGACAGAGGGAAAGCGTGCCAGAAAGACACAGAGAGAGCAAGAAGTGAGGCAGAAAGGAAAGACAGAGCAAGGAGACAGAGAGAGACAAACAAATATTTAATACAAAGAGAGAAAATGAAGGATGCTAAAGTTAAAATGCCTGCTAGCACATAAAAATAAATGTGTGGTGTGCCTAATAAACTGGCTAGAGGAATGCATTTTATCATAATCTCAGTGTAGCTTTGAGAACCTCAGCCTCAAACACGACGAAGCTCGGACACAGAACACTCCAACAGCTTTTTAAGAGATAAATGGATGATCAGTCATTGGGCTGGATTAGGCTAAGAGCTAAGAGAGGAGCAGCTGTGTGTGTGTGTGTGTGTGTGTGTGTGTGTGTGTGTATGCGCATGCGGGTCGGGGGGGGGCAAACTTGTTAGGATGATTAATGTGCGTTAAAAAGTTTTAAAGAGCTATCGTTGACAGCACTAATATTATACACACACACACACATACATACACACACACACACACACACACACAGACAGACACATTATTTATATATACTCTCAGTTAAAAGAGAGAAACAGAGAGAAACAGAAAAAAAGATAAGAGAAGAAAGAAGAACTGGGTTTGGGCATGAAGGGAGTCAGAGATGTAGTGTGTGTGTGTGTGTCTGTGTGTGTGTTTTGTATGAGCTGTGGGTGAGAGAAAAGAGGCTTTGGTGGGAGATAAACTTCTGTGTAGATTGTGGTAAACTCTTTCAAAACTAGTTTGAGAAGAGTTCACCACACACTGTCAACCTCACTACACACTGACCTGGACCGGACCATTTCAGAGAGAGAGAGAGAGAGAGAGAGAGAGAGAGAGAGAGAGAGAGTGATGACAGACACCACACAGCCACTGCCCAGGTGTCCCCTTTTGAATCTTATTTAAAGCCCCCCCCCCAACCCCACAAACAAACGCAGCTTCTTCCACATGACCCATGTAGCCCCACCCTCAGTCAACAAGGCCATTATTGAATTGATGAGGTCAACACAGTGAGGTCACCAGAGGCGTAGTGCTGCTTCTGTACTTTTAGACCTGCTCTCACCCAAACTACTTCATTTGTCAAGCAGTCTCAGCCTCCGCCAATAAATACCCAACCTGTCCAGCAGTCCCACATGACCACATTGAATCTACTGCTCTCTATTAATGATAATAATCACTAATACAGGCTGCCGTGTGCATATGCTGTTAGTGCTTTATTGTTGAGCCTTCCGGAAGTGGCGTGGGCTTAATTCGGCAAAACACTGCCGAAGAGAGATGCCTACCTGAAGACCCTTGTGAAGAGCTTGCAATGCAGTGGGTGGTTGATGGTATAGTTCATGGATGAAGGGGATGGCCTGGGCCCTAGTTGTAAGATTTCTGCAGGTTTGACTTCTTGGCAGTTGAGAGAATAGGCCATGAACATTAGACTGTGCTTCTGGATCCTTGTCAAGCCAGTATCAGACTGTCGCAACGTGGCTGAGTTCTGCTCAATGTAGAGTAGAGGGTGGCTGAGGTGGGCTTAACCCAGCGAAGCACTGAAAGGGGGAAGTGCCCCCAGGAAGGCCCCCAGGGCTGTATCTGGCTGACTGAAAGTTCGCTTATAAAGGTTTGGACGAGAAGGACTCAGATCGAGCGACTGCTGTTGAAAGGAACGAAAGCTGAAGATTCTTCTGGTTTTCACTCTGTAACCAACTCGCTAAGCTAGCTTTTGCTTAGCTAGCTCGACTACAGATCTACCGAGCATCAGACGGCACAGCTGTCAGTGCAGCTGCTGTGACCTACTGACAATTAACAATAAAAACCTGTCTGTAAGAGCTTAGCCAAGCAACTGCTTTCGGAGTGACAGGAAGTTGAACAGCTGGTGTTGGGAGGATCAGAGAGGAGAAAAGACAGCTAGGCTTGGATAAATTAGCTAACAGGTTAAACACCACAGCATCGACTGTGTCCCAGCTAACTGAGGCCCAAATCACACGCGTTTAGAAGATAAAACATCGTATCTGAGAGCGCAAAGGATAAGTGATTGGTTATAGGGGTGTTTTCCACTGTTTTCAGGAACAGTGAGTAGACTGGTTCACTCAGGTTTGCTTGCTTTCTCTTTCAGGTGTACTCAGCAAGACGCTAACCTCGTAACTAAGGTGGGATTACTTTTTTCCCACCCGTTTTTAAAGCGTGACATCACCAATTAGTGAGCTCCCACAGTGCTACCTAGAACAAAGGGTCCTACCATAAGGCTTGGGGAATAAAAACTGCAGGGGAAAAAAGAAAAACAGAATAGCGATTAAGGCTGAAAAACAGATTTCCTGACAATAAGAAAGCCTGCTGTGCATACAGAACCCTTCAGGTAGGAAAACAGAAAACTGTAAAATGTGAAACCACCAACACAATACTGCTATTAAAACTGACATTCAGAACACTGCATGTATTATTTTATACACAGAGTAAACCATGATGAAAGGTTGTGTAACTACACTGATCAGCCACTGATTATCACATTCTAACACATTGTTTATCCTCGTCTACACTGGCATCTGTCACGGGGTGGATATATTAAGTCAGTTCTTAAAGGTGATGTGTTGTCTAGGAGAAATGGGCAAACATAAGAATCTGGGCCACTTTGACAAGAGCCAAACCATGATGGCTAGACGACTGGGTCAGAACATCTTCAAAACATCAGGGTTTTTTTCTGGTATGCAGTGGTCAGCACCTACTGACGACCAGTGAACCGACAACAGGCTCACTGATGCAATCCAACTCAGAAGACTTAAAGGATCAGCTGCTAACATCCAACTCAGGTCTTGTGGAGTGCAGATCTGTTGTGGTGGCACAATGGGGATCCACTCAATATTAAGCAGGTGGTATTAATGTTTTGGCTGATGGGTGTATGACAATATTAGGTTAATTCTGGTAATATAATTAGGATGATAATAAAAATGAACACATATATAGCAGGCAAACAGGAAAGCCAGGAAGTCAGAAAATGTCTCACAGCCTAGTTTCTTATAGTGATTCTGAACCGTCTCTAAGCCCATAGACACATCAACCGCTCTGCGCTTTGTGCTTCATACGCCTTCGCCTTGAGACTGCGGGTATAACCGACAGGTGCACCATGCCAACACTAAACCACACAAACTCAGCAGCAGCTGACAGGTGTAGTAACACACACACAAACACCCACCCACACACAGACACTTATTTATAACTTTGCTGATTGCATTAACGTATTGCATTTCAGCTCATTCTCGCCCTCAGTCCTCCTTAATGAGAGACACACAGACAGAGGGACGGCACATATGCTATTGTTCTAAAGTTGTCTTCACAAGAACGGCGTTGCATGGACGAATCATGCAGTAAATCTCCCATTCTACCACATCCCAAATGCTGGTATTGGAAAATATTACTTCAGATCTGGAGACTGGGAAGACCACTGAAGATCACAGAGCTCACTGTCCTGTTCATGAACCCAGTTTGAGAAGACTTTAGCTTTGGGACACTGCTAGCACTAATGCTATCACGCCCGGAAGTAGCCGTCAGCAACAATACTCAAATATCCTGTGGCATTCAGGCAATGACTGATCGGTATCAACAGGCCCAAAGCTGCGAAGAAAACATTTCTCACACTCTTACACCACCTCCACCAGCCTGGACTGTTGACAAGGTGAGTTGGGACCATGGATTCAAGCTGTTGGTGCCGTGCTGGTCGCAGTTTCTCTTTATGCCTCTTGCAATCATGTTTTGGGATGACCTGTTCCTGCTGTTCTCCCTCTGTGTTCTACTTTCCTACAGCGCACTTCGATGTTGTCCTGCTCCAGATCCTTGCATCGATTACAGCAGGATGACGCTACATAGTTGTGCATGTGACTGTACGGACTACAAGGACTTTCCATCCAAAAAGAAACGAAAAGGCTTGCATGAGCATGCTATCCCTGTATGGGTTGATAGTAACTCCGCGAAGAAGGACGAAAACACAGACAGAGAGATAACATCGTTCCACTGCTCCTCAGCTCAATGCTGGAGGGCGCTATACCCCTCTAGCCCACGCCTGGCATTAGACATGCTGTCATAGATTCACGTTTATTTGCACCAGAGTCCTATTCTATTGGCTACATCTCTACAGGGACTAGACAAGCTGTGCATGTGCAGTTTGATATCGGTGTCATCAATGGCTGCAACTTGGGGCGTTTTCACGGTAGAAGGTTGGCCAAAAAAAAGGGTGGCGTGTGAAATTGCGCAATCCCGCCATGGTTCGAATGGGACCAATATCCCAGCATCGGCCTTGGTTGTGGACTCGGACTATGTATTCGGGGGAAGTGTGAAAAGCCTAGTGAAAAGTAGCGGAATGCATTCAATACAAGAGGTGTCCACAAACTTTGGACAGATAGTGTATGTAGTTCGCAGAAAGGTTACATTGCTCTCATATTTCCAGTGCAAGATCAAAGTGATAAAACACAAGGCACCCTTTACACCTTTTCCTTCGTCTGACGGAAGCTCCAGGGGACACTGGCACGGCTCCGCTGATCCACCGAGGGAACAAAGAGGCAAATGCACTGCATTCAGCACTAGAAGCCCACATTCATGAGAGCTCAGATCTCAGACCTGTGTCTGCTCAGACTAGTTACTGTATCTCTCTTTATGTTGCTTGACTGAACACTCTCTCACACACACACACACACACACACACACTCTCACACACACACACACACACACACTTATATACACAAAGCACTAAGTTCAGCCTTGAAACGAAATGAAAAAGTGCACCGGCAGAATAACTGGCTTTACTGCCTAAAGATACAGCCTCTACCCGACAAACAAGAAAGACAGAATACCAGAGAGGGAGAGGTGGTGTGTGCGTGTGTGTGTACCCAAACACACACATGCACGCATGCACCGATACTTCAGCTACACTTAGACAAAGACCCAGACAGGGACAAAGAAAGGCAGGAGGGATCTCATAGACAGATGAAGCATAAGAGAGAGAGGGAGCGAGAGAGGGAGAGAGAGAGAGGGAGAGAGGGAGAGAGAGGGAGAGAGGGAGAGAGAGGGAGAGAGAGAGAGAGTTAGCTTTAAGAGTGAGGGAATGTGAGAACAGAAAGATGAAAGGGAGTTAACACACTCAGACTGCCTTCTGTAATTTACACTCTTCCAATCAATTCTCTGCTTTCCCCAAAGTGCCAGACACACACACAGACACACATACATATCTACACACACTTTCTCTGTTTGCTCCTCATCCTCAATCCACTCTGTCTCAACTCCTCTTTCACCGTCTGCCTCTTTAGTCTGTTCTTTATGTCTCCGTAGCCTGCTGTTCTGTGTGTGTGTGTATGAGAATGTGTGTGAGTGTGTGCCAGTAGCAGCAAAATAAAGAGAGAAAAGCTCAGTAATGACCCACTAGTGTGCTCGAGACCTTCACGGTGCTGCAGCCAAGCTAAACCGAACACCCGCACACATACACACATACACATAAACACACACACACACACACACACACACACACACATATATAACATGTATAAAATACACTGGCCCTTATTCATCAAAGTTCATACAGGGTTAAAAGCTTGATGATTATCAGTATCAGTAATAACAGGCAGTATTATGACTGAACCAACAGTATAAAGCCAAAGCACAGTGAGATTCTGTGAAGGGAACAGCACAGCCACTTTAGTACAAGCGCTCTTATGTGCACAGTTAGTGTTATCATCATTATCTATTTTCTACAAAAGGAACTGAAATAGTCATTGACATGACTGCACTAATTAAACTAATAGAAAATAACTAAATTGATAAATTACAAATAACATCAAACTGAATTACACTCAACAATCCAACAAACCTCCTACTTTCCAAATACAGCCAGAGCACATTCCAGTAGCCTGTACAGCCTGTACACATGTGGTCAATGAGTTACTTCATTAATGTGGATTATTTTACAATTAGAGAGTTTAGGGTCTAGCTTTGGAGGCCGTACAGATTTCTTACTGTCCAATAGAGTGGACAGTGAGTGGACACTTTAAAAACTCCAGCAGCATTGCTGTGTCTGATCCACTCGTACCAGCACAACACACAGCAACACATACTACCTGCTCTGTGGTGGTCCTGAGCATTGAAGAACACGGTCAAAGGAGGCTAACAAAGTATGCAGAGAAACAGATGGACTATAGTCTGGAATCATAGAACTACAAAGTGCTGGGCTGTGTGTGAGATATATATATATATACATACACACACTCCTTATGCTCCAAAATGACATATATAATAAATAATATAAACATATATAATATATCTTTTTTACATGGACTTTTACTGAAAAGAAAGAAATATTTTCCTTCTTCTTTTGCAGCTTCTGTGTTTCTTTGATGGCATACTATCTGTCCTGCTGAATGCTTTCTTTTTACGGTCTCACTACGGAAACACCTGCATGAATTACAGTTATGCATCAAATAAATGATGTGTGTATGAGGGCAGATTAAGGCGTGCCTTTTGCAAAGATACATATGTTAAATGATTGGCCCATCATGATGCCATACAGATGTTTAACAAATCAGATGTGGAGCAGTTGGTATGCCAACTCCAATTTGGAAATTTTCCAAGGACTAAGGAAGCAGTTGCCTGAAAACTCTTTACTATCTAATATAGCTGCTTCTTCTCCTGCTTTGTGGGCATTGCATATTTTAATTGTCAGAGTGCTGGGCAGCTGCCTATAGGGGCCTCTGGCTGCTGATTGCTGGGACATTGTTTGAGTAATCAGAGTATTTCTACAGCTTTTAAATTTGCATCACCCGGCCTTTCCTGATGATGACCGTGAAGCCACAGGCCACAGAATTTTTTGGGGCCCAAAATTTTGCATAGTGGTCCTTTTTCTTTTTATCACTCGGATGATACGCAGAACAAAAATACTACGCTGATCTTCTAAAACTTTGTGCCTGCTGTAGAGCAGCTGATTACAAAAAAAAACTTGTGCCCTTGAGCAGGGGTGCTCAAACTTTTGCATGTCACTACATATTTTCTCTCTCTCTCGTTCTATGATGGACAGACGCAGTCTTTCAAAACGCAGGTCCTTCAGAAAGAATCAAGAGCATGGCAAGTTGTCAGTCACTCAATTAGTGGTGCAGAGAGAGAGAGACAGACAGACAGACAGATAGTAGAGAGTGTGTGTCATCCACTCACTTTCACACGTTTGGTCTGTCAGGTGATGACAGTCTCAACACTTTCACTGTACACACATTTTAAAGCATGGCATTCTTGCTCGCTCCCTCTCTCTCCCTCTCTCTCTTACGCACACACACACACCTTACACAAACACAACTCATTTTTAACTCCTGCGATTCATAACGAACATCCTGTCTCACCTGTCAGTCATTCTCCCTCTTGCGCTCTCTGTGCTCCGGTGCGTGAGTTAAGAGAAGAAGCGAGTGGAGGAAGGCGAGGCGCTGCACACTTCAGCTCTTCAGGAATATCGAAGGAGAGGCCAAAGACCTGAAAGACAAAAAGAGAAACAGAGAGCATAACAGGAGGTGAAGGAAATCCTCGGGTTCAGCGCAGATGGCTGTGCATTCCTACATCGGGTTCACAGTGTGTGTGTGGGGGTGGGGTGGGGTGTGTGTGCATGCCGCACTTTCCAGAGCTACTGATGCAGTACTCTAGCCCTCTATTTTTAACCCCTCTGCATGGGAGATGCGAAGATCAGTGGGTGTGCATGTGTGCGTGTGTGTGTGTGTGTGTGTCGGCGTCTCGTTTACGTCTACCGCTGGAGCAACGAGACTAAACACAAGTCAGCTGAGCCACACACTTACACACAGATCATTACGTAACGAAGCAGGAGTAACACTTGTCCATGAATTACACTCGCCCAGCAGTGATATGGGAAGTGCCATGCTGGGGGGTTATGTAAGAGGAGCCACATCGCTACTAAAGAACTTGCTGACCCCACTGTACATCAGGAAACAGCACAAGCACTCCTGCACCTCACCCTTCAGGCTGTAAGCGGACCACACTACTAATAGAGCAGTATGTTGTTATGCGCGAGAGAGAGAGAGTATAAGTGAGAAATTATGACCGGGGGGTTGGGGGTATGAGAGAAATGTCAAGACCACCAGGTATCCTAAAGTTCTGGGCCCAAAGAAATTCAGCCTTTTGGACCATTACCAGGAGCCCGTCTGATGCAATCTGCCAACATATTATCTGTAAAACGGGCACACAAAAGAGCCTACGTAATGAAAGGTCATGCTAAAATGGGTGAAGCTACACTACATGTCCAAATGTTTATGGACATCCCTACTTTAAGTTGCACCCATTGCTGACAGAGATGTGCAAATGCACCCATACAGCTTGTCTAGTACCTATAGAGAAGTAGTGCCAATAGAACAGGACTCACTGCAGCACATAATAAACATGATGAACCTATTGGCAACATGCCAATAATATAATAATGCCAGGCGTGGGCTAGGAGGGTATAAAGATATGGGAGTTTGGGAGTTGGAGGTGAGGTGGGGTGGTCATCATCCAACATCCTGGCCTCACTAATGCTCTTTTCGCTGAAGGCAATCAAATCCTCACAGCAATGCTCCAAAAATCTAGTAGAAAGCTTCTCCTGGACAGTAGAGACATTTTCTCCAACAAAAATAACTTTTTTTAACCCTTGATTTCAGAAGAAATAATGAAAGAACAGATGTCCCAATACTTTTGTCCATGCAGTGTATGTTGTCTTGCTTGCAGCACGAATGGCAGCACCCTTCTTAAACCAATGCCTGTGCTTGCTATTAACATAATAACAGTAATAAGCTACAGTAACAATAGCCTACCAGGTGATGTTAGCCTAACTAACTATAGGCTAGACTTCAGCCTCTAAGGCTTTCGCTAGCTCTCAGTCTGGCTTTCCACTCTGGTATCCACAGATGCTCAGCCCTCCTCCTGGACAGAATCCTGCTCTAACCACAGTGTGCCACACCTGATCCAGCAGATCAACTGCATACTAGAACCAGGTGTGTTCGGTTTCCGAGAAAAAGGCCTACACGCGGGGTGTACATCTCCATTTCGGCTGAGCCCGTCAGTCAAACCACCTGTATAACTGTTTATCTGCCCGTGCTGTACGAAAGCACAAACACACAGACACACACATTGTTGGTTCTATGCTAATGTGTGTGTATTTCTGCTTTACTGTGGAGAGCTGATGAGGCTGTTAGCAGAGACAGAATCAGGAGGAGGAAGTCCCATTAGAACAGAAGAGCTATCTACTGCATTACAGAGAGAGAGAGAGAGAGAGAGAGAGAGAGAGGGAGAGGCTCATAAACACAGATCAGCCATAACATTAAAACCACCTGCCTAATACTATGTAGGCACACAGTTCTGACTCATCAAAGCATGGACTCCACAAGACCTCTGAAGGTACTCTGTGGTATCTGGCACCAAGACGTTACCAGTAAATCCTTGTGGTGTGGCAATGATGGCGTAGCGGTTCGAGCACCAGGCTATTAATGACAGGGTTGCGGGTTCGATACCTGGGCTCGGCAAGCTGCTGCTGTTGAGTGATCATTACCTCTGCTTTAGCATCGTACTTTATTTAAGTTTATTTTTGTTCTCCTCTGAGCTGTCTTTCCATCTCCAGTGTCTATTTCCAACAGTTCATATTGACCCATTCTTTTGACTCTGCTACATTGTAAAAAACATGGTTACACTTAGGAATTAAGTGACTGACAGCCTTGGCTGGAAGAGACTGTCTGCAGGACCTGCTTTGCGCCATTTCATTGTAGTGGATCCTACATGAGCTGCACTTTTAATGTTGAAGCATTTTACTTGATGGATAAACTGGGAATCCAGGGGAAAATCCGCTCTGCTTCTGCAGTGTAAGCTTAATGAAGGCGGTCTGAGACACGCTTGGTCTGGGAGAAGGGGTCGGGTCTACCAAACGAGGAGACGAGTCTGGCTCTGCTTCTGGTCTCTACTGTGCCAATTTGACAACAGGGTGGATATTTTAGCTTTATTTCTATAAATTGGAGAGGAATTGAAACATGGAGTCCATGTTTTCTACAGCCATTGATAAATACTAAGTGCATAACTAAAGTATGTAAGTTTTACATGCTCATATTATTCTGCATCAGAATTATACAGTTTCATCTTTTATGGTGGACTTGTAAAAAAGTCCTGATAACCTACAATGCAACAGCTCACAGGAGCGACATACTTTTACATAGATTTAACACTGTAACAAAAACATTCCAAAATACATGGTGTTGCATATCAGATCGTGTCCTCTCTCTCTCCTCTCAGCACAGTGTGCAGTTAGCAAGCTGAAGAGACTGGAACAGGGTTAGCTTTTAGCCTAGCACCTCTTCGCTACCTCAGGCTTTGGCTGAAGATGAAATAAGAGGCACTGGGCAAGCATGGATCACTTTCCTGGCTTTCGCTTTGTCATGTATAGAGTTTAATCTCCCCTTCTGTGGACAGTGGCCCAGGAAATGGACCAGGTCATGAGGTCAGGTTCGTGTAGCGACCAGTATTCCCAGAAGTAGCAGAATAAGGAGGTGATGGGCTGCTCTCCAGGATCACCAAAAGTCCACCACCAAATTCTCCCGGAGAGGACGTTGCATTTAACCGTGTCACAGCTTTACTTGTAAAAAAAAAAAAAAAAAGCTTTCTCGAGTGGTCTGTAAGTCTGGGGGCGTAAATACAAGGAGTCAAGACTGATAAGATTGTGTAAGATTTTAGGGGGGTTTTGAAATTGGCCTGTTTTCCTGCTCCGCTTTGGTGATGACAGCTTATCTTTGGAAAGAAGGACCAACAGTGTTTGAGGTTCACCATGTACTGAACTTGCATCATCCAACTTGGGCAGGGAAAACAGAGTTTTCCATTCTAAGGCACCGTTTGAGTGCATGAGCGTGTTTGCGCGAGTGCACTAGTGTGTGTGAGTGTTTGTGTGTCCTCTAAAGAGGATTGTGTTTGAGGACACAGGCTGGAGGGAAACTGGGGCTCAGGAGAATGAGTGAGGGGCCTTCGCCTACGTGACACCTCGCACACCCCTAATGCACAGATACATGAGCACACACACACGTACACGCACACACATACACACACACACACACAAAAGCCTAAACCTTGATTCTTGGCCTCACATTCACTTGAAATCACTGACATATACAGCACTCGGAGAGAGCCCTCCCTATGCACATATATCACACTCTCGCACACGACCTACAAAAAGCACACCATACACACCTCAGAGCGTGCACACACACACACACACACACACACACACACAATCTCAGAGATGTGTGTTCACCAAAGAGCAGCATAAAATATTCAGTGAATTTTTCAACATGTGCTCTTTCCCCCTCTGCACATGTAGAAGTGCAAAAAGAGAGAGAGACAGAGAGAGGACAGCGAGGGAGTGAGGGAGGGGGAGACAGAGTCAATGAGGGCAATGAGAGAGAGAGAGAGAGAGAGAGAGAGAGAGCCCAGCTGACTCCTTTCCAAGAAACTCCCCTTAGCAACAGCCCCAGCTCAGTCTGTGCCCTATTGGCCGGCTGACAGCACGCATCACCAACCCATGTAGGACCCTCCACCAATCAGATGCCTGAACAGCTTCAGGGGGAGCTGGGCTTTTTGGATTCCATGTTCGCCATGGCAACTGAAGCCTGCTCCTGGCCTAGAGGTGGCCTGTGAAGAAAACATGCAAGCACATGTGTATATACACACACACACACACACTCCTGCAAGGAGATGCATGGCTAAGTCTGGGACTTGTTTTAAGAGGCCCTGTTTAACACCCCCCCCCCCCAACCAAGCACACACACCAATGCAGAAGCATAGAAATATACTTACAGATGTGCAACCATTCATTCTCATGCACACACACACACACACACAATATGACACTCATTTTTGCATTAGCATAATTACACTAATTAATTACTGTTTAATTAGATCTGGTGCAGCAACATTATTAATCGTTTTTAAAATCACATATCGTTAAAATGTCTGAGTATCGGCTCATAGTGATGCAGTGTTTTAGCCATATTACCCACGCCTAACACACACACACACACACACACACACCTGCAATTAGCAATAGGCAGTGGTGGCTCAGTAGTTAGAGTGCTGGACAACAAAGCACAAGGTTGTGGGTTCGATACCCAGACTTGCTAAGCTGCCACTGTTAAGCCCTTGAGCAAGACCCTTAACTTCATGGGCCTCAGAAACGCAAAGAGGTGGAGAAGCGGAATACAGCGCTCACTGCTGATTTACAGCAGACCCTAGAGCCCGGCATCTCATCATCACTACACTTCAGCGGTTAAAAGGTTCACAAGCTGAACTTTTCATGGAACTTGAAAGTATATGTCCAAATGTTTATGGACACCCCTTTTAATTAATGCATTCAGCTACTTTAGGTTGCACCCATTGCTGACACAGATGTGCAAATCCACACATACACAGCTTGTCTAGTCCTGGTAGAGAAGTATTGCCAATAGAATAGGACTATTGGCACTGTACCTAATGCCAGGTGTAGGCTAGAGGGGTATGAAGCCCCCCAGCATTGAGCTGTGGAGCAGTGGAACTGTGTTCTCTATAATAATGGTGCGCCATCCTACACTTCTGAGATGAGAATTGGGAGCATTTGGCAGCAGAGACTCCAAAAAAAGCAGGATAAACACTCTTTAATACCCTTCATTTCAGAAGAAACGAGCAGGTGTCCCAATACATTTGTCCATATAGCAGTGATGTGATCGTGTTTACAGTCTGGTCAGGATGGATTGTGACAGTGTTGCATCAGAAATTACAGTGCTGGTACAATCTGTAGAGATGCACCCCCCCCTCCTCCGAAAGCCTGAGCGTCAGTAATCCTCTCATCCAAACATCCAACACACTCAATAAGCAAGTGTGTCAATTAACTTATCATTTCTGTCTCACCACACACACACACACACACACACACACACACACACACAATGGGAATCTAATGTACAGAGAAGACTGGAACAGTAAAGAGACTGTAAAAAATCTCTTGTAAGGGTTTTAGCCTTAAGCCTGTTACTCAGTCTTATCAGAGCAAAACATGAATAGGTGCAGATATCTATACTAACACTAAGAAAGGACAGGAAATAAAAGAGAAAGAGGAGAAGAAGAAAGAAGACTGAGGGGAGAAAGAGAAATGGAAGGTGAGAGAAAAGGACAAAAGAGAGAGAGAGAGAGAGAGAGAGAGAGAGAGAGAGGAGAAGAGAAATAAGGGAAAAGAGGAGGAGGAACAGAGAGAAGGAGAAGGAAGAGCAAGTGGAGCGAGTGGATGAGAGAGAAAGAAAAGAGGGATGAAGGAGTGAAGGACAGAGAGGGAGAGCGAGGGAGTGAGCAAAAGAAAAGAAGACAAGAGAGAGAGATAGAGAGGAGAAGAGAAAGAAAAGAAGAGAGAGGAAGAGAGACGAAACACATAAGAGAAAGAAGGACAAGGGGAGAGAGGGGGACAAGGGGGGATGAAAAAGAGGGTGAGAGAGAGAGAGAGAGAGATACAGAGAGAGAGAGAGATCTTTGTTCTTGGTGTTGGAGTGGAGATGAGTAGCAGTCTCTCAGTATCGCTGCAGCGCTGCTGGAGAAGACAAAGCCACTTCAGAATAGACTCCTCACAACACAACACACAAACCACTGCCTCTGCCTCTGCCGTCATGTGGAGTGTGTGAGTGTTTGTGTAAGTGTTTGTGTGTGTGTGCATGACAGTGACCCATCTACTACAATCAAACACACTGCCCACACAAGACAGAGACAAAGACAGGGACATATGTGTGTGTGCGTTCATTTGTGTGTGTGTGTGTGTAAGACAGTCTCCATTCATACCAAGTCATTTTTAAGGCCATCAAAATTAACAGCAGGTAATTAAAAGTAATGACAGCGTTTCCTTTGAGCTTTGGGCCACTCGCTCATGCTCAGTAGCTAATTAACTTCTACATTAATTACCTCCTAAATATGGAGTCAGATCACACGCGGGCGCTGGGGTTTGTGTAGGAACTGTAATGAAAGGCGGCCTGGATGATCTATTTGCTTAGGAGCACATGGATGGAATTTATGGGGATAAGTGATTTCACTTTACAGACACACACACACACACACACACACACACACACACGCACACACACACACAGGACAGACATTATTACTGATACACGTATAGGAGTAATTGTGCTTGTACTTAACAGTACTGTAAGTATTATTTTGGAAGATTTGCATAATCATCACTGTATATATGATCTATTGATTTCTATGTGTGTTTATTTATCACATAAACAGCAGGGATGTCAAAAAATGGTCCCACATACCAGAACCGATCTGTTGAAGATTCTAATCCACCAAATACATTTAGAATACTTTGATTTTGAGAGATTGGACCTGAGTGTTCATGAGTGACTGAAGAGAGACTGGGTCAGTTAACACTGCTGCACTGTACAAAAAAGGCCAGAGCAGACTCTACCTACTGAGGAGATTGAGGTCCGCTGGAGTGCAGGGAGCACTCCTGAGGACTTTTTTAATACAGTGGTGGCATCTGCCATCTTTTATGGAGTGGTCAGCTGGGGCAGTGGCATCTCGACAGCAGGCAAAAAGAGACTGAACAAACTCATAAAGAGGGCCGGCTCTGTCCTGGGATGCTTCTTAGACCCAGTGCAGGTGGTGGCAGACAAGAGGATGACAGTCAAGCTGGCATCCATGCTGGAGAACAGCTCCCACCCCATGCATGAGACTCTGGCAGCACTGGCCAACTCCTTTAGTGACAGGCTGCTTCACCCCAAGTGTGGAATTTAGGTAAGGTAAATTTGCAATGATCTGTAAATAATATTGTTTTTCCTCAGAGTTTCTGACTTCTGTTATTTATATTTTGTATATACTGGTAATTTAAGATATCTATGTTTTGCATCTGAATGTCTTGCTATCCCTTTTTTGCTGTTACACTGTAAATGTCCCCACTGTGGGACTAATAAAGGACTGTCTCAACTTATATTATACTATTTTATCTTTTTCATGGAGTTCAGCCACTCAGAACCAGTCAGAATCTCTATCTCAGAATGTTTGTTTCAGCCGGGGGCGGGACAGCACAGTCATACTTGGCAGCAGAACCAATCACAATCCGTTCTTCAGCTGGGGGGCGGGACATCAAACAGGGAAACCAGTGCAAGATTTGATCAGGTGAGAGAACTGACGCTTCTCACTGATCTGGTGCCTGATTTTGTACTTAATCCAGTAAGTACTGTAATGCACAAACCACTGTCTGCACAGTTAGTCACAGTATGTGTTTCACATTGTGTAAAATGTACTAAATGTCCATCACAGCACGCCTTACTACTGCCTCAGATAAGACCTGATGTTCCTCAGAGATGTTATCTAGCACAGATATGTGCACAGTGTGAACCTGCAGGGTCACAACAAAAACAGAAGACTGACACAGGTTATGAATAGGTGTACAGGGACATTCTGTATTATAGATTCAAGTCAAGTCAAGCAGTGGCTTTTATTATGGTTTCAGCTGTGTACAAGAACACAGTGGAACATCTCTAGGACCATGGTGCATTAGGAACATCACCACTACACAAGACTACACACAGCCTAATGTGCAAAGGAGTTTCATAAACCTTAAAAAGAATGCAGTCATGACTGGTTTATCTGTTTAGGTCTTTACAGTTTTTACATTTTTACAATAAATCTAAATGATTTCCCCTCCACTGCAAATGAGGTTTATTAGCAAATGTACAAAACTTTCTACTGTTTGCAATAAACCAATCAAGCAAGACTAATTTAAATATCTCGACACATCTAATAAAACAAGTATTTTGCCAGTGTGTAGTACTTAGTAGAGCCTCCTTTTACTGTTATGACCTGCGGAAAACCTGATGCACAGCCACACACCAGCTTCTAAGGAATCGTACCCCCTTCCTCATGGGCAGTGGCCTCCAGTGCACTAGTATTCCTGCGTTTGCTGCTGCAACCACCTTCTTCAAACCCCACCAAAGATTTTCTACAGAGTTCAAGTCAAGCGACTAAGACGACCCCTTTAGAATCTTCCAGAACTTCTTCTGAAGCCAAGCCTTGGTGGATGATTTTTTTTTTGTGATGCACTTGGGATCATTGTCCTGTCAGAAGGCCCAATGTCACCCAAGCTTCAGCTTCCTCAAAGAAGGCATGGTGTTTTTTCCTAGGATTTCCTGATAATTGATTGAGTGCCAGAGGAAGCAAAGCAGCCCCTGAGAATCACTGAGTCCCCTCCATGCTTCACTGTAGGCAGAGTGTTCTTTTCAGAATAGGCTTCATTCTTCCTCCAGACATATCGCTGATCCATAGGCCGCAAAAGTTCCAGTTTTGTTTTCATGGCTGAGCAGATTGGAGACGACTTGTCTTGTGCTTTTGGGTTTAGCAGAGACGTACAGGCATGAAGATTCATTTTCTATGATAGATCTACCAGAGGCAGACTGTATCTGCCCAATATTGTTGGATTACTGACTTCTAGTGAAAAATGTCTATTTCCAATATTGCAGAAATATTGCAATAAAAAATGTTTGCAATGTCAATTTTAAACAAATAGCATGGCTGTATGTAGAGCTTAAGGTTGGTGTTCGTTCAGGCAGGCAGTCAGGCAGTGGCCCATTTGTCTTTTATTGGTCATTTGTAAACGTTTCTAAAAATGTGCTAATGATATTTGAATTCTCCAATTAAACTGAAATATCCTCCACACTGGACGGTGTGTCCCGTGGCCCCTCCTCTGAAATGTCTTTGCCACTAGTGACCAACAGGACTATTTTTAGTAATAGCTGGTATTTTCTATGTCTACATCTTCAAATACAGACAACAAACCTCCAGATTTACCAGACTTGCCATCAGGAAACATGTTCCTTGGCTATTTGCCTGCGAGTTACAGGCCCAGTGAGGCTGACTCACACTATGTCAGCTACTTTAAGTAGCACCCATTGCTGACACAGATGTACAAATGTATATATGGGATATGGTGGGGTGGTGATCATTCAACGTCCTGACCTCACTAATGCGCTTGTCCCTGAATGTAATCAAATCCTCACAGCAGTGCTCCAAAATCTAGTAGAAAGTCTTCTCTGGACAGTTATTTAAACAAAAGCAGGATAAATGGTTTTAATACCCCTGAATTGGGAAGAAACAATGAATGAGAAAGTGTCGCAATACTTTTGTCCATATAGTGTGTGATCTCTTACTCTTACACACACACACGCTATACTGACCGCAGGGGCTCTATAATTGAAGGTGTGTGAATGCTATTGTCCTTATACAACAATAAGGGTGTGTTTTTCTATGTGACAACTGAAGGCATTCTATAAGGTAAGAGTTAGAGGCAAGGTCCTAATTTTATTCCACACACACACACACACACACACACACACCCTCCATCTCTCTCACTCCAAATGGACGCTGATATTTGGCTTTTGTATTAGGGTACAAAAAGCTCCCAGACAGGCCCCTTTGCTGCACCCCCACCACCACCACCACCACCACCACCAAAAGGCACACACATCCATACACACGCAGCTTAAGATGGCTTATTACCAGAGTGACACGACACTCCCCCACTGATCAGTTATTCAACTCACAGACCGACCAGAGGTTAATGAGTTCTTATGGACACAGAGAGGGAGAGAGAGAGGGAGTGAGAGACAGAGAGAGAAAGAAATGGCAGGTCATGATTGATTTCACCAAGCAAAGCAGCATCTGGGTAATGTCTGCCTGCACAGGGGTGAGGCAGGGGACAGCCCATGTGTGTGTGTTTGTGTGTAAGAGAGAGTGAGCTAGAGAGAGAGAGAGAGAGAGAGAATGCAAAGTGTATAATTACTGTGTCAGGCTGTTCAGTGTTTGTCCACACAACCTAAACACACTGCGGATCTTGGCAGTGGTGCCAGGACGCAGCTAGATCCTCCAGTATGTTTGTATATACTGTGAATGCTCTTTCTCACACACACATGCACACACACACACACTTCACTTCCCAACCCCAGCTTATGTACGTCTCTCCATATTCATCCCCTCTCTCCCTGCTAGGGCCCCTCACACACAAAAGCCTGGTGCAACAAAGAGCTGAGGGCAATGACCCAAACCAGAAAGAGAGAGAGAGAGACAGAAAGAGAGAGAGAGAGAGAGAGAGACAGATAGAGACAGATAGAGAGAGAGAGAGAGAGAGAGAGAGGGAGTAGCTCATCCCTTCAGTAAAGGGGGGAAGGGGTGCAATAAAGCCCAATGTTTTTGCCTTTTAAAATAATCATTTTTTTGTATGAATATAAAGTGGGGGATGTTCATGAATAATAATAATAATAATAATAATAAGTAAAATTAACATCAAAGGCACAGAACATTACACTATCAAACATTTGCATATTATGTCATTAATCACAACATCGACATCCCCATGTTTCCCAGCTGCGATAAACATATAGCACAGCACCTAAGCCCGCATTGTCTCTCTCACACACACACACACCCCTACTTAACCCTCTGTTCCACCTCTTTTGTGACGGTTCATCTTCCTGTGGCTTCTCTAGATGCCAGCTCGCACCTGTGCCCTCCTCCCGCTGATCTACATCCCCCACTCTCTCTATCCTTCAGCCTCTCTTATCTAACCTGAGCAGCCTGAGGCAGAGCTCACTTCCTCTGTGTATGAACTCCCTTGCTTGTGCACACACACACACACACACACACACACACACACACACACACACACACACACACACACACGTGCACACAATCAGCCATGAAACGTGAAATAGTTTGAAATTAAGTTATTCAAATGGTTCCAGCAATGAACGACTCACATTCATATGGAAATAACACATCTGAGGACGGTCCTACTGTGCCCCCTGGATGTTTCCCCACTGCCAAAGTGTTGACAGTGGAGTTCACTCAAGCGTGACACTGCGAGTGCTCGGCCAAAACTGAAATTCACACAATTAGCCCAAATGTAGTCCATCAGCCAAGACGTGTTTGGAGTCTGAAGCAGGGTGGTCAGGACTGTGATACTAACTGTAACATCTAAACAACCATCACTGTCTGAATGTCAAATATTTATTGCCAAAATATTTTTATATTTTTTCCCCCAGATGAATTAAAGCAGCAGTCATACATTTTTTCTTTCACATAAAAAGCAGCAGTATTCCTGAGCGTGAAGGGGACAAAATGTCCTAATAAAGGGTGTCAGTGTGCTGCGTGACCATCCCTGCTACATCTAACATGTTCATTCTAAAAATGACAAGTGGCCTGGTAGGTTTCTGCAGGAGTTTTTTTTTTGTTACATGTCTTTACGTATGCAAGTCCCATGCACAGCCTCTGAAAGAGGATCTGGCACTGTTTGCTGTTTACCTGAGCTATCGTGGTGCTGCTAATGGTGCTGATATAAACAGAACGGCTACTGTGAGAGCTACCGCGAACGTGGAGAGATCCTAACGGCAAACTCAATCTACATCTGCTCATTCACTCGTTATCAAACCATAGAAACGCAGAATTAGAACTGAAGAGAGCGCTGCAGCTTCCTCGCTAAAACCAGGATAAACACTGGCTAGGCTTTTCAGAGGAGGCGAAAGTGTGATGCTGAGTTGGCCCTTTCCTTGCTGAGCAGGTAAGATTGTTTTAGGGAAGACGGTCCCCCCGAGAACGCTCCCCAGCTAGCTGTAAATAAGGCATGTTATTCGGACAAGGGCACTTTAAATTTCCCTTTAAAGAGTTTTATTTTCCTTTGAAGCTATAGCAGTGCCATCCTGTGCCAGGTATCGGATATGTATCAGATTTCAAGAACACATTTGAAAGCGATCCAAATCAGAAATAAAATTGTCAGCTTCACATATTTTAAAAAATGTACCACTTTTGGCCCACTTTTACCTGCTGTGTGAACATAGCCTTAGGGCATGCAGTCTGAATGATGCTAATGATGCTGGGGAAGAAGCTACCATTACCTGTGTGTTTTGACTGTTTTTGGAGTAAGGGACCTGCTTTAGAAATCTGAAGCCATTGAGAATCTAAATCCATGTTTTCTTTGTAATACAAATACAAATGTAGTCCTATGGATAATTCCCAACAAGCAATACATTGCCAGTATATATTTAGTTATACATCTCCCTGTTTGATTGAAGCTGGGAAGCCCTAATCTTGCTCCCACCAATCACAAGACTGATGTGATTTTGTCTGACAGTGACGACATGCAGCAGAACCTGTTTCGCTCATTTCTCCCCTCTCCCGCTTCCACAGTAGTGTTTAGTTTGGCTGATTGACAGCCATGCTGATTAGAATTTTAGGACCACACCCAGACAGTTCCCAATTAGGTCTAATCAACAGTTTTTAAGCAATACTGTTTCAGATTTCTGTCTTGTTTTTCATCCAGACTCATCATCACAAAAATGATTACAAGCAGCCAATCGGCCTTACTCATGCAAGCGACTTGGGCGACCCGCACTGCTCCACCAACAGTTATATAACCCACCTAGCATCACAGCTTCATAATGTTAGTCAGACATGTAGCCTACTGTTTCTCTCCGAGTCTGACTGCACGTTGTGCATTCATCACATCTCTCAAGCACTCTCTTGTATTACTAACGATGACTTGTCCTCTTTCTCTCTCTCTCTCGGCCTCTCTCTCTCTTTCATTCACACACACACACACACACACACACAGAGCAGGTGGGCTAAGTGGATGAATCCATCCTGCCTCACTTCCTTCATTACCCTCCTCCCTCCCTCCTCCCTCTGTACCACAATGTTCTAGCTCCTCGCTGTGAGGAGGAGTGTGAGGGACACACTCTTCCTCCTCCTTACTTCCTGTTCCTCCCCCTCCTCTCCCACAGCCTCCTACGGCTGACTCAGCTAGCAGCCTCTTCTGTTGCAGCTCTTTCAGTCCAGCTCAATAAAGCTCTCTGCTGCAATGGAGTGAAGCAGTGACAATGTACTGTGAGCAGTAATGGGAAAAAGCTCAACACAGTGATGTTCAGTGGTCCCGTGATCATACTGAAAAAACAGCTCGCACCAATCAGCCACAACATTAGCACCAGATCAAATCTGAGTATTTTAAGACATGGACTCCACAAGATCTTAAGACCCTGTGGTCTCCTGTAGGCTGTCAGGTGGGGCCTCCATGGACCACATCAATGGGCCTTAGGTGCCCATGACTCTGTCGCTAGTTCACCATTGTCCACCACAATTTATTGGTATATACTGACCAGTGCATACCAGAAAACCTCCACAAGACCTGCCTGATGTTTTGGAGATGTTCTGATCCAGTCGTCTAGCCATCACAGTTTGGTTCTTGTCAAAGTGATTCAGGTTTTTATGCAGCTGATCTGTCCTGCTTTTAACATCTTCATCACCTTCAGGAACTGCCTGTGCATGGGCTGCCTAATGTAACATACTGCTTGACAATGCCACTATAGATGAGGATAATTAGTGTGATCTTCACCTCTCAGTGGTGATAATGTTATGGTGTAGAATCATTTTTGTTAAGATGATTTTTTTCTTGTTTTTTGTTTCAATGAAAAATGTCTAGATATAAGTGAAATAACTGTAATATATTTCATATTATTTGAATAATAAATATTAAGATATGCCATGCTCTAATAATTAGATTGGTGTGCCCCTTTCCTCCACCCCTTTTCTTTTACCTAATATGTGTCTGTTTATTTGTATTGCTTCCATATTGCGGCAAATTCCTTCGGGATCACTACTGTGATCAATAAGGGGATCAATAAACAAATACTTTCTATATTTAGACTAGATTATCATGATGTATTTATTGTATTTCAGAATAGTTGTTTATATGTTTAAGTGCCCCTGGACTACTGCACTAAAACATCTCCATCCTAATTATTTCACTGCATTTGTAACATTATGAAAACAAAAAAAAACAGGCAAGCCTAGCTTTGCCTGACCACCAGTGGCTGCAGAGAATCGTCAATAGCATTTGTGGAATAAAATGATCTCTTATTATGTTTCATGCACCATTTCATGTGACCCTGACTGGTAAAGAACTCAAGCCTGGCCCTCAAAGCCTGTAGATGTAGGCTGGGGGTGCCACAGTAGCAATGCAGGCTGAGGGACGGCGGTCTAAGCGGTGATAATTTGAGCCTCTTTAAGAAGGTCCAAATTGTAAGGTCTAAACGACTGGGTCAGAACATCACCAACATGTGGGATGTTTGGAGTGGTCAGACAGTACCTACCAAAAGTGGCCCATGAAAGGTCAAGCGGTGAACTGACGACAGGGTCATGGGTTTCCAAGGCTCTGTGATATGAACAGGGAGTGAAAGCGACAAGGACTTAAAGGATCTGCTTGCTAACGTCTTGTTGCCAGGTACCACAGAACACCTTGAAAGGTCTTTTGGAGACCCTCCACCAAGGGGGACATACACAGTATTTAGTGGGTGGTCGTTTACATATTGGCAGCATCATCGGCAGACAAGTAAATGAAGTTCCTGTATTAGTGCATCCTTGTAAAGTGTTCCCAAAATGCTACCAGCTCTCTTCATCTACTTTATCATTTATTTATGCAGTGCACATTCAAGGCTCTTGCGTGTATTAACATTTGTAGGGTGTGTGTGTGTGAAGGTGACATCCAATTGGTATCAGCCTGGGACGTAACTGACAAGCTTGTCATGAAGATTGATACCTTATTTACAGAAGTATGACGCCATGAACTTACCAGAACCATGACTATAACTCTCTCTGGGTCTCTCACACACACAAACGCATCTACCCATCAAATGACATACACGATGTTGACAAAAGTATTGGGACAGCAGATAATTAATTGTTTTTTTCCAAAAGAGTTCTGCTATTCTGCTTTTGTTGGAGTAACTCTCTCTACTGTTCAGGGAAGGCCTTCTGCAAGATTTTGGATGCTGTGAGCATTTGATTGTATTCAGCAACAAGAGCGTCAGGATGGTCAGGATGTTGGAGGGTCACCACCCTACTCCCCAACTGATCCCAAAAGTATTGGATGGAGCGCCATCCATCATTGCAGAGAACACAGTTCCACTGCGCCACACAACTCAACGCTGGGGGGCTTTATACTCCGCTAGACCACTCCTGGTATTAGGCATAGTGCCAAAAGGTTCTTGTTTATCTACTCCAGAGGGTCCTATTCTAAAGGCAATGCTTCTCTATAGGGCATTTGCACATCTATGTCAGCAATGGGTGCTGCTAAAAGTAGCCGAATGCATTCATTAGAAGGAGTGTCCACAAACATTTGAACATGCAGTGCATTCTGTAGACATCTCATGATGCCTCCCAATCTTAAGAAGAACCAGTCTACCTCAGAGAGCTCTGTGCACCATCTGCAGCACATGCTTCAACACGCCTGAGGCTTATTCAGTCTCATGCAGTGAGCCTTCTATAATGTGCTGTAACACAGACTCCCAACCCTGTCCTGGAATACCCCTTGCCCGGCAACTTTTACTGCTCTCCTTGCTCCAACACGCCCACTTCTACTCAGGAAGGCCTTGATAATGAGCTGATGAGCTGGATCAGGTGTGTTCAGTGTACAGATAACACCTGTGCAGACAGGCAACCAGGGCTGGGATCCACTGCACGAAGTTCAAATTATAAACGATATTAGAATTACTCTGTGCAGAGCAGTGGTGAGGCAAAGTGAGAGAGAACAACGCAAGGTGTAATGGTTCACCCTAACGGCGTCCACTAAGTGGTCACTGCTGAGCCCTTGAGCAAGGCCCTTAACCCTCTCCGGTGGCTCAGTGGTTAGAGTGCTGGGTTATTGATCACAGGGTTGTGAGTTCAAAAGCCACCACCATTGCTGGGCCCTCACTGCCATAGCGTGGCTGACCCTGCAGTCTGACCTTCCAGTCTGACCCCTTTCCAAGATGGGATATGCAAGAAGAACAGTGTCATTGTACTGTACACATTTATTCTCCTTTATACACTCATGTGTCCCATGTCAAGTATTTATAGTTCTCCTGCTTGAACACCCCCCCCACACACACACACACACTTAGACTCAGGAAGGGTTTATTTAATAGCTGATTAGTTGACTCTTTAGGTGTGTAAGAGCATGGAAAGTACCAAAATGTACAGGACAGGACAATTTCAGGGCAGGATGGGAACAGAGCCTTATGAAAACGCTGACGTCACATCGTATGCATGATTCTGGTTGTATCTATTTGACCTCCTGACTCCCTTTATAGTGAACTACATTACACTACAGCTTCTGCATGCAGATATTACCACATTTTAGATTTCCACATATGAATTAATGCAAATATTGTCCTATTAGAGACATATATAATGCTGTGTTTAGATGTAGAATAAGTATAGAGAATTAATTTCCTGTCTTACATAGAACACTACATAGTGTGTAATTTAGGATTAAACCTCTGTGTTTTTTTCCCTTCTTCATGGTGTTTTGCTGTCTCTATTTATGAGGCACTGTCGCCCCATACTGGGCTAAAATGCTCATTCAAGGTTTTCATCTCTGTGTGGGCGAACATATGTTGAAAGAACACAGGGAAAGAAATCTCGATTTTTTTTGTTTTTCATCCAGATACATGTGGAAGGGGTCTAAGACAGCAGCATTACTCAACTAGGCATCTTTTTGTGCTCACTGGCCCTAATTTAAAGACACACGCACTTTGCAAAGGTCCTAACAGCCAAGCTAAACCATCAAACCAACTGTATCAGATCTCCTACTCGAGCTGTTCTTAGATATAGGCGTCTATTAGGCGGTGCAGTGGAGCTAGGGACCCTGCGCTTTCCTATGAGAGTGTCGGCTGTCAGGCAATGCTGCCTCAGAGTTTTTATGATGCCTTAAATATTTCCTGTAAAGAATCTTAATCAAGCTGAATCATTATGAGAGTCACTAGGTAGCAAACTAGGCAATAGTGTCAATTATTGCCTACTTTAAAAAGCTTGCTGGAACATTCAGCAGTCTACCTAAGCATCTATACGCAGACAAAGCTGCAAGATTTGTCTTCAGCCACCTTCAGAGAAGAATCTAGATTTGAAAGAATCAAAAACTATTATGTGAACTTCACTGGTTCACTACTGAAGTAACACAGGGTTATAAACCTACCTGTAAGCTTCTCCATGACCTCCAGCACACAGATATCTTCATCCTGACCAAGCTGGAGCATCATCTGTGCTCACTGTTCCCTCTCGTACAGCAGGTTTTCAGGACTTTCGCCATCTGACTGACAGGACGCAGTCTTGCTTCTGGTGTCTGATAGGACTCTCCATCCAGAACAACTCTTATGTTGGCCAACCACATTTTAACCATGCTGAACAGCTGCCCACTGTGAAAAGAAGGAAAGTTTACATAAGGTTATTAAAGAGAACTTTAACACCCCAAGCCAGTCCCATTTTATTAACCATATAGACAAAAGTATTGGGACACCTGCTCATTTAATGTTTCTTATGAAATCAAGGGTATTAAAAAATTAGTAACTTTCTCTACTGTCCTGTGCAGAAGGCATTCTACTAGATTTTGGAGGAACATTGCTGTGAGAATTTGATTGCATTTCGTGACAAGAGTGTTAGTAAGGTCAGGATGTTGGATGATCACCACCCTACCTCATACCCAACTCCCCCACTCATCCCAAAAATACTGGACTTTATTCCAAAGATTATTCCAGAGAAAACATGATTCCACAGCTCAATGCTGGGTTTTTTATACCCCTCTAGCCCACACCTGACATTAGGCATGGTGCCCACATCTGCTCCAGAGAGTCCTACTCTATTGGCAAAACAGGGACTAGACAATGTGTGTGTATATTTGCACATCTGTGTCAGCAATGGGCGCAACTCAAAGTAGCTGAACCCATTTATTATAAAGGGTGTCCACAAACAATTGGTCATACAGTGCATCAGCAGGACCTTTACAAATACCAGTAGAGGTGATTGTACTGTTTTACCTTATTACCATAATGTGGCATCTATAATTAGGGCACATCAGAGGACTGTTGACCTTTAATGCCAAACACTAAAGTACAAAAATGTGTGTCTGGTCATTTTCATCAGAATAAAGAAACCTGTGGCTGCTGAAACACAAAGAGATGATTTAGCTGAAATTTACCAGTGCAAGTGGCACCATCTAGTGGATTCTCACAAGTTTTAAACAGCTCTGTTCAGAACAAGACACATGCTTAATGCTTGTGTCCAAATGTTTGTAGACACCTCTTCTAATGAATGCATTGAACTACTTTAGGCTGCACCCATTGCTGACAGAGCACACACACACACACACACACACACACACACACTATTGACAATAGAACAGGACTCTCTGGAGCAGATTAATATGAATCTATTTGCACCATGACTAATGGCAGGCGTGGGCTAGAGGGCCCCCCCAGCATTGAGCTGTGGAGCAGTGAGACTGTGTTCTCTAGAATGATGGAGCACTGTCCAATACTTTTGGGACCCCAATGAGTTGGGGTGCTGGTCATCCAACATCCTGACCTCACTAATGCTTTTGTTGCAACGAAATCAAATCCTCACAGCAATGTTCCTTCAAAATCTAGTAGAAAGCCATTATTGGAGAAACAATGAATAAATCGATGTCCCGATACTTTTGTCCATACACTATACCACAACAAATGTAGGTTGTTTACAGTACGTACACTTTAAATGAAAGAATCATGATATTAAATGCTTGCAAATGGAGCCAAAACATCTGAAAGGCTGTTCATCACTTGATTACAGCTATATTTTATACCTGCATCAAGTTAGGCCTGGCATGATAATAGGGATGGGCGATATGGTAAAAACATTATATCATGATATTTAAATACATTTTTCATGATAGACGATATTTATCACGATATATGTAATCACAGACTTAAAACATCAGTAGTGACAGATTCTTATAAACTGCTATTCAGATCCTCCTGTACTGAAAACAGTGATATTTATTCAACATCTGCTGCTCTTCATCTAATTAACCAGCCTAATTACCCTGTCTGTAGTGAAACCTGCACCTGCAGTGTTTAAGCACTAACAATAGCCTTGATACACAACTTATCACAATACAATAAAATGTTGTCATATTGTCCAGCTCTACAAGATAGCATTTTTGACCTGTCGTTCAATATATGGACATTACCTTAAGAATTTGTGCTGACCTTTCAAACAAACTCCAACTATGGCGGGCTTGTTTTTCCCCCACCTGTTTTAAGAACATGACACCACCAGTCAGTGAGCTTCCACAGCGCCCCCACCCTGTGGCTCTTTTAAATGCACATGGGGGAATAAGCTGATTTAGCTGTGAACTAGATATCCACCAAACAGAAATCTGACCAGTCTGTTTGAAAAACGTTCTCATTCTGAGATACCGTCCACATTTTTAAGTCCTACTGCCTTTAGAATGCTTAAAGTTAAAGTCTGGTGGGGATGCGTGAACAGGTTTTCTTCTAATGACTACTCCATCCAGGTCAAATTTGTGTAGGTATCGCTGCACCACCCTTCCTGAAGGTCATTTACAGTGAAGCAGGGCTTTTTATCTGCCTTTCTAGTAATCCTGGACACTCTCTCTGAAAGGTGTCCTTGACTTCCCAACTGAAAGTGCAACCTCTTCTGTTCCTGTTAACTGCCATTTCTTTAATTCTCATTATTAACGGAGGGAACGGCTCCCTGAACACACTTTGCAATCTTCTTATAGCCTTCTTTTGTTTTGGTCATTATTTATTTTAACTGTCAGAGTGCTGGGCAGCTGATTAGAGGAGCCCACGGCTGCTGATTGTTGGGAGAAGGTTTAAGGATCTAAATAACTGGGAAGATTAGAAAACCTGGCCTGAGAACAAGACATAGCCCAGAGCTATTTTTGTCCATATAATCAGAATAAGAATCAGAATCAAAATCAGGTTAATTGGCCAAGTATGTTCACACACACAAGGAATTCGTTCCGGCTGTTAGTGACTCTCTAGTGTTACATATACAGCTACTCTACATATAATTTACAGACAATACACACAACATACAGAGAACAATAGTACAATAATATACTGAGTATATATAGAATTTATGAGAACATTTCTATACAGTGAGTTTGGTAGTAGAAATATTAAAAGAAGAGGGAGAGATGTGGAACTCTAGTGCATGCTTAACATAAGCCCTGTGGTCAGAAACAGACCCATAGTGAAAGAAAAGGAGGGCAGAGAAATTGTGCAGTGGCAGATGGGCTACAGTCACTAACTGTACCCCTGTAGAGAGCTGCTGTGTTATGCTAACCCAACATGCCAACAGGCTATTTAACTATCCCAAAAATACTGGATCGAGCACCATCATTCCAGCTCCACAGTTCAATGTCTGGGGGGCTTCATACCCCTCAAGGCCACACCTGGCATTAGGCATGGTGCCAACAGGTTCATTTTTGTCTGATCCAGAGAGTCCTATTCTATTGGTGATACATCTCCACCAGGACTAGACAAGCTGTGTGTGTGCATTTGCACATCTGTGTCAGCAATGGGTGCAACTTAAAGTAGCTGAATGCATTCATTAGAAAGGGTGTCCACAAACATTTGGACATATAGTGTACCATGAACTTCAAACACTGCTGTCTCTTTATTGAAAAGCAAAACCCAGCGTGGAGAAGCTGGAGAAGCAAATCAACAAGCAAGTCGACCAGCTACACCTTCTTCTGTCGGCTGAAGTCAGCTGTGAAGCTGAAGTCAAAAGTTTCTGTACAGCAGAAACTGGCCAAGTTGTGACAAACGCTATTTCCAATATGGCTGAAGAGTTCATTAACGGTAAGATATCAATACATTATGTACAATTTGTACAGTGTAGAACTAACTGTTATAGTTGTGTCATCTTTAAATATCTATAATCAATGCATTTTACATATAAAATTATATATGTGTAAAAAGTTTGACGGATCTTTTTTTTTTTTAAACTTCCCACACAAACGCCTGAACGAGTTTCACCTTGGAAAAACTTACTGCCAATCATGCACTGGAAAACACCACGCTGTCATGCAAAAACCTTATATCTCCATTGTTGACATCATAAAAATCAGTAGTCTTTATACATTTTGTCTAATTTTCATGATGAATGGGTCGATAGATTGATGCTCCAAAATGATGTAAAATAAAGTCTTACATCAATCTCTATTGAAAGTTACGAAGGTCTTTTTCTGCAGCTCAGGTAAAGTCACCATTTGGGACATACAAGAATTTTGCATGACAGCAACTATAAATAAACGCAGCCAATAAACGCAGAGTGCTGAATACAGGCTTGTAAAACCTCATCTAAAGATTTTTCATCCCAAACAAAATCTCATATTTACTATTCAGAAATAATACTGAATTACTGCAGATTACTACACCTTTACTGGGTTCTACTACACCTTTACTGGGTTCTACTACACCTTTATTGGGTTCTACCACACCTTTAAGGGGTTCTACTAAATCTTTATTGGGTTCTACCACACCTTTAAGGGGTTCTACTAAATCTTTATTGGGTTCTACTACACCTTTAAGTGGTTCTGCTAGACCTTTACTGGGTTCTACTACACCTTTAAAGGGGTTCTACTACACCTTTAAGTGGTTCTACCACACCTTTATTGGGTTCTACTACACCTTTACTGGGTTCTACTACATCTTTAAAGGGGTTCTACTACACCTTTACTGGGTTCTACTACACCTTTAAGTGGTTCTACCACACCTTTACTGGGTTCTACTACACCTTTAAGGGTTTCTACTACACCTTTATTGGGTTCTACTACACCTTTAAGGGGTTCTACTACACCTTTATTGGGTTCTACTACACCTTTAATGGGTTCTACTACACCTTTAAGTGGTTCTGCTACACCTTTAAGGGGTTCTACTACACCTTTAACTGTTTCTACAACACCTTTAAGTGGTTCTGCTACACCTTTAAGGGGTTCTACTACACCTTTACTGGGTTCTACTACATCTTTAAATGGGTTCTACCACACATTTAAGTGGTTCTACCACACCTTTACTGGGTTCCACTACACCTTTAAGGGGTTCTACTACACCTTTATTGGGTTCTACTACACCTTTAAGGGGTTCTACCACACCTTTATTGGGTTCTACTACACCTTTAAGGGGTTCTACTACACCTTTACTGGGTTCTACCACACCTTTAAGGGGTTCTACCACACCTTTATTGGGTTCTACTACACCTTTATTGGGTTCTACCACACCTTTAAGGGGTTCTACTACACCTTTATTGGGTTCTACTACACCTTTAAGGGGTTCTACTACATCTTTAAGGGGTTCTACCACACCTTTATTGGGTTCTACTACACCTTTAAGGGCTCATACTACACCGTTATTGGGTTCTACTACACCTTTAAGGGGTTCTACCACACCTTTATTGGGTTCTACCACACCTTTATTGGGTTCTACTACACCTTTAAGGGGTTCTACAACACCTTTAAGTGGTTCTGCTACACCTTTAAATGGGTTCTACCACACATTTAAGTGGTTCTACCACACCTTTACTGGGTTCTACTACACCTTTAAGGGGTTCTACTACACCTTTATTGGGTTCTACTACACCTTTAAGTGGTTCTACCACACCTTTATTGGGTTCTACTACACCTTTAAGGGGTTCTACTACACCTTTACTGGGTTCTACCACACCTTTAAGGGGTTCTACCACACCTTTATTGGGTTCTACCACACCTTTACTGGGTTCTACTACACCTTTAAGTGGTTCTACCACACCTTTATTGGGTTCTACTACACCTTTAAGGGGTTCTACTACACCTTTACTGGGTTCTACCACACCTTTAAGGGGTTCTACCACACCTTTAAATGGGTTCTACCACACATTTAAGTGGTTCTACCACACCTTTACTGGGTTCTACTACACCTTTAAGGGGTTCTACCACACCTTTATTGGGTTCTACTACACCTTTAAGGGGTTCTACCACACCTTTATTGGGTTCTACTACACCTTTACTGGGTTCTACCACACCTTTAAGGGGTTCTACTACACCTTTAAGGGGTTCTACCACACCTTTATTGGGTTCTACTACACCTTTATTGGGTTCTACCACACCTTTAAGGGGTTCTACTACACCTTTATTGGGTTCTACTACACCTTTAAGGGGTTCTACTACATCTTTAAGGGGTTCTACCACACCTTTATTGGGTTCTAGTACAGAGATGTAAGAGACAATGTGATGGAAATGAAAACAGCACATGGATTTTAGGTTTCCCAGCTGACGGCACTGAGGACCAGTATCCTCGAGGGTTCCACCCCAGTCTCAGTCCAGTGCCAGTTGAGTGTCTCAGCACAGAGAGGCTGGAAACCGTCCCGTAGAAATGACCTGCGAGCGTTTATACCTCAGACCTCAGAAACCCAGAAGCCCAGAAGCCCAGAAGCCCAGAAGCCCCACTAAACAGCACAGCATCTGCGCTCTGTGTAACCCTGCCCCTCTGCATGAACTGGAAGACTGGGCGCAGAAGGGGGGGGCGTTGAGTGGTGTTGCTGCGCCCCCTGGCGGTGAGAGGGGGGTATGAAAGGGGGCGGTGACGCACAGCAAGGCGAAGAGAGGAAGAGAAAAAACATGGCTCAGAAAAAAAATTCAAACCTTCTTCCTGGAAAATCTGCGAACCCGCCACAACTTCGCCACATGACATTTGGGGGAGAAAATGCGGCGCTGTGTGAAGAGCACGAGCGGGCCCTCGCCTCAGTCAGTGGCCGCTATTCCCCAACACTTCATTATTTACAGCAGAAAAGCCTCGAGCTGGGTCTGAGACCGTTTATTCACCACACACGCGTTTCAACGGCTGCTGAAGGATGGGCTACTGTTAGTCTTAGCCTGTGTGTGTGTGTGTGTGTGTGTGTGTGTGATTACAACATCACACAACTCCCACTCGCTTCCAGTTAAGAGTAACTATGATCTCACCAGTTTCCATATTACTGGCAGGGGAGGTCAACTTTAGTACCCAGCTACTCATCTCACAACTGCGAGCCAAGTCGTTGGGCCAGACTACTCACTTCCCATGCATTAACACACACACACACACAGAGCTACATATACCACCCGGAGAGACCACCTTAGCGTCCGAAACACTTGTAGACAAACTGTTCACTGGAAACGGGAGGGAATTACGCAAGCGCTGGGCTGCGTATTTAGCGAGCACGCGCAGCTCTGGACGACATGTCACCTCCTACACCCCGAGCCCACCGCCGAACAGCACCCAGCTACACGACCACCCGATCAAAGTACACAAACTCAGGGGCTTACCTGCTAATGCACCGCGGCCGGGGCTGGGGGCTGGCTCGCTTCTCCTCATGGTAGAAAGAATAATAACCCTTAATAATCAGGCTGGAAAAACGCAGCTGCGCAGCCTGTTCTGGCTGAATGACACCCAGCCTGAATCCTGCCCGCCTTTAAAGCCACTCCGCCCGATCGGGGCATCTTCACGCGATCACGGCGAGCTGCACACGCAGCATGAAATTGCAGCTTCTGGAAGCAGCCGCGCAGGCGGTGATGATGAGCACGGGCAAAAACGTGGCCACAAACATCACTAGTGTCTCAGCGACCAAAGCCTTCCTCCTCCTCCTCCTCCTCCTCCTCCTCTTCCTCCTCCTCCTCCTCCTTTTCCTCTTCTTCTTCTTCTTCTTCTAGTCTTTTCCAAAAGGGCCCCTCATCACCCGTGGACGCGACTCGGCGGAGCTGCAGTGCCTCTTTTGCAGGAGTAGGAGGAGGAGGAAGAGGAGGAGGAGGAGAGGAAGAGGAGTCCACAGCAGTTATTATTAGAGGAAGAAATCCATGCTCGTGCCCGTACCCGTGCCCAGTGGAAGCTCGCTCGCTCGCGCCCGCCTGCAGGTCCACCCGAGCACGAGCCTCACGAGCCGTGATGGCTCTATTCCCCCCCGAGAGCTCTGTCAGGGCTTAGGTTTGAGAATTGCGCAGTTTTAATTCCATATTGCATCGCGAGCGCGAGCACTCTCTCTCTCTCTCACACACACACACACACACTCTCTCTCTCTCTCTCACACACACACTCTCTCTCTCTCTCTCTCACACACACACTCTCTCTCTCTCTCTTTCTCTCTCTCTCTCTCTCTCACACACACACACACACACTCTCTCTTTCTCTCTCTCTCTCTCACACACACACACACACACTCTCTCTCTCTCTCTCTCTCTCTCTCTCTCTCTCTCTCACACACACACACACACACTCTCTCTTTCTCTCTCTCTCTCTCACACACACACACACACACTCTCTCTCTCTCTCTCTCTCTCTCTCTCTCTCTCACACACACACACACACACTCTCTCTTTCTCTCTCTCTCTCTCACACACACACACACACTCTCTCTCTCTCTCTCTCTCTCTCTCTCTCTCTCTCTCTCTCTCTCTCTCACACACACATCTATACACTCCGCTCTCTCTCCTCTCCCCTTGATGTTGGAGTGGAGAGCCCCGCTTCCTCCTCCCTCTCTCATGCAGGTTATTTTCGGTGGACGGCTCTCGGGCTGCCCCGCCTCTCTTCTTCTCCAGGACACACACACACTAACTCACATATACACACTAACTCACATATACACACATAAGCACACCGACTTCCCAAAATTCCAGGATTGCTCCATTCTTTCCCGGGCAGCTGGAATAACACTCAGGGACACGCAGTAAATCCCGCGCGGCTGAACTTTCCCCACTTGTTGGAGTATAAATCATGGCGGGTGATGAAGTATTAGGAGCTGATTTACTGATTCGCTGTCATGGCCGTTAGCTCGTGATTATCTGAGCAGGATTCCGGGAAAGTCTCCAGTCGTCTGGATGTGGGAAGCTTTGCCTTGTCGACTCAGTGCTGTTGGAGAGCTCGTGGCAGGCTTTCAGTGGGGCTAACTGAGCACCCAGACACAGCAGCACAGTCATGCAGGAGCCCAGTCCTACAGTCTACAGACGGTGATTCACAGGTCTGTGGGCATCCTTCATCTGTTTGAGATCTCTGATTACATTCACTTATTTTTCTGGCCTCTCTTCCTCTTCCAGGAATCCCCCCTGCCAGGGCACAGCATTACAAAATGCCCGGAGAATTTTCTGAGAACATGTCTGACAGCTACAGTGACTGGACCAGCAAAAAGTCCTGCAGACTACACTGTTCTCCATCTGCTGAGTTTAGCCGGGCAGAGCAGAATAACCCCATACTCCAGTGAAAGTGTCGTTTCTTCTGTGAAATAATGACTCAGGCAGAAGTAGAAGGTGGTTGGTGTGGCGCCAGTGAGCTACTACACCATGTGGGAGACTGGGGTTCGATTCCCGGTCTGGGTGACTGTGCTGCAATAAGAGTCCTTGGGCAAGACTCCTAACACTACACTGACCCACCTCTGTAACATGAGTTACCTTGTAAGTCGCTCTGGATAAGAGCGTCAGCTAAATGCCATAAATGTAAATGTAGAAGGTCAACAAACCAAGTCCCGGACAGAGTAAGTTCTAGAACCGCTGAACGTCTGGGTACATCCAGCGTCGATCTCCACAGAGACTGAGCTTAACTGTGCCGACAACCAACATGCCCGTGTGAGGCCTGTATGGGTAGCGTAACTAGAAGCCAAGAGGTTGGGTCCACAGGTTCCATATGTCAGATATGGACGCCAACCAGGGTCAGTGATGGGATCAGGAGGGGTTAACCATAGGCCCTATCTGGGTTGTATACGACACATGTTAAATTAAGGTGGGCTATAATGATGGAGGCCCGACCAGGTCCCAGTTACAACATATACAAACCCACTCATAGCCCACCCCCACCTGGAACCCAGCTAGCCCATGTCCCATCCACGTGAGCCTGGTGGCTGGGCTCTTAATGCAGTCAGACAGGTTCCAGTGGAACATGCTTTCAGTCATCTTCTCGTATTCCCATTCAGTCATCATGCCATCTTTGGCAGATGTTCCTGGATCACTGAGTGCACATGTAAATGACTGTATTCACCCTCAATGTGGCTGTAATATAGCTCCATTCTGAAGCATATAACAGCTCACAGTAAGGGCTACCTAACGTAGGCTGAAGTACAGCCTCCCAACCACACAAATTCTTACGAATTTACAGTTATATTTACATTAATGGCATTCGGCTGATGCTCCAATCCAGAGCGACTTACATATGAATCATGTTACATAAGTAGCAGAATGCAGTGTTAGGAGTCATGCCCAGTGCACTTACTGGTGCAGTGTGGTGTGCTTACCTGGCCGTAGGGAAGGCAGTGTTTTAACCACTATAATTACATGTAATTGAGTCAGAGTAACTAATTACTACTAGGGGTGGCATGATACCACTTTTCCCTCTCTAAACCATTTGACCCCTAGGCCAATGTTGCATGATTTTATGATGTACTGTTACTTGCTTAAAAACATCCAAGAACTTATAAAACACTATTATGTTATACATTATGTTCTTTTCAGGAGATTCTAGGCTACTTAAATGTGTCTGAATTTGAAATTAATTATGTAAAATATTACATAATTTAAATATTTGTACAAAATTCGACCACATTTTGATCGTGCCTACAACTGGACTATAGAGACTATAAAAACATGGTCAGATAGGGTAAGTATTGCTGCTTGATATTGTATGTATATCTGTCTGTAAGTTACACTGATCATGAGTTTTGTAGCCTGCAGACTTGGACCATGAATTTACATGATTGTTTAGAATCATGATATTATGATATCCAATCCAGTGAGTTTGGCCAGTATTGGACCAATACCGATACTGAGTGTCCCATCGGCGCACCCCTAGTTACTACCCACAACTGGATGTATGGACAACATTACTGAGCTCTCGGTCAGACAGTCGTTCATTTAGGTAGCAAGTGAACAGATAGTTCTTGAAGGTGGTGTGTTAAAAGCAGGAGAAATTAGCAGAACAAGAATCTGAGCCACTTGTGGGGTCTTGTGGGGGTCTTTCTGGTATGCAGTGGTCAGTACCTACCAAAGGTGCTCTAAGAAAGGACAATCAGTGCAGGGTCATGGGCATCTAAGACTCATTGATGTGCTCTATGAAGGCCCCACCTCACAACTTACAGGACTTTAGCTGCTCTGCTGCTAACATCTTGGTGCCAGATATCACAGGAGTCTTGTGGAGTCCATGCTTTGAACGCTCTGATCTGTTGAGGGGGCTGAGGGGATCTATTTAATATTAGACAGGTGGTACTAATGTTATGGCTGATCTGTGTAAACTATTAGAACTTAAAGATCCTTCCCTTCCCCTCCTAAACATTTGTGTGAATGAATGCTAGTCAGGGCTCCGTAACTGTATGTAGCTATAAACTAACACTCATACTTAACTCATTAACACCCTTAAGAACGAGCCTAGTGCCGCTGAATCTGAGGCACATTTCTATTAGCATCCTTAAAGTTTCTGACTGGCTTCAGGAAAATCATGTTTGGTTCTGTCTCTCACACTTCCCCCCGGTCCGTGGTGTGTGTCCTGAATGGATCTGAGGTGGGAACATTCAACAACTGTAATGAATAATCCCAGGGGACTTCATCCTCCATTTGGGGACTCAAAAGATGTCGTTCCCTCCCTTCTTCCCCTATCAACCATTAAAAAAAAAAAAAAGAGAGAGAGAGAGCGAGAGAGAGAAAAAAATCTGAAGTACTTTGAGCAACTACAATAGCGCCTTGGAGGCCCAATTTAAATTTGAATTCAACATGTTGCTATGAGCGCCCCAACAACCAGTTAGCAGTACACACTGCCTCAGACGTGGAGCCCAGTAAAGAGCCCCTTACAGTTCTGAGGAAGTCTCGCTCTTTCAGACGTGGAGGCCTGTCTGAATGCAGCCTTGAACCAAGGCCCCCACTCTCCCTCGCTCTCTCTCTCCCTCTCTCCTTTCCTCAGAACTATTCTTCAGTTTCACTTTTGCTGCACTCTCTCTTGTCTTCCTCCCTCTTTCGGGAATTTATCCCAACCCGTGTAGAGCCTGAAAACCGGAGTCCTGAGAACTTCAGGGTTTCTCTTTCTCTTTCACTCTGTGCTCAGTTTACAGTGAATGGACGTCTGTTAGGAGAAGTCTGGAAGACGGCAGTTTTCTGTGTTCTGGAAGCATCAAATGCAGCAGATCACTGAGAATTCTGTGAGATCCTTTTTAATTTGATGTGTTTATTTTCTGGACTAACATTTCATATTGAACTTAGCGGACTGTAATATAACTATTTACAGATCCTTCCAACTTAACCTGTGAAAGTGTAAAAGTATGTAAACTCATTTAAAGATTTATGTAGGAAGTATGAAGATAAGCATCATATTTCTACACCATGCATACTGTGCAAATTGTATTGACATTAATAGCGTGCTTATTGTCGCCGTATTGCAAATAAAAACTCCTATGCTGTAAAGAACAATTGCCAGATTCAAACAATGTCAAAAAGTGAAAAACAGCAAAAGTGGACATACAAGGTTTTTGCACGACAGAGATGATACATAAATGTGTGAGCTGTCTCTCTAGTTGTCCAGACTCATCAATAGTGCTGTTCCTCTCTTGATCCAGTGCTCATTTGGAACAGCTCCTGATTTCAGATCCACTCCCACCACAAAGGAAGGGCGCCCAGCCCCTCCTGAACGCACAGGGAAGTAGTAGCATGGACAAGAGTACATACCTATATAGACATATAGACACACACACACACACACACACACACACACACACACACACACACACACACACACACACACAGACACACACAAAGAGAACAAGAATTGTAGAACAATTATTCTACAAGACAAGAACTGAATACAAAAATGCAAGGACGCCCTTTTCTCTACTTAATCTCATTCATCATTCATTATTTAGTCATTTAATAATTAATACTGAGTGTTTGGTTGATAATGAGTTTTTCCTAGACAACAGCCACTCAGTGTGCATGACAAGTACATTACAATTTAGGTCATTATAGGTAAGATCTTGTCACTGTCAGAACAAAATGACAATATTACAGGAAAAGGAATACAAAGAAAAAAGATTGTATGTTAATTTGGACTGTTTGTTATGGTAGATGCATTGTGAAATGTAAAGTGTAAAGGACAGCTGGTGCTTTTGAATTATGTAAACAATATGGAGATGCAAAGTTTTGTTTTGACAGCTACAATAAGCCTGGTTATTTTCACCTAAACAATATTACCTTCTGATTTATAGGCCTTAAAATAGAACCCTGTGGCACTCGACACAATAGTTTCAGCATAAGGATTAATAACTGAATAAAAAACCTAGGGTTTAAAGAGTTAAACACTACAGTAAAACAAGATTTTTTTGGACTACACTCAAGACACCATACAAAAAATGTATGTATTACACTACTTATTTTTTATTTTTTATTTTTACATATCAGACAAAAAAAATTCTGGTAGTGTGTTTGCCTACATATGTGTGTGTGTGTCTGTGTGTACATACTCTTGGCCACTTTCTTGCGGCTTTCCACAGGTCTGAAGTGGATGGTGGGCATAGGGCAGACCAGCTGCATGGGCTCTGCCTCCACCAGACACGAGCTCTTCTTATCCCAGCCAGCTCCCTCTAAATACAGCCCCCGAATAAACACACCATCCTGTAAGACAGAGATGCATCATGCGCCATCAAAACCACAATGACATGCTCTTCTGCTGTTGTAGTCCATCCGCCTTATAGTTGTTGAGTATTCTAAGAAGCTTTACTGCTCACCACAACTGTGCAAAGTGGTTATCTGAGTTTCTGTAGCATTTCTGTTACTAGCTAGAGAGGGTCTGGCTATTTTTCATTCACCTCTCTTATCAATAACATTCAACTCACTGAATGCGTTTTCTTTATAGTACCGTTCTGAGTAATCTCTAGAGACTGTTGGGCTGAAGCTCTCAGCCTGTCTGGCACAAGCAAGCCATGCAACGCTCAAAATGACTGATATCACTTACAATAAAAATTCTGTCTTGTTGATGTGAACATTACCTGAAGCCGCTGGCCTGTATCTGTATGACTTGATGCATTAGATAAGTACATCAATAACTAAGCTATAGTACATAAATAATAACTATTTTTGGTTTTAAAAAAAGTCAGATGAAAAGGGTCTCATATGCCCACAAACATAAACACATTAAAAACAATCCATCCTGAGTTTACTGTGTAAATTCTGAACACTTCTAATGTATTCACAGATCATTGTAGCACACAATCAATTGTCTTTTAGCTAAAATTCTGGCTGCACTAGCTTCTTCTACCTGGTTCTACACCTGAGAGGGAAGAGGCTGAAGTTCATGTGGTCAGTTGCTGTGGAAAGTGATGACGTAAAGAAGTGCACCACTACCCACAACATTCAAATGACCATGGAGCAGTAAAATAGTCCAGATAGTCCAGGGTGAGTTAGATGATCACATTCAGTTCTTTACTTCTGTCAGGTTGTATCATAACACAGAAACAACAGGCCAAGTGTGGAGCACATGGTGGTGCAACAGTCTAACTTGCAAGCAAGCATTTTACAAATCACCAACAAAAGCTATTTTATATTGTAACACTAATAATAATAATAATACCCTCATTAATATCAATAATATCATTATTTCTTTGCCACCATGTAAACAGAAAAGATATGAGAACTGGTCCACTCCACTCCTCCAGCGCCGCAGTGTGTAAGAGAGACATGTAGCATATTGTCACACTCACACAATAACATTTCTACTCCATCTTTGAGTTATTGTTTTGTTCACTGAACTAAGGGCAAATGAACTGTAGCAGGCGGCAGTTGAGAATCTAGTCTACCAATGGCGCCTAGAGGATGAAAGTGCTAAACCATCTCTGACTTCTCTTTCCACTGAACACAGTTAAAATACAAGATCTGATCTGATAAAATATTAAGGAATCAGTACCATAACTTTAAATGCTAAATAACGGTAAAAATACACCAAAGTGTAAAAAAAATAAATTTTATTGGCTATAACTCAACCAAGCTCATTCTGCAGCTGCTGATGAGTTCTGCACTGTGTTTAGGAGGTATTTTGGCCCGCTCTGTTAGACAAAACTGTTGTATTTCGTTAGAATGAGATGTCTTTCGTGAAGGCTCTGCTTAAGATCATGTCACAGCATTTCAAAGGGATTGAGATCAGAACTTCTTCTGTTAGAGCCGCTCGGTTGTTGATTTACTCCTGTTTTGTGGATCACTGTCATGTTGCATGACTCAAACCTTTAGTTTTGGATGACAGACACCCTCATATTCTGCCTGCAGTTCCCTGGCCGTCACTTTAGGCTTGTTCACAGATTCTCTGCTGTGTTTTTTCATCTTTGTTAGAGGCTCACTAATGGGAATGGTACTGAATTCTTCCTCAGATGAGAGGTCTTCTGGAAGCTTTTGATTGGGCCATATTTCACCTAAACAGAATCCTTTGTGAAGAGCTGTAACTACAACGGCTTCATATACTGCAAGGCAGCTCAAACCCATACCTGAAATGATAACACTTAAGACCTCTAATATATCATCATGCTAGAGGTTTGCATATTTTTCCCATCAGTGATAATAGCTATTCAAACAACCTGCTCCACAAATGACCGAGTTTAAATGACAACGTAAAGTAAACAGTGTTAGTATATAGTATTTAATATGTAGGATAATAAAAGTTGGTTCACATTTGAGAAAACATTTCAAACTTTGGTTACACTAAAACTAATGGATAGTAGACTCCAGTATGAGAGTATCAAATGGCAAAACACAGTTCCCTGCATTTCCTGTGGTGCTGGAAACTAAGACAAGAGAAAGAAGAAAGACAAAACCGCAAACCTGACCAGGTCCTAATAGACTATAGTAAGTAAAACTATAGTATAGTAATAGTTAACAAGAGCTGATTCGCGGGAGGTGGAGGATATGGTTGGGTCCTGATGGACTGATGTTAGCACTAGTTACTCACCTTGGGAGGAAAGAGTAGGTTGTTGTCATCTACTGTAGAAACAATAAACTCCCAAGAAAGCGTGTCCACGGACACCTGTTGAACACAGAGAAATATGTCATTCTTAGTGGTGCTTCTAAACTCCTGCCGCTGTCCTAAGTACATTAAAGAAGCCCTCTTTAATCTATGCTGTTCTTGAGCACTTCTAATTTTGCCTAGTAATACATTTACAGGCCATTAGTTGTCAAATGGGCCAGCTTCTAAGCACTGTGTGGGTGACAAATATGGCTTTCTAAATAAATAATGAAATAAAAGTGCTTATGATGTGCATTTTTGTGTTTGTAAGGAAATGTTCCAAATGTATTGCTATATATATAAATTTATTTTTAAACAGCATAATTTATTTTAGCACCCAGAGTTAAAAATGTGCATAAACCAGTGCTTGGACACTGGTTAATAAACTAAAAGGTCACACCAACTGACTTGGCAAACTGAACCAGCAGAATAATGACTTTTTCATTCTTTTTTTCTCTGAATATTAAGGACTACTGAGCATCCAGTAGGCCAATGAAGGACCCTTTGCTTCTTCTGTATGATGCAATATACCTAATTCTGTCAATTGGTTTAATATTACTGCTCTACTCTGCAGCAGGTTGCAATTTTGCATTTCATGCCAGACTGTTTTACATAGAATTTTATATGACTGAATTACCTGTTTTTACTGTTTCCTTATACTGCATACTACACTGTTATAACTATAAAATCCTTCAGAAACGTTTGGAGGTTCTTCAATTTGAAACTGTGGAGGAACCCCATAAGGTGCTTTGAGGAATCTACAAGGAACCTTTTTCTTTTATATTTTCCTCAAAGCACCTTAAAAGGTTCCTCCACAGTTTTAAACTGAAGAACATCCAGGCTCCTCAAGGATCTTTTACGTTTTCTTAACAGTGTAGGAGTTGCATAGACTAATTGACTTGTCGGAAGGATTAAAAAAAAGAGAGAAAGAAACAGTAGCAAGGCTGCAGGCAGACGGTAAAGAAAGCAGCTAACCTCAGACCTCAGTAGTCTGGAAATACTTTAGAGATGAATCCAGTTCTATAGTCAGCTGCTCAATGAGTAAAGATCTGCTGACATACAATAAAAACACTTCTGCAATGCATGACCATCTCTAAATAAAGCATCCAGCGGACCGCTTGTGTGTCTATGTCTACACTGAGCCAGTAAGTAGCACATATTGATTGGTAGCACGACTAGACAGAACACCTGTAGCAGCAAGACGAAATACGCTGGAAACAGGCAGGCTATCACAGAGTTTTTAAAACATCTGGTCACAGATGACTGAGGACCACAAATCATGAATTTGCATGTCAGCTTTATTGTTAAAGATATTCATCTATTTGCTGTTTCTGGAGAGCGGTTCAGAGACATGATCCAAGCTACACAATGCTACCCTTTGGAATACCATCACCCTGCAGTACAGTGCTCTAAAAGTGAGTATTTCCCCAGAGATGAAGGGTCACTCACCAGCAGTCTATTAAAAGCGTAGCCTAAGAATAACGAATAATGAAGGTAGAGGTGTAGGTGTATCTTAAACATGATTTGACACATCATTTGCTATCAGCATTTAACTGCACTAATAATAAAAAACAAGTAAAAATAGCACCTTCCAGAGTTCCTACTACATACATGGTTGGATGGTTGCACTTTAGACATCAAATTAATTTGATTTCGATGCCCTTATGAAATGTATTCACACAAAAGATGTAGTACAGTATACTGTCACATATGTTTATTAAAAAATATTTAATAAACACTGACCAGCAAGCTGCTCAGACTGACCCAAGTGTGTTGGATACAATTAAGTGTGTGGAAAGTTAAGTGTGGAATCCAGCAAATGTTGGTTTTACTCCAGAAGTATAAAAATAGGAAAACAATAGACACAAAATGCATGTTATGTGACTGACCCATGTATATGTATTTGTACACATACAATAGATCACGATTAGAATATGTAAATATTTAAAATAAATATTGTGAGTCAGGTAAGTACACTCACACTGTATTTGAATGCTGCTGCTACACTTATACAAGAGGTGCACATTTATACATGACTCACTGTGCTAAATATCCAGATGCCCTTTTTCTTATTATGCCTTTTACTTATTAATCTATTATGATTCAAGTTAAAATGTAAATGTTGGTGCATTAAAGAGTGAATAGTACTGTTTATAACGTAACTAACAGCAAACTGGAAAGGGCTAATAATAATAATAATAATAATAATAATAAATTAATACTACTACTAATAATAATAATATTCTTATCCATCTTAAAATTATATGAACAGCTATTTTCTTTTTGTAATAAGGTCTTTAAACTCTTTTGATTAGTGCATGTCTTCATGGTTACTTCATAAGGTCTCCAGGTTCTGGTTTTACTAATAATTTGAGTAATTTCATATACAACAATAACCAGGGGTGCCGACTTGGGTAAAATATTTGGTCAAATAAATACACAATATAGACAATAGTATCGGGACACCTGTGAATGCACTCATTAGAAGGAGTGTCCACAAACATTTGGGCATTAGTGTTATGGCTTAAATATTCATATGTTCAAATAAAATGACGGACAACTGACTTGGGTGAGGTGTGTGTATAAATTTGAGGGTTTGTATGTGTGTATGTGCGCATGTGTGCATGTAAGCTCACGTTGTGCTGCCGTGCAGAAGACTGTAGCACAGCTGTGAGAAAGCCTGTGGGAAAGGTGAAGCCAGAGAGCCAGAAGAGCACTGGAGGATGTGCCGTCTCCGCCCAGTGCGCAAACTGCTCCACCCGCTGGCACAGATCCCTCGTCCATGATGCCAAAGGCTTCAGAGAAGGGTATGCCTAAAGGGCGGGGCGTGAGAGAGGGCGAGAGAGTGGGAGAGAGAGAGAGAGAAAGAGAGAGACGCATGATGAGCTAAGCTTACACAGGTGGTTGACTGCCAACCTTGTTACAGTTATTCATTTCATGTGACATTATGGTGTTCAAAGCCTCGCTGTGCTTGCCAAGGGCGGGGATTCAAGGTCTGGCATGAGCTTCATTAAAATGAGTGCAATACCTAGGCTCTTGAAGCCTTTGATCCAGATATTATGTAATATATTGGCATTTAAAGAAATAATGCAATAAAATGAATGAAAGTCATTCAGTGTGTGTCACCATTGTTTCCTGAGGGTTGAGGAACAAGGAAGAGGTTTAATGTTAGCCATTTTCAGATGCTGAAACATTTTAATTTGATTCCAAATCTAATCGGAGTCTGGTTGCTCAGTATGTTTAGCATCTCGAAAGCTAAATCTGATGCATTGTTGTGGGAAACGTGTGTCTGAGTTTAACTTGTGCTAATTTATGCTAAAACACTCAGACCCTGACAGAAATAAATACAAGCCACACTCTGTGTTATTCCCCTACAGAAGTGTGACGGACTGAGCTGATTCTGAAAACCATCAAAAACAAGCTTCTGGAAATATTCGGAACATTGACCTGTTCCTGAAAGAATACAGCCTGTCCTTACATGTAATCAGTGTCTCAAATCACAGTCACGCGAAACCTGGTACAGTTTCTCCAAAACAGCAACTTTACTGAAGAAGGGGAAAAACCCTTAACTTTCAATGGATGCCAATGTAAAAATAAGTCATTTTGGAGCATTTCTATTGGTCCATTCATCCCAATTGTGACAAAATTTAAACAACAACTGCCTGAAAAATAAAAATAAATTATATATATACATACACACACAACATGGACTTGGGACACCTTGTCATTTATTGTTTAGAGATTTGTTTGAATTAACTATCACCTCTGTCCAAGGAGGGCTTTCTACTAGATGTTGGAGCACTGGTGTAAGGATCTGATTGCATTCAGCAACAAAAGCGTTAGTGAGGTCAGGATGTTGGATGATCACCACCCCAAAGTATTGGATCGAGCGACAACCATCATTCCAGAGAACAATGTTCCACTGCTCCACAGCTGAATGTTGGAGGGGGGCTCTAGATGTCTGGCATTAGGGATGATGCTGATAAGTTCATGTTTACCTACTTCTACTGACTTCTCTAAAATAACTAGACAAGCTGTTTGTGTGTGCACATTGTTTCAAACTGAAGAATTTCCAAAACTCCCTCAAGGATCTTATACTTTTACCAGTGTGGTATAACCATGGTGAGATCCAAAGAGCTCTCTGAGGCTTTCAGAAAGAAGGTTTTACTGAAGGTGGGCCTTTTTTTTTTTTTAGAAATCCACTGTCCACAATTTCAAAACGAAACATCTGCCATCATGGGCAGGGCAGGCTGTCCCTGCAAGTTCAGCCCAAGAGTACACAGTAAGATGTGTAAAGAAGTCTCCAACAATCCTAAAATGACACCCCGGGACCTACAAGTTGCTCTTGCCACAGCTGATATCTGCAAAGTACAGCATCTCCCATCAGAAATATGTTTTTATGGTAGGTGTGCAAGGAGGAAAACCTTGCTTTCAAAAAATAAATAAATACAAAATCAGCATGAAGTTTGTCAGAGAACACTGGACTAGACTAGGACTTCTGGAACAATGCATTTTTTTATAGTTATAAAACATTTTAACCCCTTATGCTCTGTGACTTTTATGACACCCTAAGGATTACTAATCGGTTACTACATGCAAAGCAATGCAAACAGGCTGAATTGTTCCTAAGTTATAACAGTATGTGGGTGTGTGTGTGTGTGTGTATGTGGGGGGTGGTCAGGAACCACCGGTGGAGTTTAAGAGGTTAAGTAAAAACAAATGACTGTATGAGTGTGATCTATAATGAGCAGCAAAGCTGAGGAAGAAACTGTGAAAGGGTGAATGGTACTGGCCACAGTATCTCACCAGCACTCAAACATTACAAAGTGCACAAAAAAGGACAAGATAGGAGGAAAAAGAAGTAGGTGGCAGAGGGTGTAGAGATGTAATGAAAGCCATGCATCTTAGTAGAGATGTATGAGTCACGAGAAAGAAGGGCAGGATTAAAGAGAAGAACTGAATGCCCTGTGTTACCTGTTTCTGCTATTATCAGATCAAAGTTAAGGCCATGGACGGATGAGGCACAGACTCAGACTGGCAGAGGGAGAGAGAGAGTGAAGAGAGTAATGAGAGAAGAGTGAACACACAGGTCAGAAGGAGAGCTGAGTTCTAATGAAGAGAAAGAGAGAGAGAGAGAGAGAGAGAGAGAGAGAGAGAGAGAGAGAGATTCTATAAGTAATAGCTTTTATGTTTTCTGCATAACACTGAAGTGTTTTTCTGCTTATTACAGGCAGTAACAGAATAATGAATGTGATTTCATCATATGCATGCTAACACAAACAAGCTGCACTTGATAACCTCAATACACACACACGCACACACACACACACACGCACACACGGATAACAATCTCCTTGACCAAGACGAGCAGTGCTCTCTCACTATAAAGAGGGCAGCAGTGCACTAATGATGGATGAGGGGAATATTTCAACAGAGAGTCTGTGTTCGTTTGCCCATGTAAGACAGTGTACATAAGTGCTCTGAAGTGACTAAGTGTGTGTGTGTGTATAGGAGAGAGAGAGAGAGAGAGAGAGAGAGAGAGAGAGAGAGAGAGAGAGAGAGAGGAACAGGGATAAAATCATCTTCTGATCCTCAGCGCTGCAGTGCATTGGCCTCTACTCCAGCAGTGTGACCTTCCAGCACTCCACCATTCATTTACTCCACTCCAGCTCCTCTCCTCTAAGCACAGGGCACTGCCCTCACAGCTTACCGCACTACACTCTCCACACAATGATTTATTACAGACGCTGCGTGTGTGCCTACATGACGCACAGAGTGTCTAGAACAACGGTCCACAAGTCTGCTTGTTATGTTCATGGAATCTCTTTTAAAATATTTCATCACTCTTTTACTTAAAAAAAGGAAAAAAGGTTATATATATATATATAAATGTATATATACTATACAACATTAACATGTTAACACACACAAATAAACCTGCAAATCATTTTAGAACGCAAATGAATAATCTTGCAAAGTTTGGCATCAACTTCCTCCCATAGGTCACTCTTTTTTTACAGAATATAGATTAAATCTCACAACTGGTCATAAAAGCTGGCTTAATCCAGCCTAATGACCAATCATCCATTTATCTTTTTAAAAGATGATGCATTTTCTCTATTAAAGCTTCTGTGTCCAAGCTTCTTTCTGTGTCTGAGGTTAAAGTTCTCAAAACTCAAGTTCTTAAAAATTCAAGGAAGTGGTAGCAAGCATTTTAACTTTAATCAGAATTAATCACAGAATATTACACAATTATTTACACAAATAAACATTTTAAACACCACTAATATACAAACTCTTTTACCTACAAATATAAACAGAATTTCAATCACAATTCTACTGATCTGCCACAAATCATCTACGTCTAAAAACATTAATTACTGGTAAAAAAACAAAACAATAATTACCATGACAATAACATAATTTCTACATTAACTTCTACTTTGTACTGTAATAAGATAATACAGAGCAGAATCCACTTTCCAGTCCTGGACTTTGTAATGTTTGGTAGGTCTGAAACTACTTGGCCAATTCATGTCATGTCCAGCGAGAACAACATCCAGGACTGGAAACTAGATTCAAGGTCCAGATTTGAAGACCTCTGTTACAGCGTATATGTTAACAGTATCTTACCTTCTCCCAGAGGGGGGGCACACGAGCATCATGGATACACTGAAACATCTCCTCCAGACTGCTGGACATCACTACTAGACCTTTAATACCCTTCTCCAACTCTGTCAAAGATGTCCTGAACACACAGCCACCCACGGACGTGTAACCATCAGTCAGTGTACAGTTACTTGCATAGCATGACATCTAACGAGGCATTATCGTCAGAAACACACACACACACACACACACACACACACATACCTGATGGTGTGTAGTAGACTGTTGTATCTCTGAATCTCCTGCAGCAGTACTACATTAAGGGGAGAGGGGTCATCCTGCAGAAGCTTCTGCGTGCCCTCGTAGTCCACCTGTGCTGGGATCTTCTGACGAACATCAGCGGAGAGCTCTAACACCTACATACACACACACAATTAGATGGTACTGCTATCCAATTCACATGGAAGTCAAATCCAAACTTATATATCCCAAGCTTTTAACCCCCTTCACCTGCAGGTTTATTGGTCAGGTATTAAACTTAAGGCTTATACAGTCTTCATAATGAGTTCTTTGGTAACTGCTATGGAGCTAATATGTAAGTCACCCAGCTATCAGAGTGAGTGAGGAAAGCAAGGACCCACCAACAGGTCCTAAAAGTGTTTAAAGGGTTAACTATTCAGCATACACACCTTATCTTCACGGCTGGGCCCTGCCCCTGTAGCTGCGGTACTAGTTACTTGGGGCTGGAGAGATAGGAGTGTGTCGAAGAGTGTGCGTGTTTCTGAGATTTGGCTGGCGATGTCTGCATTAGGGTGCTGCCCAAACACCTCCGGGTGCTCCACTGCTGGCAGCAGGCTGATATACTCACGATATGCAGTCTGAGGCCCATCACGAGGGATGTAATAGGTAGGCAGAGAGGACAGTCTAGAGGACATCACACACACACACACACACACACACACACACACACACGACTTTGAATTAAATTACGCTTAGACTGGAACAGCACCTCTCACAGGCTGCAGTAAGAGAATCCGCTCATATTTAGTGTAAGTCAAATGAATATTATTTGTTCGATTTCCACATCCTCACATCAGTCTTGATTTTATGAACCATTTTCTAAGCAGTCTAGTTTAATCTGCTGAAAAAGTCCTTGGCCTTCACCGAAGACCAGAACATCCGGAATCCGGGTAACTACACTCTTGACCAGCATTAAGCTGGAGATACATTCAGAGGCTGTGAATGTATCACATTTGACTCCACATTCAGAACAGTACAATGCATTAGCTTTTGCTACTGTGCTGCTGTACTTTCTATTGCTGCAGCCTATAATAGGAACATGATGACGCCTTTATTGTTGGATGCACTGTGATGAACTGTGATCGTTTCTGAGTGAGTGTGCACACATCTGAGGGTCTTATAAAAATAAAAGTCAACTAAAGTATGATTTGCTCCCTGTTCATTTGTTTCCGCCACCACCATCCACTAGAACTTCAACTACATTTAGCTTCTGTTCTTTATAAATCTAATGATATGTGACCATAGCAAGGAGACGTGTATACAAACAATATGCAGAAGCAGCTGTTTTACCTTGACATTAAATAATTAAAAATAACCATAACCCCTTTTTGATCCAGATCCAGGTCTACCAGCATCACCCCCTCAATCTGCACTCAGACACTGGGATATTTTACACCCAGTGTAATTTTTTAAACACACCACATGGTGGAGCTGTTGCTCTTTGTTATATATGCATCAGCAGCTGAGCTGAATAACACCAGAGCAGTATCCCTGGCTGTGAAGTACCCATGCACTGCACATTGCAGTGTTCTCCTGCTCCAACATACTTAACTCAACTCATCAGCTAATTAACAAGCCTTTCATGAGGTTAGAAGTTGGTATGTTCGAGCAAGGGGGGAAAAAAACTGAACTGTGCACAGCAAGAGTTCTCCAGGATAAGAGCTGGAAAACACAGCAATAGCCAGTGAAACACTTGTGGAGTCTTTCCAATAATGTGGTACTGTGTGAGTTGAATGTGTGTGTGTGTGTGTGTGTGTGTGTGTGTGTGTGTGTGTGTGTGTGTGTGAGAGAGAGAGAGAGAGAGAGAGAGAGAGAGAGAGAGAGAGAGAGAGAGAGAGAGAGAGAGTTTAAAGTTAAGATACAGACACTCACTGTAGGAATCAGGAATCAGTATGCAAGTGTGAGTGTATTATATTACGTGCATATGAGAACATATGTATGAACGTGTGTCTATGAGGTTCCAGTCTGGTCCACAGGGTGGGGCTCTTGCTCTTCAACAGGGTGTAAAAGAGTGCCTTCACTATTAAAAAGGGGTGAAGGTTATTGCAGTGTGACAAATGTTAATGTCTTTCGCTTGCGAGTGTGCGTGCCTGCGACGAGAGTGTGTGTATGTGCGAAACTCACTTAAAGAAAGGAGTGTTGACAGCGCCCTCACAAAAGTAGTCATTGATGTATGTAGTGAGGAGGCGGCGGTCCCAGTCATCCGTAACATGACCTCCGTAGTTGACCCCAGCAATGAGGTACTTCAGCGCATCCCAGGGGATCTCCTCATACTCATCCAAATACAGACTCATTAAGTTCTCGCTTACCTGAGGGAGAGAGTGACCGAGAGGGAGTGAGAGCTAGTATCTAGACAGCCCGTCTAATTAAGGAACCCAACATCACTGAGGTGCTCTTATTCTGAACAATGGATAGGGGAATTCAACTGCCCACATACTGCTTGTACTTTCTTAGAATGGGACACTATGGAGCAGCCACACATCAGCCTAAGGTCATACTTACCCTGTGTGGTCAGCTGGAGGGGTACAAAGCCACCCAGCAATGGACAAGAGTAACCTTTTTTTCCTCTGGAGTGAATGAACACCTTTGGTATGAGAATTAATCATTCAACTCCTCACTAATGCTAAATAATTATGGGTAAACACAATAAAACCCTCACAGCAATGTTCCAACATGTAGCATAAAGCCTTCTTGGAAGCACTCAGGTTGTTACTATGACAAATGGGCTGACTAGCTATTATTACTCTTGTTCAGAGGAAATGTTGGATCAGCGACTGTCAGCCTTCAGGACAGTAACTCTGGAGCAGACGTACATGCTCCTTAGGTCACCCTGCCCAGCGCTGTCAGCCAGAGGGGTACAAAGCTCCCCCAGCAATCGCCTAGAGGAACTGATTGAGCCACTTCCATTACCTCTGGTATGAGGAGTAGTGTTTGTGATCCAGAATTAGTCATCTAATATCAGTACCTGACCTCACTAATGCTCAAAAATCATGGCTGAATGCAACCAAACCTCTGCAGCAATGTTCCAACATGCAACACAAAGCCTTCTTTGAAGTACTGAGGTAGTTACCACAGCAAAGGGAATACTTTTCTAGCATTACTCTTATTCTGAAGAAACTCTGGTTTAGTGGGTGTCAACCTTTTGGACATATGCACACTTATAAATAAAGGTGCTAGAAGGGTTCTTTGAGCGATGCCATAGAACAACCATTGTTTGATGCATCTATTGGTATATAATAATTAATCTATACAATTAAATGGACAAAAGTATTGGGACACCTGCTCAATTATTGTTTCTTACCAATAATTTGAGCATTCAAAAAAACTTTTGACCTGCTTTTGCTGGAGTAACTGTCTCTACTGTCTAGGGAAGGCTTTCTACTAGATTTAAAAACATTGATGTGAGGATCTGATTGCATTTAGTGACCACAGTATTAGTGAGGTCAGGATGTTGGATGATCACCACCCCAACTTATTCCAAGTACTGTATGGTGCAGCATAATCATTTACATGAACACAGTTCCACTGCTCCTCAGTTCAACGCTCAAGGTATGGTGTCAATAGGTTAATGTTTATCTGCTCCAGATACAGGGACTAGACAAGCTGCATGTGTGTGTGCATTTGCACATCTGTGTCCGCAATGGGTGCAACTTAAGGTGGCAGAAAGCATTCATTAGAAGGGGTGTCCACAAACATTTGCACATACAGCATATTTACCTCAAAGTCAGAGTCATTGAAGCTGTAGACGATGTTCCAGCCGAGCTGGAGGAACTTCTTGCGCTCGAGCAGGATGCTGTGGAAGAAGCAGAGGGCGAAGAGCAGCTTGCGGTAGATGACGGGCCGTGTGCAGCGCAAGAACTGTGACTCTGTCACCAGCTGGTACAGACGTTTCATATTCGACTTCACCCCCTGCGAGGAGAGAGAGCAGAGATGTGTGGCTGTTTGTACGGGTTTGAGTGTTACTTTTGGCATTACATGAAGCAGTGTGGCATGTAGGAATGGTTCTCTGGACATCTATTGAATTCTGTGATCAATAAGTGCAAAAAAAACAAAAAAGACTTTTGAGCAATTTTTTAAAGGCCAAACATCTGACAGAAAAGCAAATCCAATGGATCAATAAAGAAAGACCATTTCCTGAGTGTGTAGGTGGACAAACACAAAGAAATGAAAACATGCATTTGTGTTTGTGTGTGTTTCTCTGTGTATGTGTTTATGTGCCAGGATCTGATTTAGTTTATTGCGCACCATGTTACTGTGTGGGACATGCTGCAAGATATCAACAGCTCTGATTTAATCATTTTAGGTAGCCTTTGTAACAGTTTCATGTTCAACAATTTCATGGTTTTCTTGCTTCATCAGTTTAGTAATTATATCTCTTTTTAATTCTCATGCTTATCCCTTCATCTCCTTAATTCTCTAATTCTAACTGTAAACACCATCAATGTGAGTTTAAAGGAGTACATCAGTGTTTTTTAATCTTTTATCTATCTGCTGTATTTTACTACTGACCACCACTGACAATAAACACTATACATCCAAATGTTTGTGGACACCTCTTGTACCCACTGCTGACACAGATGTGCAAATTCACATGCACACAGCTTGTCTAGTCCCTGAAGAGAAGAACTTCCAATATAAAAAGACTCATTGGAGAATATAACAATAAGCCTATTGGCACCATTCCTAATGCCAGGCATGGGCCAGAGGGGTATAAAGCCCAGTATGGCACTATGGAGCAGTGGAACTGTGTTCTCTGGAATGATGGTGCTCCATCCAATTCTTAGGGTAATCCTGACCTCACTAATGCTCTTGCTGCTGAATGCAATCAAATCCTCACAGCAATTCTCCAAAATCTAGAAGAAAGCTTTCCCTGGACAGTAGAGACTAAAGTTACTCCAACCAAAGCAGAATACTCTCTTTTTACAATACCCTTGACTTCGGAAGAAACAATGAAAAAGCAGGTGTCCCATTACTCCTGTCCACAAGAACTGATTTAGAAAGAGTTAGTTTAGCCCAGTCATCTCTTTTATGGTCATCTCTGAAAGAGCGAATCATACAGATTTACATCTTACAAAGTGTCTAAAATGTGTTCCTCATGAGCCACAACATTAAAACCACCCGCCTAAGATTGTGGCAGCACCCTCTTGTCACCAAACAGCTCTGACCTGCTGAGACATGGACTCCACAAGACAGCCAGCATGAACTTTTACAGCCATGTGCAACAGTAGATCTTATGTGGGATTGAACAAGCTCCCCACTTAGGCCACATTTGGTAAGTACTGACCACTGCATATCCAGGAACTCCCCCCACAAGACCTGCCTGATGTTTTGAAGATGTTCTGACCCAGTCAACTAGCCACCACAGTTTATCCCTTGTCAAAGTGTCTCAAATTCTTATGCTTGTCCATTTGTTCTGCTTTTAACACAGTACTTTCAAGAACTGACGGCTCACTTACTGCCTAATATGTTCCAACCCTTCACGGGTGCCACTGTAATGAGGTCACTAATATTATTCACTTCAAACCACATAGTTTTAATGGTATGGCTGATTGGTCAATGTGTTCTCTGTTCTTTTAGTACATGAACAGCTACATACACTACAGTTGGATGAGTATATATATATATATATATATATGTGTGTGTGTGTGTGTGTGTGTGTAGAGAGAGTGTACCTTAGGTGGCTCTGTGGTCATTTTGATGCCAGCCTGCAGTATGGCTATAGGAAATTCTGGGTGAGGGGATGAACTGAGCCACAGTCTAAAGTCTGGGTGAGGATCCTCCACCTGGAGCTGCTCCACCAGCTTATCCAGCTGAGGCATCCACGACAGGGACAGGTGGCAGTTAGCTAGGAACACCCAGTGACCTGCCACTCACAAACACACATACACACACACACACACACACACACACACACACACATACACACAAGAATGCACACAGACAGAAAGACAGATAAGGTAGAGCAAATAAGGAAGGCATATTTGAAGCCATGTTTGTTTTTCCCCCCCAACAGGCATGCATGAAAATAAAGGTAATGACTTCCAAATGACTTTTACACAATTTAATCTGAGTAAACACCATGAACTGACAAATGTGCCTATGAGTCCATGAGGTGGAGAAAGACAGAGAGAAGTAACAGTATGGACACACAGTATTACTGATGCGAAGCACTACTTCTCCATCATTGCTGGTGCTTCTATTGCCTGTGGCCATGTCTACATGTATACGCTGGCTGGAGCAGCGTTTCTTAAGTGTCCCATTACAGTTGCTGTCATACTGAAATGGCAGCAGTATTGAAAAGATCGCTGCATGCTCAAGAGAAGATTTTCATAAGTTTCATGCATGTAAGTTGTGAGGTGGGGCCTCCATGATCCTTGGGTCACCAGTTCACAGGTGGTTTCTTTCTTGGAGCACTTTTAGTAGGTTCTGACAACTGAATATTCCAGAGAAATAAAACCAGAAGACCATAAATCTGCTCTTGTCAAAGTGTCCCAGATTTCTCTCTAATGCTTGCTCATCTTTTCCGCTTTTATCTGCTCACTTGCTGCCTAATATATCAGATGCCGCTGTAGATGAAGCTAATCAATGTGTTTCACTTCACCTGTCAGTGGCATTAATGTTATGGCTGATCGGTGAGTATGTGATTTGTAACTCCTGCTGGTGTGGTTTTCTCCCTTTTAATAAAATAGAGTGAGACAGAAGGAGGAGCTTCACCGTTCTTCACTCCCTCTTTGATCATGCGAGTGGCGATGGGGGCCTGGCCCTGTCCAAGAGAGAGAGCGTGGAAGTGGCGGCCCATGCCTGATGTCTCTGCCAGCTGTACCAAAGCGCCTGTGGGGTCTACACCAGGTGACAGCACGAAGATCAGGGGTGTCTTAGTGGTAGAGTCTTCGACTACCTAAAAAAAAAAAAAGAAAAGTATTTGGACAACTGCTTATTCATAGTTTCTCCAAACATCAAGAGTATTAAAAATAAATAAATAAAAAGACTTTTTTAATAATTAAAAAAAAGAAAAAGTTGCAGAAGCTGTCTGTTGCATTTAAATAGCCCAGCTCCAGGTTACAGACAGACGACGAAAGTGACAAATACTGGATGGATAGAAAAATTACACATACGCTAATTTTAATAGTGCTAGTGTACCGTGCCAGGAAAAGCACATGTGAGCCAGTCCAAAGTGCAGTAACATAACAAGCTTATCCATGCATTACAAACTCACTCCAAAGAGTTTGTCACGACTGCTTGAGTCATGTTCCCAACTTTAAATGTACGAGGGAAAGCAGCGTTTACAGAATTCGAGATGTGTTCAGGAAGACTGAAGCTAGATGAAAGCTCAGGCATGCTCAGGCGTTATCTCCCTGTCAGAGACGGTAAAGATGGTAGGGAACCCCTACCTATGCTCATAATGGGACACCTCCAAATGAAGATGCCCAGCTGGTATTTTTAATTCAACCTTAATGGTGCGGTTCAGAGGCTTCCTGGGATGCAGCACTATGTGCAAATATGAGCAAGATGGGAGGGATTGAAGCTTCGAGCAGTGAATGGTGGTTATGGACTGTTAAGTAGATATTGACCCCTATGGCTCTTATGTGCTGTGTGCGTGTATCACTCACGGCCTTCATGTCGAGCACAGGCGGCTCTACAAAACGCGAGCCCAGGTTATTGATGATGAAGGAGGTGACGCAGTAAGAGACGCGGTCCTGCCTTAGAGAACGCACGATCAACATCTTCTGCAGCTCATTACATCCATTCTCCCATTCACCTATGGAGAAAGAGAGAGAGAGATGTGGGGTGGGGGACAGGGGGGAGGAGGAGAGAAAGGAGAAAGTGTGTTTGAAAATGGACATAGTCATTTGCGAAGGGCAAGGAGGGTGGAGAAGAATAAGTAATAGTGTAAAGAGTGGAGATGGGTTGAGAAAAGAAGGAGAAAGAGAGATAAGGATAAGGGAGAGAGAGGGGTGAGTGGAAAGGGGAGAAATCAAACAGGAGATTAAGTGACAGGCAAATATTATCTTTCTTACAGAGCCTTTTTAGAAGTGGGGCCCCTTGAGAGCTTACTTTTAAAACAACAGTGCGATTCATAATTACATAAACGGGTTAAACAAACAATGGATTTCCACAGTGCCGAGCAAAAAAAGAATTGCGGCTGCAAGTTCTAGCGCAGATTGTATTAATATTGAGTGGAACTTTGAGTAATGTAATTAGAGTAATAAAATAAAGGAAGGGAAATGACAGACTAGCACTGTAGGAAGCGTGAGGCATTAATACATTCTCAGAGAGAGAGAGAGAGAACGAGCAAGAGTGTGAGAGAGAGTAGACGCAAAAGACAAAGAGGGGCAAATACATATTCATCTTCAATTCAAATAAAATTCACAAGACAGAAATTAATCAAAGGGACAAAAATGTGAATAAGAAGATTTAATAAGATTTACAAATCAAGTGCCTGTCCTAAGATAACACTGACAAAGTTAAAGTGCAATAAGTCCAGTCATATTCACACACACACACACTTCAGAGCTTCACAATATACTGCTTTGTGATTGCTGTAGTGCTATTGGTCTATACAATACTGATAACACAGCTATCACAGAAGGCTCTCAATGCAAACGAGTCTTCTAAGCATGCACTACTTTTACTACGTTTTACTGTGTGCAGACCAAACACAGATGTTCCAGATGTGCCAGATGCTCCAGTGTTTTAGGGTGTTTGGATTAATCAACGCACAATAAACATAAATAATTCTGCTCCAAAATACACGTCCAAGCTATGGGGGTATATAACGGATCACAAAACTCACAGTTTGGATCGTATGACGGTTTTTGCGCCACAGTTCATTTTGCAGATAAGATAAATAAATAAATAAAGGGGGTGAGAATTTGCACTATATGCACCAAAGTATTGGGACACATCCTCATTCATTGTTTCGACTTCTGAAATCAAGTTTTTCAAGTTTTTTTCTTAACCGTCTCTACTGTCCAGGGAAGGTTTTCTACTAGATTGTGGAGCATTGCTGTGAGGATTTGACTGTATTAAGTGACAAGAGCATTAGTGAGTTCAGGATGATGGATGATTGCCACCCCACCTCATCCCAAAATCATCCCAAACGTATTGGATGGAGCACCATCCTTTCAAAGAACACAGTTCCACTGCTCCACAGCTCAATACTGGAAGGGCTTTGTACCCCTCTAACCCAAGCTTGGGATCGGGCATGGTGCCAAAAGGTTCACATTTATCTTTTTGGATTAAGCTGTGTGTGCATTTGCACATCTGTGTCAACAATGAGTGCAACTTAAAGTAGCTGAATGTATTCATTAGAAGGGGTGTCCACAAACATTTGGACACATAGTGTAACTTTGCTTTCCATTGTTCTCATACTCACTGTACTGGGCTAAGTGATGCACTCTCAGTGTGGTATCAATTTATAGTTTTATACTTTTTACAATTTGTTTTGACTGAGTTTGAGTCAGATACAGTAAGACACTGTTAGACTGATGTTTTCTAATAGAATTCACTGCACAATCCAACACAGGGTTTGTGCAGCTATGCATGAGCTTTGTATTGCCATCTAGAGTTTAAATGAGGAACTGCAGTGCCCTGTGACTGGGGGCTCACAAAGAGCTGCTGTAATCCTTAACTCGCAAAATAATAGGATCGGGATCAGCTTAGATCAAGAAATATTGGCTGATCAAATATATTTTTCTGTCACTGCAGCTCTGTTTAAAATATAGAGAATTACTACTGTAAAAAGTAACTGCTGCAGTGTTCTACACTGTTATGGTTAAACCTTGGCAATTAATCCACGGTTCACATGCATGCCTAACCCTAGGGGGCAGTCTGTTCAGATCACAGATCAGCTACGGTTTGTTATAGCACTAGTAAGTAAATGTGTGATTGTAGCAATATTAAACACAATATCAACTTTAGCAGCCCCAACACACACCCACACACTCATTACCAGGCAGATGGGCATTCTCCGGCTCCGAACTAGTGTACCACAGGTTCCAGTCTCTTGGGTACTTCTCAAAGGAGGCCATGAGCTTGTGGAAATTCGCCAGCTTGTCCAGTTCAGTAATGTTGTCCCAATTAGAGTCAGCGAGCCAACTAGTGCATGGGTTATCCATCTGCCCTTCTTTATCCAAGACCTGAAACAAACACATACACACACAGACACACACACCACACAGACAAGCAGATATGCACAAATAAAGGTCAGACAACAGCCAACCAAAAGCAAGAGATGCAAGGTGTGAATGATGTGATGATGGCAGGCAAAAAATACCCCAAGCGTCTAAATTCCCACCCAGCAAAACGGCTTTAGAACCTCCGAAACCTTGAACAACATTTGAGCCTTGAGAGCACAAACAGCAAAGCAGACCATTTACAGTCAGTGTTTGCAGGTGTGGAGAACTAATGTTTCCCAGAAGAGCTACACGTTAGTCTTTACAAGACCTGAGCTGCTCCTAATGTGGAGCTGTTGCTCAGAGTGGGCTTCTTCAGGTTATGCTGCCAGACTGACGAACGGAAGTGTATTATATCTGCTTAGCCTGCATGGCCAGGATCAGCAGAGAGCAATAAGCCACTTGATGCCACAAGTGATATGCACCCCCCCCCCCCACCCAAGGCCAAGGTTAACTGAAATAGCATAAAATAAAAAGAAATAAAACATAATGATACGGAAAATGAAGATGTGCTCACCAGCCCTCCTCGAAGGAAGAAGCTGTACTCGTCCATGTTGAGCTTCCCAGCCGCTTCGAGGATCTTAGCACACATATGGAAGCTGAAAAGCAGCTTGTGGCGCTCGAACAGCCCCCGGCACGTGTACCTGCAAACAGCACCGTCAAAATTAAATAACTACCTCTGTCTGCCACCATTCTTGTTGGTGTGTTTCACATCAGCTTCACATTAAAATCATGCTCAAGGTCAGAGCTCTGGAGAAGAGAACAAATGACATTTTGAAGCAGCAGCCGGCTTTCATTTACTCCATCACCTGCATTAATACACACCAGTGATTATGCTGTGATTGCATACCTGTAACCTTATGTTTTAATATATTACAAGGTGTGAGCTTATTTCTTGGCAATGCCCTGCATGTTTTCTGGACTCTGAATATCATTTTTTTTTATTGAAAGGGCAACATTTCTTTTTATGTTACTGAGGTTAAAGTTAGGGTCAGGTAGGGCTGGGCTGCACAACCAAAAATGTGCATGACGGTATTTTTGGAGATTTTGGTGGTTCCACAGTAAATCACTGAAGTTTAATTCATTCATATATTTATTTTTGAAAATTGACAAATGAAAATGCTCTCTTTTTTAACTGGAATCCTATGAGAAACACATGTTTAAAGTTCAGCATCTCAACGACAGAGAGAGAGCAAATTACAGCTCCATTTCTTTAATTTGCGGAGGTGTCTCACAGACTCTGCTGGTTGATGACTTCTCCTAAAGATCTTATTGGACTTCCAACAACTGCTTCTCCTCTCTAATCATGGGTTTGTTTATAACGTTTCTAAATTATGCAGCGCTACATTTCGTTTGCGGGCCACAGGGTGAATTTTTAACACAGTTTACAGAGTGAACCGCCATACCACCCAGGACTAGGGTCAGGTTTAGGACAGTATATGTATAATTTATATTTCATAAATGTAGATACATACAATATTGTGCAAATGTCAGAGACCAATAGGGGTGGGGAAAAATCAGATCAGTGATCTATCCACTTCAGAGTCCAGACCTCAGCACCATTTAATGTCCTGTGTGTGTTGTATGTGTGGTAATAGTGTGTAACCTGTAGACTGCGTAAGTATGGTAGTCATTAAGGTTGATGATCCTCTCCTCCAGTTTGTGGCTGCGCTGGCTCTTCTCGATGCTCAGGTTGAACAGGTCTATGTAGGCATCCAGAGAGAACTGGTACATGGGGTCTATACGGCCCATATCATTCAGCACAAAGAACAAGATGGAGGCACGCTGGGCACAAGGCCGATAGGCCTGCAAAAACACACATACACACACACGCACACACAGTTTAAATGTCTATACCTTTATCTTTTACTTCACTGCTATCGGTGGTCTCATCTTCAAATCCTTTTATCCTTATCCCCTTTTCAAGCCCTCAATCTTTAATCCAATGTGGCAACCCTTTCAGCACCCTCCTTCCTTTCTTTCTCTCTCTCTCTTCCTCTCTCTCTCTCTCTCTCTCTCTCTCTCTCTCTCTCTCTCACCTCTCTGGCCGTATCGATTTTGATCTCTGTCTGTTCGCTGGTCTCCAGTTGGTCTGACACTTCGGTGGCCGTGATTTTGGAGGTTTGCAGTGTGTTCACCAGCTGCACGTCATCCAGCAGAGAGCCGGTCGCCTCGTTCAGCAAGCTGCACGCAACCCCCCCCACACACACATACTCAGGTAAGCGATGGGTGTAATTCAGAAGGGATTTGTTAAGCGCAAATATGCTGCTGCAGGATAAAGCTGACTGATGGATTTAGCAAATGTGTTAATGTCACATTTTGTGCTAAATGTCACTTGAATAAAAGGTGTTAATGCAGTGCTATGGGGTATTTGGGTACGTGTTTAATGGAGAGTGGTGAATGTGTGTGGTGTGTGCATGCATGAGAGTGTATGTGTGTGTGTGTTTGCAGCCCACCGGAGAATCTCGTCCTCTAGCTCCTGCAGTTTCCTCTTGCCCGAGGCAATGTTGATCACCAAAGAGTCTTTCTGTTCCTCCAGCTCAGGACGCTCCCTGCGCACCACTATACCCAACAGCTGAGCCTCTAGACCCTACACACACACACACACACACACATACATTAACACATAAGGAAATGTATAGAAAACATTATTTATCACAAACGTGCAGGTTGTCATTACCCTGCACTATGGTTGTGAAATACACAATATGGACAAAAGTATTGGGACACCTGCTCATTCATTGTTTCTTCTGAAATCCTTTATCCTGCTTTTGTTGGAGTAACCATCTCTACTGTCCAGGGAAGGCTTTCTATTACATTCTGCAGCATTGCTGTGCAGATTGTATTGCATTCAGTGACAAGAGTGTTAGTTATGCAAGGATGTCGGGTGATCACTCATTTCCCACCTCATCCCAAAAGTACTGGATAGAGCACCATCATTCCAGAGAGCACAGTTCCACTGCTCCACAGCACAAAACTGGGGGGCTTCATACCCTTCTAACACACTCCTGGCATTAGGCATGGTGCCAAAAGGTTAATGTTAATCTGCTCCAGAGAGTCCTATTCTATTGGCAGTACTTCTATACGGGGACTTGACAAGCTGTGTGTGCAACTGCACATCTTTGTCATCAATGGATGCTGCTAAAAGTAGCTGAATGCATTTATTAGAAAGAGTGTACAATAAAACAACCACCAGTCAACCTCCACATTGAACCTGTGTGCAGTGAACACACACAAACACACCAGTGACCAGGGGCAACAAGAACCCACCCACCAGAGTGGTGGGCAGCCACCTCAGTGCCTGGGCCTTGCTCAAGGGCACCTCAGCCTTGAAGAGGAGGAAGGAGAAAGCTCCCACCTCCCGCCGGTTTAGGGTATTGAACCTGGCAAATCTGGCAGCCACATATCATCGTCTGATCCCTGGAGATCCCACAGTCACCTGTGGCTTGGATTCCAAGACAACATAACTGGTCTTGCTCTCTTTGGGTGGGCAGGATTCCCTCCCTCTCCCCCCAGTATCTAGGGTTCTGTTAGCTGATGTATTATAACTGGGAGTATACTGTAATAGACTGGGAGTGTTCTCCTCCAAGCGTGTTCAGCTGTCCCATGATATTAGTTTGCTTGCTTCACGTTTTTCGTGCCAAGCATGTACAAGCCTGTATTCTCCCAGCACTGGTTGCATTATGTGTTGGGGGGGGGTTTCTAGCAAGTGAGGGGGAAATGGAAATGACTACTAAATTGGGGAAAAAGCAAAACAAACAAAGAAACACACATATATACACTGTGTGCAAAAATATTAGGCAAATGAGTATTTTGATCACATCATCCTTTTTATACATGTCGTCCTACTCCAAGCTCTATAGGCTTGAAAGCCAACTACCAATCAAGTAAATCAGGTGATGTGCATCTCTGTAATGAGAAGAGGTGTGGTCTAATGACATCAACACCCTATATAAGGTGTGCTTAATTATTAGGCAACTTCCTTTCCTTTGGCAAAATGGGTCAGAAGAGAGATTTGACGGACTCTGAAAAGTAAAAAAATGTGAGATGTCTTGCAGAGGGATGCAGCAGTCTTGAAATTGCCAAACTTTTGAAGCGTGATCACCAAACAATCAAGCGTTTCATGGCAAATAGCCAACAGGGTCGCAAGAAACGCGTTGGAAAAAAAAGGCGCAAAATAACTGCCCATGAATTGAGGAAAATCAAGAGTGAAGCTGCCAAGATGCCATTTGCCACCAGTTTTGCCATATTTCAGAGCTGCAACGTTACTGGAGTATCAAAAAGCACAAGGTGTGCGATACTCAGGGACATGGCCAAGGTAAGGAAGGCTGAAAAACGACCACCTTTGAACAAGAAACATAAGATAAAACGTCAAGACTGGGCCAAGAAATATCTTAAGACTGATTTTTCTAAGGTTTTATAGACTGATGAAATGTGAGTGACTCTTGATGGGCCAGATGGATGGGCCCGAGGCTGGATCAGTAAAGGGCAGAGAGCTCCACTCCGACGCCAGCAAGGTGGAGGTGGGGTACTGGTATGGGCTGGTATCATCAAAGATGAACTTGTGGGACCTTTTCGGGTTGAGGATGGAGTGAAGCTCAACTCCAGTTTCTGGAAGACACCGTCTTCAAGCAGTGGTACAGAAAGAAGTCGGTATTGTTCAAGAAAAACATGATTTTCATGCAGGACAATGCTCCATCACACGCATCCAAATACTCCACAGCGTGGCTGGCCAGTAAGGGTCTAAAAGAAGAAAAAATGATGACATGGCCCCCTTGTTCACCTGATCTGAACCCCATAGAGAACCTGTGGTCCCTCATGAAATGTGAGATCTACAGGGAGGGAAAACAGTACACCTCTCTGAACAGTGTCTGGGAGGCTGTGGTGTCTGCTGCACGCAATGTTGATCGTAAACAGAATCTATGGATGGAAGGCTTTTGAGTGTCATCGTAAAGAAAGGTGGCTATATTGGTCACTGATTTGTTTTTGGTTTTGTTTTTGAATGTCAGAAATGTTTATTTCTCAATTTTGTGTTATATTGGTTTACCTGGTGAAAATAAACAAGTGAGATGGGTATATATTTGTTTTTTATTAAGTTGCCTAATAATTCTGTACAGTAATAGTTACCTGCACAAACAGATATCCTCCTAAGATGGCCAACTCTATAAAAAAACAAAAAAAACACTCCAACTTCCAAGAATATTAAGCTTTGATATTTATGAGTCTTTTGGGTTGATTGAGAACATAGTTGTTGTTCAATAATAAAAAGAATCCTCTCAAATACAACTTGCCTAATAATTCTGCACACACTGTATACACACACACACATACCTGCTCCTTTACAGCAAAATTAACAATGGTGGTTTTGGTGGAGATCTCCGGTGTGTAGTGCGGATTGGATAATTTAGTGGTGATGTAGAAACGGAAGTCTGGGTTGTATTCAACTTCTTTATCCCCCAGCTTTAGCAGGAGCCTTCCACCTGTATGCATGTTAACATACACATACACAAGTAAATGCATGCAAGTGCATGGGTCCTACCAAACATGACAGAAATGGGTTGAGAGTGTGTGTGTGTGTGTGTATGTGTGTGTGTGACTGACCGATGTGTGTGAGGGACTTGTTGAGTATAGGAGCCAGCGAGGGATCCAGTTCTTCCTGTACGTTCTGCAGAAGAACTGGAGAGCCAAACTGCACTGCGTTCTCCAAAACCCGCAAGAAATCTGGCATCTGCAGGTCGATCACTTTCAAGCCCTGAGAAAAGAGAGAGAGAGGGGGCGAGAGAGAGACCAAGAGAAACAGAAGACATAAAGAAGAAATCAGACGGTGGAGGTCATGATAGAAAGAGGGAAGAACGATAACCAGATAGACAAGAATGACTTAAATAAGAGACAGGCAGAACAGAGGGTAGAGAAAAATGAGAGCATTGCAGAGGGAGAGAGAGCGAGCGAGAGGAAGAAAGCCAGTAATGGACAGGGAGAGAAGAAGGAGGAGAAAGCTTCAGCGCTGTCAGTGGAAGGCATTTCGTGATTGTTCCTAAATGTCAGCGTTTAGCTGTAGTGTGTGTGAATGGCACTGGCCACCCCAGCAAGACATGAAAGCATGAAAGGACCTGCAGAGAGGAGGAAAAGGTCAGAGAGAGAAAGCAGAAAGGGAGAGAGGGAGAAAGGAAATACAGAGGAAGGTAGAGGGAGAGAGCGAGCGCGAGAGCGAGTGAGAGATAGTCGGAAAAAGAGAAAAAGAGAGAGCTGTACAGTCATTGAGTCTAAGCTGAGGTCCATGGGACAGAGAAAAGCACAACTGACCTGATAGTCAGGTCAAAGTCATACAGCTAAGCATAAGTGCATGTGTAAAAAAGCGCATGTGTATGTGTAAATGTGAGAGTGTAAAAGGGTGTCTTTGAACCTGTGTGTTATAGTCAGGATAAATTCACCCGAGTACCATTTTTGCTCTCTAAATACTCCATCAAAAAAATCTGCCATGTTTTGCTCATGCTTTCAAAAAGCCCGAGCACAGAGGGGGAAAAAAAGAGGCTCCATCTCCCCTCAATAGAGGAAATGAACAACAGAGCTGCTGCACCACAAAAGAGGAGCGTAAGAGAGAGAGAGAGAGGGTATTAATAGAAGCATCTGAGGATGAACAGAGAAAGAGAGAGTGGGGCAGAGGAAAAGAAAGCAGGTGAGGAGAATGCATGAGTGACAGAAATGACGCGGGTTTTTAACCCGCCAGAGATTTCTGCGTCGTTCATTTGTTCTACACTAATTAAAGGAAACAGGAAAGAGGGGAACGGTAGTCTGTGGGTTGTACACAGTGTCACGACTGGCGCTAAAACAGGAGTGCCGGCTTACGTGATGTGCTGTTGATAACAGCGTTGGAGAATGTGGGTTATTCTTTCCCAATATGGATGGAGCTATAATCCTGTCTAACGTCTTCGATTTTCCTGCTCTCCATCCAGTTTCTATACAGACCTCCAACTTCTTGCTTAGCTCTAGATAATTTGCTGTATAAAATCGGATGGGTTTGGGGATTGTGTGCTTGCGTGTGTGTGTATGTGTGTGTGTGTGTATGTGCGTGTGTGTATGATTATTCACTCTTTTAGACTCCATGTTCTTAATCCACTTTAGCGCTTGTCCTTGAGGGTCCACCATTAACGGCCATCTGGGGAAGGACACAGAGAAAAAAACAGAGAGTGGCGTAGACATTAGCTATTACTGCGAAAAGCCCATCACATAATCCACAAATAATTCCTAATAATCCATAATCTCAGAAACGCTCAGTCTGCTGAGTTCCTGTCTCTCTGAATGGAAAGTATAGCAATGGGCTATAAATGGTCATTCCTATTGCAGGGCTTAATATTATCTTTAGCTAATTACTCCACTATCACTATTCATTAGTCATCCTTATTCATGAGATATCATCGTTATTCTAATTAGCACTATGGGACTGCCTGTCTGTCAAAACAGCATAAGGAGAGTGGCCTGGAGAGGACTGACCGGTTGCCACGGGTGACGATGACTCCGTTCTCTGTGGAGAAAGCGTCAGATGGGAGGCCCTGGATGTTCCAGTTGCGCACTGCCGTAGGCTTGGAGAGGAACATGGCGAAACTGAAGCCCGGAGAGCATGGAACCTCCAACTCCCTGAACTTTAAGACAATGAAAGAGAAGGATGACTTTAAGTTTAAGAGAAAGAGAAAGAGTCTAAAGTCAGTGAGAAACTCAGTGAAAGTTCAGAAAAAGGGCAAAAAAGTAGATGGAGACTAAGAGAAACCTGTTTCATCCAGATGCTTGTGAGCAGCTCATCTCTGTAGTTGGAGAGGAAGGGACCCAGGTAGGAGAGAAACGCAGCAGCCAGTAAACAGTCTCCCACCAGGTAGCCCATGTCCTTCTCCAAACCCTACTCACAGACACAAACAGACTCAGTAAGGCTCAGCAAAAGACAATACAATCGGGTAAAATACACTATACACACACAAAAACAGCTTGACCAGCCTCTGTAGAGAGGTACTGTCAATAGAATAAGATTCTCTGGAGCTAAAAACATAGCACCATGCTTAATGCCATGCGTGGGTTAGAGGAATATAAAGCAGTGGAGCAGTGGAACTATGTTCTCTGGAAGGATGGTACTGGGGAGTTGGGGATGAGGTGGGGTGGTGATCATCCAACATTCTGAACTTACTTACTCTCTTGTGGCTTAATGCATTTAAATTCTTACAGCAATGCTACAAAATCTAGCAATACCTTCCCTGGACAGTAGAGACAGGACAGACCCCTGTCCCCTGTAATACCTCTGATTTTAGAACAGGATCTGAATGAGCAGGTGTCCCAATACAGTATCTATAGAATGTATCAGCATTAATGTGTTATTGACTGTTTGTATTGGGTGTTTTCAGTTTACAGTAAGCATGATTTCATATCCATATCACAATCATCATTATCACAATCAATATCATAGCTCTATGATTTCCACATATTTTCATTGCAATATCACAATTCTTCACCCCTTATTATTGCTTTGTCAAATCAATCAGTCTTACATGAACAACTAAATACTGCATTTACAATGAACTGGGGTATGTGCAGTAAGTACAGTGTATTTAAGTGTGCACTGGCATGCAGATGTTTGGGCACCCCTAGAATTTAAAATTTCTGTTATAAGAAGTAATTAATTAAGCAAGTAAAAGATTGCCTGATTTGATCTTCTCATAGCCTTCTCCTGCTTGTGAGCATCAGGTTTCTTAATTGTCAGAGTGCTGGGCAGCTGCTAAGAGGAGCCTCTTACTGCTGACTATTGGGACAAGGTTTAAGGAGGCAGAGGATTTGTAAAGCTCTGAATTCACCTGGCCTTTTTTTTTAGAAGATGACTGTGAACAAGCCACAGCCCCAACAAGCTAATGAAGATCTGAGACCTCTACCAGTCTTCTGTGAGCTCAAAACTCTTGGGGTGTTTGACTACTCACTTAACTATTCCCAGTAATAAAACCAGGGGTGCCTAAACCTTTGCAACCTCTGTATGTGGTAGAGTATTAGTGTAGACGTGTGTATGTGTACCTCTACAGTCTCTTCCCAGCGTACTCTCTCTCCAGCCAGTCCAGACACCAGTTTGCCAGCTCGGTCCAGTTTCAGTTCCATATCTTCAGATTTTTTTCTCAAGTCCTCCTTCTGAGTCAACTTCTCATCATACTGGTTCTTTAACTGGTCTAGTTTCTCTCCCACCTGCATACACACACACATATATAAAAGCAAATGGAATGATTGTGGTCTATCCAATGCTTCTGGGATGAGTTTGGGAGTTGTGGATGAAGTGCTTGTACCACTAAATGCAATCAAATCCTCACAGCAATGCTCCAAAATCTAGTAGAAAGTCTTCTTCTCTGGACAGTAAACACACTTACTCCAACAAAAGCAGGACAAGTCTTTCTGAATACCCTCAATTTCAGAAGAAACTATGGATGAGCAGGCATCCCAATACTTTTGTCCATATCGTGTATGAATATTTTCATGGACAAAACATTTTCAGCATTTGTGTGGAAGTGGGCGTGCGTTCAAGCATCTCCTGCAGAATGGAGCGCTAGTTACAGTGAACCAGTGGTCTGAGCAAGCTGTAGTTTTGACCTGTGTGTTGTTTCTGGCAGCCTATTTATGCCCTTGTCTTTTCTCAATTGTCTGCCGGAGACCAGAGAGACGGCCAGATGCAGAGTGAGAGCCTCAGGAAACCACAAGCCTGAGAAGTCACAGTTGAAAGAGTCCTATTTTCATTTGAACAGCTGAAAAGCTGAGACTGCTCCTGTTTACTTTCTAAACAAAGGAAAGCTCTGCATCTCTCTTCTGCCTCCACCGTCCTCACTCCACACACATGCAAGCTAGTACATCATCTTCCCGAGGCTGGCCTTTACTGTTAGAAGGTAATCGAATCCCAGTTTTCCACCTGGAAGGCAATGATGACCCAAAGTGCTTTACCAATATACTCAAATGTCACCACACAGAAGCACTTTACATATACTAAAGCTCACAAAACTAATCCAACGTATATGGACAAAACTATTGGGACACTGCTCATTCATTGTTTCTTCTGAACTCAAGTTATTGTTGAAATAACTGCCTCTACAGTCTAGGAAAGGCTTTCTATTAGATTTGGTGTGCCTTCTACTAGAGCATTGCTAAAGGATTTCTGGGTGTTGGATGATCACCACCCCACGTCATCCCCAACTCGCTCTAAAATTACTGCATGGAGCACCATCATTCCTAAGACGGCACAAACAGTTCAATGCTGGGGGGCTTTATACCCCTCTAGTTCACAACTGGCTTTAGGCATGGTGCCACTAGTTTTAATAGATTTAGGCTGTGGCCTAAAGGTTGAAGAAGCTGGCTTGGGACTGGAAGGATGAGAGGTTCACTGCTCTGTTTGCTTTGCTTAATTCTCACTGCTCTTATCATAAGTGTGTGTGTTCACTGCCACAGATGGGTTAAACGCAGAGGTTGAATTCAGTTATATCAGTGCTATAGTGGTAGAGCATGCTTAATGGATTTAGCCTCATATTAACTGTCACTGATCACTATTGGACATTATTTTTAGTCTAGGATTAAGCCTAATCTGGTTCTGAGGAACCAGTGAAACACTATGACCTGATATGTTGTTTTCTCATTTCCCCTTTTTTAAAAGGACTGATTTATAGTGTCCTGAATAAGCTGCTGCAAGTTGTTCAAACATGTGCAACATGGTCAGATATTATTTAACCCTTTAGCAAGTACGGTCCCACTACTGGGATTTGCTGGCTGCACGGCTTCCTTCACGAAGCTGGAGTCATTTTCTTGCTTCTAACTGGAATTTCCCAGAATGTAACTGCAGTGCTGTTTTTTTCAGCTTCATGCTGTGAGATTAGGCAATTGTAACAAACTTCACATTGTTTATATCTTCAAAATGATAATTTCAAACTTTCATAGCAGTCAAATCCAGTGAATGCATGAAGCATGAAGTCATGAAGTGTCACGACTTTATGAAAACGGGCAAAAAAAAAATAAAAAATTAAAGCCACAGTATTTATGGTCTGATCTTGTCTGTACGGTTACTGCCTGTTGATTACCTACATGGTTCGACTAAATATAATTGTATTTATTTATTTTTAATTCTTACTCTGTGCAGATCATTAAAGGCAGTTAGATCTCACTTGCGAAAGGGTAATAATTTCAGCTAAACATTTTTCCAAAATTGTTTTGATATAGTTTATAGACTAAAGGCCAGAGCACACAGACCAAACCATCTAAGATCTAACAGTCTAATGTTGGCAGTTGTTTTAGTAAGTTCTGAAAAATCTGTCTCACTGGCCAAATACCACCGAACACAACAGCAGATCTTCATTATTAGAAAGATGGGGAATCATGAAGACATGTATGTTCTATGCCATATTCAGACAGGATTAAATTTACATGGGGTCCTGGGGTAATTCTTTTTTTCATGGGGGCTCCTCTGTGAGTTTATTCCAATCCGGATCAACCGCGTCTATGTTTTTCTCCGTCATCCTCTGAGAAAGTTATAGACTGAATGACCTACTGTTTTTCACTAAACACTGTGGTCATCGGATCATTTTAGACCCATCCGGAATCACATTTCTATAATTTCACGTTGTTTTTCATTGGAAAAAAGTTTTGGGGCACTGCTGCTTGCTATTTTTAGTCTCCGACCACACATATCAGAGGTTAGCCACACCTCCCAAAGGATGGTAAAACACCAATAATAGGACTGAATCTCCCCAGGGTAGCATTTGAAGTCTACTTTAAAGTTTTGTGCCTTAAAGTCTTCTCCGTCCAATTTGTTTGAATTGTTATTATCAATGTCATCGTTAAGCTAGAAAAAAAGGGGCTAAACAGCGGAATCTGAGAGCTGTTCAATATGGCCAGAACATCATCAAACACAAACAAACACAAACTCAACATGTCAAATTCGACCAAACATTTCCAGACAAATGCGAACAAACAAACAGCCCAACATTTGTGTTTGTTCATGTTCGTCTGGTCAGTGTGCTCTGGCATTAACGGAAATCACAAGGAATTCACAACCACATCGACTTGTCTGTGCAAAACAAATAAAGGTCTGGGTGTGTTTTGTGTGGGTTGAGAGACCTTTTGGCAGTGTATTACGAAATGAGACAATCCATTGATTGTTAGCAACTTTAGCATAGCATCTCCCATTGTAAACTAAATAAGCACACATTAGGTAGCAAACATGCCTTGGATGATTGGATGTAAACTTTTTGGTTTTGGAGCAGATTTATGCCTTTAACATAGGACCGGATTTGGACTGTGTTTAATAGCCAATACCAACCCATTAAAACGTGGCTTTACTGACACTGATACTGATCTTCCAGAGCTAAGGGACATCCCTAATGGCATCCACTTATATGCTGGTCAGTTTTATCCATTTTCATTTTAAGCTCTCAATATGGATCTTCTTTGACACATTTATCAGAGTTGGATGTACTGACCTCTCGAAGTTTGTTCTGGGCCTCGGCCAGGGCAGCCTGCTTTTCGGCCAGCTGAGTCATGGCTCCTTGCAGCCTAGCTCGCTTTGGTTCCACCACTCGATAGATACGCCCATACACCTTAGAGAAAGATAGAGGGAGAGACGCACACACACACACACACACACACAACAAAGACAAAGATAAGCCTAAAATACTTTGTGTGTACTTGTGACTGCACTTGTGCACTTGAGTGTGTGCTTGTGTACACTGGATCCTACCTCCATGGCTCTGACCCACATGCAGAGGGACTTGGCAGCCAGAGAGACTCTGCCAATGATCTCTGGTTGGAAGTCAGGCTGAGTGCAGTACTGGCCAATCTTCTTCAGCACACGGTCTGATATGTTGTCCTTGTCAAAGTGCACCAGCTGCTTAATGAAGTTTGCTTCACCTGTCACACACACACAAGCAGCGAGAGTATTGAGACAAGCCCAGTTCTTCTGTGTAAATTTCATCAATCCTGCCACTTTCTTAAATCTATTAGTAGGTGATTAAATGTTTAGATGTACTTTCAGCAAGTTGATTCACTCACCCCCACCCTACCCCACCCCACCATTCCCACTCCCCTCTATATTATCATTCTCTTACCTCTTTCACTTTTACTATCATTCTCTCCAAAGTCACGATCAAGGCTTTCCTCTGGGTAAAATTTCACGCCTCAGCCAATCAATATGATGGACTGATTTAATTAAGTCCTTTAATGGATGTAAGTCTGAGTGGTTTGGGGTCCAACTTGCTCCCTGGCCTCCCTGTTATCCAATGACAAACCAATATATGTACGCTCTCACCCAGCTGTCTCTTAGCTTCAGCCCAGGTGGGTTCACAGCCTCTCAGGATCATGACTGCCTGCATAACCGTCTCCACCAGAGCTGGCGGTCGGCCATAAGATTTGATCTCGGTCATATCCTTCTTATTCAGGGATTCCAAGGCCTGCACAGCAAGACATGATGGCACCAAGAATGTGAAAATACCCAGACGCCTTGCATGACCAATCACAAAGATCTTTTTTTCTTGGTATAAGAAATTCAATGTACTGTGCGGACGGGTTTGGCACCTAAGCACATTACTTAAAACCATTTATCTTGGCAATAAGAGTGTTTTTGCTAACACAAACATCATATCACATTAGAACAGATGTACATAAAAATAAACACAGTAAAAATGTTCTCTTTCTGAAGATGGTATATCTTGCTGATATCTTGTGAGCTAGTATTTCTCCTGGATGTCCCCAGCCATAATTATGCATTGATTTGCCAAACCAGGTGTTAGATGATAATTAACAATAGGCTTAGACTCCCATGAGGAGAGCTTTGGAATTTGTATGAATGCTATTTGTATTTATTCTAATATTAGTATTTTACTGAGCAAATAAATATTCACTGGGACAGGCAAGTTTTAATTCTAATTTCCACAGGTGCCTAAAACGTTTGCACAGTACTGTATAAATCATTGCTGTCATGCCAAAACCTTGTATCTACTTTTTAAAAAATGAATTAATTGTTGTCAATTATTTGTTCTTTACACTGAGTAAATTTCATGATGAACAGACTAATACAAACGCTTTAAAATGACCTGAAATAAAATCTTTTTACATTATTACGTTTTTTGCTCATCCTGAAATAAGATACAAGGTTTTGAGTGACACTGAAGATGTACGAATACTACCAATAGCAAATAACATAAACTGGACTAGCCTAACTACAAGCCCAAGTAATGAGAGAGTGGGGGAATAAGGCTAAACATTGGCTGACCTTCATGGCCTCCTCCAGTGCAGGTATGGCTTCATCCAGATCTCTCTGAGCATTTTCAGCCATCGCCTTGCATGTGATCTCCTCTGCTCCAATCTTCTCACTGTGTGCACTCACAGCCTACAAACACATACATGCAGTTGTAAACACACCAAAGAGACATAAATCATATTTCAATGCATATTTCATGTATAACACATGTAAATCAACAAAAACATACATATCCTATTCAATCACCACCCAAAAACAGCCATATATTGACTTTTTGTTTAATCAAATGTAATCATTTATTACTTCATAACTACTGTCATTACATGACTGCATACAATGTTAATAAGCAGACATGCAAATAAAGAAGCCAAGTTTAAAATTGCAAAAAAAGCATTTATATATGTGTGTGAAGTGAAAGTGAAAACCACTGATTATCTTCACCTACAGTGGCATCTGTCCAGGGGTGGACATATTAGCTAGCACATGAACAGTGTCAGTTCTTAAGAGTGATGAAGATGAGGAGAAGCAGGAGAAATGGTCAAGCATAAGAATCTGAGACACTTTGACAAGAAATAAATTGTACTGGCTAGACGTCTGGGTCAGAACATCTCCAAAACATCATGCAGGTCTTGTGGGGGTTTTCTGGTATGCAGAGGTCAGTACCTACCAAAAGTGCTCCAAGACCTAAGGCTCATTGATGCGATCCATGGAGGTCCTACCTCACAAATTACAGGATCAACTACTACCGCCTTGGTGCCAAATACCACAGGACACCTTCAGACATAGGTCTTGTGGAGTCCATGTCTCAAATGGTCAGATTTGTTGTGGTGACTTAATATTAAGCAGGTGGTAATAATGTTATGGCTGATCACCTTCTGCTGTTCATCTGCCTCTCTCTTCTGCTGTACAATGATGACCAGGTACTCCTCGCATTGCTTCTGGAATTCGGCCACTTTCTTCTTGGCATCTTCCAGTTCCACAGACATGGCCTCTACTTTACTGCGCGTGTCATCAATCTTAAATAAGCCATTCCTGAGCTTCGACACCTGCTCACCAAGCTCACTGCGCTTCTCAGCCAACAACCTAACAGAGAGGGAGAACAAGTGAAGATGGGAGATGGGGCCTTGGCAGTGAGGCTATGTCAATTAAAAAAGACATAAGTAAGAGCATAAGTATGAAAAGTACTTTTTATATCCAGACACCAGCTCCAGGTAGTTGGTGGGTGTGACGTAGTTGTGCCTCTTTAGCTCCAGCTTCATCCTCTGAGAGAACTGCGCCACTGACTGATGCATGGTCACGAAGATACTAGCCACTTTGGTCTGGATCTGTAGGTCAAATAAAAAACAACAACAAAAAAACACTTGGTCAGACACGCAGCTCCTTTCCTTCAAATGCCAGCACTGACCTTAGGTTTACTAATGATAATTATCAAGAATGTGCTGTGTGCTTGTGTGGGCACTGATCTAGTTGGAGGTGGCAACTGTAGTTTTACAGAAAAAATCTCACCGGTCCAGTTATCTCAGATGTTAACAGACGGAACCTCGACTAAGGCATGATCTCTGTCAGATCTCAGTGCAGAATGAAGACCCGGATTAAAAGCAGTGTGTACTCTTATAATAAAGGCAATATTTAATCAGTAGTCTCTTTCACAAAAGTCGTTGGACCGCTCAGCAGGCCAGCTCAGAAGAGTCAATGACCCTGAGCGACTCACTAACAGCTCTACATTGTTGAAGCAAGCATGCAAGAGATTGTGAAGGGATGTCCTACAGCGCAGGTGTATCAGCGATGCTATTCAGTTCCTGGGGCTGTAACAATCGCAAGGTACAAAGTGCTCTCAAGCAAGGGAGGGTAACAATTAGGCACAGCAGTTACAACTATGGACAAAAGTATTGGGACACCAGCTCATTTGTTGTCTTTTCTGAAATCACATGTATTAAAAAAAGAGTGTACCCTGCTTTTGTTGTAGTAACTATCTCTACTGTGCAGGGAAGGCTTTCTACTAGATTCTGGAGCATTGCTGTGAGGATTTGATTGCATTCAGGGACAGGAGGACCTACCAATAGGTTCATGTTTATCTGCTCCAGAGAGTCCTATTCTATTGGCTGTACTGTATTCTTCAACCTTCTTTCCATAGTGTATTTTACTCAGCTTTACTTTAGTGTATATATATATATATATATATATATATCTTTTTTTTTTTTTTTTTTTTTTTATTATACTTACTCTGCTTCTCACATATTGATACTGAGAGTATGTCAGTAAATGGAGGAACTGCAAAGTAAACATTTCATTGAATGCATTCTTTAGAAAGAGTGTCCACAAACCTTTGGACATATAAAGTATAGTACATAATTATGCACTTTTACTGACACAGCACATTACGCCTTAAAACTAGGCTACACAAGACCTGTTGTGGAAAAAAAAGCTGTTTCTGTCTTACATCTTTTGTCCTAACTACCTGCAATTTGTCTTCATGTTTTTGTAAAAAGAGGATTGACGCAGCATTCTTGACATTCTATTAAGCAGTTTCATGAACAGGACATGGATAAGCTCTCACATACACTGAGCATCGATTGGTTTGTTTCATACAGTACTTAGCAAAAGTCAGAGGCCAACCTTCATTTCCACTGTCATTTCCAGTCAAACAAATCATTCAGTACAAGTTACTCATCTCTCAGTGTTAGAAACAAGGAGAAACCTTTAGAAGTGCAGAACATTACATGGAAGCCTCAACAACTGAGCTTCAGTCTCAGAAGAAGGGATGTTGAGGTCTGGACCCTGGAGTAATTTGTTCATTGTTCTGAGAAAACCAGCAGGTCTGATTTGATCAAATACCAAATATTGTAGTTTGTCTGTTTGCTTTTCTCAGTGAGGGCTTTTTGATCAGCTCCACATCCTTTCAGACTCACAGTGTTGGTGTCTTCTCACAGTGGATGAATGGGCAGAAACTCCTGTGAATTTATCAGCTTGATTTTCCTCTCCCTCCTTCAAAGATGAAAGCTTTGAATTCTCTTTGTCTGATGGGGGCAGTTCTGGTGGTCCACCAGGTCTTGTATAGCTGTTAGGAGCCATTAGAACCATTGTCTCTATATTTAAATAATTTAACTAATTTTATGCTTTTCTGTTGCACCCATTGCTGATACAGATGTGCAAATGCACAAACACACACACACCCAACACACAAACAGCTTATGTTGTCCCTGTACAGAAGAACTGGCAATAGAACAGGACTCTCTGGAGCAGACAAACATGAACCTGTTGGCACCATGCCTAATGCCATGTGTGGGCTGGAGGGGTATAAAAACCCCAGCCCCAGAGTTGTGAAGCAGTGGAAATGAGTGCTCTGGAATGATGGTCCTCAATTCAATACTTTTGGAATGAGCTGGGGTGTTTTGGACGAGACAGGGTGCTTATCATCTGACATCCTAACGTCACTAACACTCTTGTCGCTAAATACAATCAAAGCCTTGCAGTGAATCAGTTGCCTGAACCTTTGACTGGCAGTGTATCATGGGGAAAGTGGAAAAATGATAGTCACTCTCTACTCTGAGAAAAGAAAGGAGATACTCACAGTACAAAGAACTAGCTGTAGCCTATGGCTCTTCTGGATGGATGGGTTCCAGATGTGGGACAAAATGGCATGGAACAGCATGCAGTTCTATGCTGAAGTCAACCATAACATTAAAACCACCTGCCTAATATTGTGTACGTTCCACATGTGCCACCAAAACAGGTCTGACCCGTCGAGGCATGGATTCCACAAGACCTTTAAAGATGTTCTGTGGTATCTAGTACCAAGACGTTAGCAGCAGATCGTTTAAGTCCTGTATGTTGTTTTGAGGTGGCTGAACTGTGTAACAATGTATGTTAAGTATTGTTACTTTAGGAAACATGGCATCTAGTCTTAAGGTCCATCCCTGTGCCTATAGTGTTACATGGCCTACCTGATTCTGCAGTAAATGATTCTCTTAGCCGCTAGAATAAAATCTGCTCAAAAAAGCCTGCTCCTCCATTTTTAAAAAGGGGAAAACAGTAAATCCTTACTGTGCAATCTTCAATAAAACGAATGTCAGTATTTACAATAAACTCATTTTGAGCTGGCCCTGAAGGACCGCAACATGCAGCAAATCAATTAACCTCCCCATTCAGTCTAAAACAAAAGATTCTCCAATGCAATGCAGATGGTGTGCATTACAGCTCTACACAGAGCTTAGAGCGGATCTGAAGGTTAATGTTCGATTGTGTGAGTGTGTGTGAGTGTTTTTCTCACCCCTTCCACATTCCCTAAGTTGAGACCATCAAGATATCTCTCGGCCACCTCCAGCAAAGCGTCCCGTGGCCACTCCGAGAACCAGTCCAATGTAGTGCAATTGACCAGTGCTGGGTACTGACGTATCCGATTCCTACACATCACACACACACACGCACACAAACAGAGCAAACCAGGTAGGGTAAAGTTAATAAAAATAAAGCATAACACTGCACACCTACTCCTACTGCATACAGTGCTGATGAGGAGTTCCATAGTATGCAAGCTGTCAGAGATGATTTATAATGCAGCTATCAGTCTACCTCATCCTTGGTGTTTCTAGGTAAAGTGGGCTGGGTGTGGGTAACTCATCTCCTCCCATACAGACACACACATAGTGCCTGTACCCATGAGTTCCACGGCTCACAGGTCATCAGGTGGGCGTATGCTGATTTGTCAGGGACAATTACACTGCCCTTTGGGCCAATCGCGACCATTAAAGCGCTACCATGGCAATAAATCCACCAATTACAAGTAAGGCCAATCAGAGGGAGCCCACAGCTTGATTCAGCGGCTTTAATTAGGAATGGCCCAAGGGTCACCTGACACGCGGCACCTCGTTCCACTGACAAGGGATGCAAAAGGCTGATTAGAGAACAATTTGTATGCTAGTCAAACTATCAGATGCATCATCAGTGCGAAAGAGAGAGAGAGGCAGCGAGTGTGCGAGAGAGGGAGAGAGAGACAGAGAGAGAAAATGAGAGTCTTCGATGATGAGGATAAAATCCAGGTTAAGACAGTAAGTAGTGAGAAGATCAGAAAGGAAGGTCACGGCACTCTGACTGACTACTGATGAAGATCTCGGGGTGACAGGTGAGCCAGAAGTTGTTCTATGTCTGGCTCAGTAAATTGCTTTCACTTTGTGAGAGGCTAGCTCTACCAGTCTCAGAGGAGGTGAACGGAGCGTTTGAGTTTTTGCGCTGTGAAATTCTGTAGCAAATGAAATAATAACATGGCCACAGGGCTCTCTCCAAACTCCTTCACTCTAAATTTAGCTTTCCATGACAGAGCTACAGCTATGACCAAAGTCCCAACAGTGCAAAACAGTATTCACTGGTATCATCACAGGTGGAGCTCTGTGATGTGGTAGAACAGACACCGTGCAGTAAGTGCTAGGCTAATTAGCACATTCTGACAAAACTTGGTCTTTTCAACCAGTGTCAAAGTTCTTGTGGTCATAAAGCTTATAAAGTGCGCTGCTGTCAAAAGCCTATAACCCCCTTCTTAAATAGTAATCATCTCAGTGAAACTTTCACATTAAGCAGGAAACAAAGCTCTGTAAAGATCTACTGACACTTTTTTTGTCATGAGACAATTTTCTTAGTTGTCTTTCTGAACCATAGTTAAAAGCCATACTGAAGATCTGCCCCAGAGGTGTAAACTAGGGGTGGCATGATACCACTTTTTCATGTCCGATACAGATACTGCAACCTTGACTATCTGCCGATACCAATAGCAATACGACACCACCTTTCGCTCTCTTAACCCTTAGACCCCTCACACATGAGACAGTCACACGTGCTGTATTATTTTCAGTAGATTCTAGACTACTTAAATATGTCTGAATTTGTGATTGGACTGAATAAAGACCATGTGATTGGACTGGATAAAGACCATAAAAACATGGTTGAATAGGATAAGTATTGCTGCTTGATGCAGTATGTGTATCTGTCTGTAAGTTACACTGATCCTGAGTTATGAAGCCTAGAATATCGGCATGTAGGCGTAAACCATGCATTATGCATTAACGGCACTACTGTCAGGTGAAATGAAAAGCATTATCTTCATATACAGTGGAATCTGTCAAGGGGTGGATATATTAGGCAGTAAGTAAACGATCAGTTCCTGAAGGTAATGTGTTAAAAGCAGGACAAATGGTCAAGCATAAGAATCTGAGCCACTTTGACAAGAACTAAAGTGTGCTGGCTAGACGACTGGGACAGAACATCTCCAAACGTCAGGCAGGTCTTGTGGGGTGTTCTCGTTTCTTGTCAGCAACAGTCTTGGGAACAGATACCACAGGACACTATAAAATACTGGTATTAATGTAATGGCTGATCGGTGTAGGTAATATCTGGGCCTAATCTAGCTGCAGTGGGTTCTGGTCTTTTCTGTTTAAAGGCTTGGCTGAATGCATTGGTTGGTGCTGGTGAAGGGTAAGTACCTGAAGGGCTCTCCTACGGGACTCATGCACAGCACTATGTGGAGGTTGTTTCTCACACGCTCTATCAGGTAGTTAAACATGGCGTCTGGAGTCTCCAGAACATTTTCCTTCCTGGCAGAGTCAAAGAGAGCACTCTGGACCTGCCCAAGTAAAATATAATAATACTGTTAAGAATCTTACTCTCTCTCTACACTCACACACACACACTTGTGTACATCCAATCATTTGCAGACAAACCTCCTCAAACTCATCTGGCTTGTAGAGGTTGGGAACCTCTCCTGAGCTGAGGATGTTGTTGATGTCCTCCAAGAAGGACTCGTCCACGATCTGAGTGTCATTAAACAGGAACACAGTGGGCTTGTTGTCCACTCCAGTCAGCCTATACAGCTTCTTGATGTCTGTATGAGGAACAGCAATTATGTTAATAAGTGAAACTAAAATGACACAAGAACCTTCATCAACTGTGAAGTTATGCAAAAGGGGCTTCCTTCATACCCTTCACCACATCTGCTTACTTGAAAGGTCAGGGAAATTTCACCAGTAAAACAAGCAGAAATGTAATTGCACTGTGCAGGAAGATCTTCAGCCCATTCATTATACACAACTGATCAATACAAACCGACATGCACACAGAGCTGATAAGCAAGGCCTGAGCAAAAATAGAGCATTACAATACTACAAAGATAACATATCATTGTCCAGATACGTGATACACAGTTGCAGGCACAAATGTGGGAATCCCTGGTCAATTTACTTTACTTTAATATATATATATATATATATATATATATATATATATATATATATATATATATACACATACTCTATTATACTATTATATATGTATATATATAACTAAATATAATGATTAGATATAACGATATATCTATAATGATATAACGAATAAATATAACTTAAAATGTAATTTGACCAGAGATACACACAAAGTATTAATATATTAATTTAATATGTTTTCAATGTATTCAATATTTCAAATATTATTAATAAACACAACATCAAAACATCATCAAAAACCCAATGAATCACAAATAAAAATACTTGTTAGTCCAAGATTAAACTAAAGTAAGAACCAAAGGAAAAATCAAATGATTGGCAAAATGAATTATTGATATAATTTGAAATTGAAATTGATTTGGTGTCCCAATTGACACTGTTAATCCCTCCTGTATGAAAGACAGGGTCTTACCCTCTCTGAACTCCTGCTTGCGATATTGTTTGGTGACTTCAACCTGAAAAACCATGTATTCACAGATGTAGGCGGCCAGCCTGGAGAGACTCTGCCTACCGGAACCTCCAATCCCCACCAAAAGCATATTGCCCCTCGGCTGACTGATCACACGCACCACCCGTGTCACTAAAGAAGCAAAGAGATATAAATACACACACATACATTTGGCCAAACATGTTAGTACAAATAATTACTGCAAAAACACAATAACTCATTAACATACACTGTGACTAATTCCATAATCAATCATTACAGTGCTGTGTCAATACATTAAGTGCATGTGATTTGTTTAATTGTATGCAAATTGTACGCACTGAGCTGAGTATGCGATTCGTCTAACGTTATATTGTGGTGGCGCAGGAATGCTGTATGAGTGTGTTGTGGGACAGGATGCATAATTGTTTACCCTCCTATGGGCCTTGTAATGTAATTGCATTCGCTACAGAGGGGAGGAGTAATTACTCATAGTAACAAGGGATTCTGAGGTCTTTTTGCGTGGAGGAGCTGCTAGCTTGGCTCTGTACTTTTTAGTTGTAGTCTGACTCATTACATAACTGGGGTTCGAGCTGTTGTTGTAGATTGGGGAATTTGGGACTGTCTCCATTGATCAAAATTAGGGGGTATATCCAGGCATATTGTAATGGACTGGGTATTGGCTATTTTAGACAGGGTCTTGTTTTGATCCTTTGCTTTTACCGCTGTGTTTCAACAGAGCATACTCTACACATTATTCATATCCTGGCACAGTATGGAGCAATTATTTTACAGGGGAACATGAAACCGGATGTAATATCTGTGGTTCTAGTGCTCTGACTATGTTTAAGCTGCTTCTCCTTCAGATGTTTGTCTATTTTCTGAGGTTTTTGTAAATGCCACCAAACCATATGGGGAACTACATACCCACCATGCCTTTACCCATACCAAGCTTAAACATGTAGTGGCCGCTGCAGTGTAAGCAAGTACTGGACTGCAGAATATTTGTGCTCTTGTGTAAAGGCTTGATGGGAAATGTAAAGCAGCTGTGAGCTGACCATGTTCAATAGCATCTCTGAAGAGCACCAGGCTCATGGGGACAACTCCAGGGGTGAGGTTGTAGTCCTCTAGCTGAGACTCCATGAAGGCCTTCAGAGCTTTAAAGTCCAGCAGGTCCTCATACACATGTGGCTCCTTTAGAAAGTCCCCTAAAATGCAGGAAACATCACTCAAATAAGATTACTAATAGCTACATACAATTCAAATCACTGCAGATACACTAAAGTCAATATTAAGTATAAAATCTTTATTTAAAATCATTCATATAAATATTATATTTATATATATATATATATATTATATAAATGCTCATCCATGTATCATTCCACTCATAAGTAGGGCAAACGTGTACCAAATATAGGTGGCTGTTTGTTGGGACAGATGCTATGGTAGGTGAGATCAAAGAGAGAGCCCAGTTTCTCAGCCAATAGTGCCACAAATGCCTCCATATCTGCCTGGTCCACGAGCCGGTCTGAAAACACCCTTCACACAGACACAAAGTGAAAGTCAGCTTAGTGCACCCACATGAGTGCATGTGTGTGTATTTGTGTTTGTTTATAGTATATGTGTGTATGTGTGTCTTCCTGGCATGACCACCTGAAGCACTCGTGAATCCAAAGGCGTGTGATGCTCTGTTTGGTGTCATGGAAGTCCCTGTGAGAGCGTAGTAGACCTTGGAACACCTGCAGAGGGAGGAAGAATAAAGAAAGAGAATGACAAAAAGGTTTCAACATAAAAGAACCAGGAACTACAGCACACCGAACTGAGCATCTCAAAAATAGGTCTGCCTAAAATAATTAGATATGTGCCTGTATGTGTGCATGTGTGTGTATGTATTCTTCACCTTGGAAATGTCTCTGAGGTTGAAGAGGTAGTGTATTTTGGCAGGAGTGGGTAAAAAGCGTGCAGTGATGGCATAGTACAGCTCCAGCGTTGCCTGAGTCAGAACACTTCCTATGGGCTTCACCTCCTCTGCAAACTCCTGTAGCTTCTGGTTTATCATGGTACCATAGATGTGTGTTATCTGAGACTCCTACAGAAAGAGGAGAGTGGAAAAAAACTAAGTGAAAATAGCCACTGACTGCCAGTTTATTTGATACACTTGCCATGTACCTACACTCAATGGCCATTTTATCACACCACTGGCCATAGCTGCACTGTTGGTATATTATTAATGACTGGAGCCCATCTGTTGTTGAATAATTTGCCAGCTATCCTCAACCTTATCCATTATTAGAAATTATGAAAAAATATTATGGGTGTTAAGCCCATGTCAGCATACACCTGTTTGTAAAAGAGATGGAAGTTTGAGATGTGCTGTTTGAGGAACCTTCAGTTATTGTAAAGTGTTGGACTAAAGAGGATGTGGACTAGAGAGGCATAAAGCCCCCCAGCACTGAGCTGTGGAGCAGTGGAACTCTGTTCTCTGAAACGATGGTGATGGAGTTGGGGAGTTTGGGATGAAGTGGGGTAGTGATTATCGAACATCTGATCAGCCCCTCTGTACTTGATGGCAATTGTCAAAACCTGATCTGTAGCAAGAGTTTTCGACCTTCAAGTATGACTCAGCCTGACCCGCCATCCTTTAAGATGCACAGAAGACCTAAGTGGGGGAATAAACTTCCCCTGGGTGTGAGAACATTTGCTTGCTGTCTTCAAATGCAGACTGAAGACCCACCTCTTCCAAGAAAACTTGAATCAGCACATATCTTGCACTTACCAAGGTGTATGATTGTACTCATGTCTTACTTGTTTTGATTGACATTCAAGCAAAGTGTAGTGCATGTTGCATATCTAGGTATCCATACTGATTTTTGTATTTGTCAGCATCTAGCTTGAGGAATCTTTTGGATTCTAGCCTATACAAACTAGTTAAGGATATTTTCTGGGTAAATAGCAAAGTACTTTTGTAAGTCGCTCTGGATATGAGCGTCTGCTAAATGTAAATGTAAAAGTGGTTCACACTACATAAGTGATTATACACTATGCTGTGCTTGAATATCAGAGACATCAAAGTAAGACATTTAAGTAAAGTCACTAGGCTTTAATAACAGTGAGCGTCTAAGTTCGTTTCACCACCTAAGCGCCAGGGACAGAGAAAAGATTAGTCAGATTAGCCATCAAGCCAAGCCATACTTGATGCTGTAAGGTTCTAGGTATGGACTGGGTTTTGACCTGTGCCATAAGGTAAGAAGGAGCTGGTCCATTTTTGGCTTTGTAGGCCAGCATCTCTAACTAAATTGCTGCCATTATCTTTTTCCATGCACATCCTTTTCGCAATCCAGCAGTGACATCTGTAATGTACGAGGTAGAGGGGTGCTGACAAACTGTGCACAGCAACAGATGGACTACATTCAGTAACGGTCTACCAACAAGTGTAAAAAATGGGATTTTCAAACCATGCTTCAAATGCAGTGACTACTGTAGTCTGTAGACTTACACACCTAAACAAAGGGTCAAACAAGCCACAAGGCCTACAAAATATACATATTGTATATGTCCTGCACCTGATAAAATGACCTATGAGTGTGGGATCAAGGCAGGTGTGCCCAATGAACTAGCAATTACTAACTGTCTGAAAGAGGGAGGCGAGACAGGAGAGAGATTAATGAAGTGTACAAAAAGCAGAAAGGATATGCCAGATAAAGTGAAAGACTGAAACTGAAAGACAAGGTGATAAGGAAAATGAGTTCGATTATAGCGAGATATAATGGGGCACACCAAGCCAGAGGGGCAAACTGGAGAAGTGTAGATGGAAATACATGTTAAACAGGATTTGTTGTTTGAGGGTGACAGTGGGCAAGGGGGGCAGATTGCGAGGATTCAGATTGCAAGGGGAAAATCAGCACTGAGCACCAATCAGTCGGGCAGCAGGCTTTTTATGCATTCTGCCAAATCAGAGAGCCTCCAGTGTTGCTACTCTTATCATTATCATCATCTTCATTGTAATTCTGCCAGAGCAAGCGACATGGAGAATGATAATGAGAAGAACTAGATATCAACAAAGGAGCAGCAGATACTAGGACCCTAGGACTCAATCACAATACATTTTACACATGGTAATGTATTTTACGTTTGGATTAATGGGGGGGAAATGTGCACAGTTATTGGGTGAACGGGAACAAATGTACAAGCACTTTCTGTTGTTTTATTTTATACAAGAACAAACTCTTTTGCTTGCAGCGGAACAGATACTGAGGAGCTGGTCTCCCAGGGGATCAGTGTGGTACTTCATGCTGTGGCCCACTCACCGCAGGGAACGTCATGTTGATGAGATTGAAGCGACTCTGCAGGCGACCTGATATGTGAGTCCTCCCTCCACCAGGAGGCCCCATGGAGGCAAGCAGGAACATGTCCTAAGAAAGCAAAGCGAATAAGAGCACAGGGAATTAGGACATGTGTTTTATAATAATCCTTCTCAGCCTGAAGTCTGAAAGATCCTCAGCCAAATTCCATTGCTGTTGCCAGCTTCCCACCTATCTGAACGGAATAATTAGCAGCTAAAAGAAGTCTGTTGGTCCCGTTCTTGCTCACATGCACTATATGGAAAAAAAATATTGGGACACCTGTTCATTCACAGTTTCTTCTGAAATCAATGGTATTAAAAATGAGTTTATCCTAATGTCTCTAGGGCCAAGATGTTGGATGATCACCACCCCACCTCACCCCCAACACATCCCAATATTATTGGATAGAGCACCATCTAGCCCGCACCTAGGCATAATGCCAATAAATGTTTATCTGCTCCAGACAGTCCTATTCTATTGGCAGTACTTTTCTACAGGGACTAGACAAGCTGTGTGTGGATCTGCACATCCATGTCAGCAACCTACCTTCCTAATGTGGCCAAATAAATTTATTAGAAGGGGTGTCCACAAACATTTGGACATATAGTGTACCTTAATGCACAGACTGTGGCACAGACTGTCTGCACTCTCTTACCTTGACACACTTTAGGGTCTGCTTCTGCCGGTCGTACCAGAAGCCGTAATCAATCCAGAGCCGAAGCAGCTCCAGAGGAGGCTGAGAGCCAAAGTCGTCAACCGCGGGCATGTTCAGGTCATCCAGGAAAGCCAGCATCCTCTTCCCCCCGATCGGCACATACACACCTTTTGTTCGCTTCTCCACTCGAGACTCTATAATGGCCTGCACATTGTTCGAGGTGGTCTAAGAAAGTCATGCAAAAGAGAAAAACAGGAGAATGTGAAAACAAAACAAGGACGGAAATTTGAATGAAAGAGCTGGGGAAGAAGTGAAAGAGGACCAAGAGATGAGGAGAGAAACAGAGCATAAGGGTAGGGTTTATAACGATGATGAATGATGATAATAGCTCAGCCTGATGAAGATGGTAGTGATGATAGGGAGTGATGGGGGATGCAGCCCGCAGTAAGTGCTGCTCATTGCATCTCAGGCTGAAAACAGCAGCTGACTCAGCTAATTGCACCTTCTGGAGTGGAGGACAGTAATAGGGGTTTGAGTGTGAAGCAGCCCAATTTTACATATGCTACTAGTCAGAACTACAGGTCCATCTCAGAGTCAAAATGACTGAGTATCTGAGCGCATCAGACTGAGTGTGTTTGATGTGTGATTGGAGGCAGGAAGAATCCTAATACATGGAACACAGAGTTTGGTATATTTGGTATTTTTTTAGAATATGAAGCATTTTCTATTTTTTCATACAATATTACAACTTACACAATGCTACACACCGATCAGCCATAACATTAGTACTACTGACAATGTGAAGTGAAAAACACTGATCTTCTTCATCCACAGAGGTATCTGTCCAGGGGTGGATATTTTAGGCAGAAGGTAAACAGCCTGTTTTTTAAGGTAATGTGTTAAAAGCAGCAGCAATCCTGTGGGGGTCTTGTGAAGGGTTTTCTGGAATGCAGTGGTTATGGGCACCTAAGGCTTACTTTTGCAAACCTTGGAAGCCCCAACTCACAACTTACAAGATCTGCTGCTAACGATTTGGTGCCAGATATAACAGGACCCCTTCAGAGATCTTGTGGAGTCCATGTCTCAAATGGTCACATCTTTTGTATAGACACAAAGGGACCCACTCAATAGTAGGCAGGTGGTAGTAATGTAAATAACTATTAGAACCCAGCTACTGAGAGATATTTAGATCAATAATACAAAAATGTATTTTTTTATCATTACATGACAAAGAACACACTGAAATGACCCTTTTACAACATTTACAAAGTTATTTTTTAAATCTGCTTCATCTAATCAAAATCATTCCAAACCTTTGAACAGTAAACATTAGAAACATGAAACCCTACAATGAGTGCAAGCTCAAACCATCACCATATCACTGATTTATAGCTGACCTCTGTGTCCTCGGTTATTTAGTCGATAAATGACAAAAGGACGTATGAGTGAGCAGACAATCTTATGGCCTATCGAGAACAGAAGTGCACTGGAACATATCTACTGCCAGCTGGTACCTGAGAGGACATGTTGATGGTGAGCATGGTCCATTTGGCTGGATCCAGGCCCTGCAGGACGCTCTGAGCCACTGAAGTCTTCCCTGTGCCCACAGGACCCGTCAGCAACACTGGGTACTGACCACAGACCAGTGAATTCACTAGGAAATGATACCTCACTGTGTCCACAGTAGGAACCATGATCTTGTAGAATGGGGCACTGCAGAGAAACAGCAGAGAGAGATGGCTGAATGAAGGTATGATGGGCTTGAAGAATGATGAATTGTCAGCTTTTGTCAGGTTGTTTTTACTGAAGCTCCACTGATTACTGTTCACTATTATAATATCACAAGTGTCTACTCTAGTATTGCACATTTATCACAGTTAATGGTTGCAGATTAACAGCTGTCAAACCCACTGAATCTAATCCCCCTTTACATTCAACCTACACAGCAGACTGAAGTAGTCATCTCAAAGTTTGTAGATGCATACTATTCCACAGTCAAAAGAAGTTGCATAAGATAGACATCAGGGACTTCACTGAACCACAGCGAGAGCTATTATCTACAAATAAACAGTGGTGAAAGTTTGCAGGAGTGGCTGACCTGCAAATTTTTCCCAAGAGCACAGAGACAATCCATCCTGGAGTTCACAATAGATCCCAGAAGAACATCCAAGGGAGTCTCACATAAGGGTAGGTGGGGTAATATGTCATTATTACCAGAGTTTCTCAGAGATTTTAGCCCCTTCCGAATGTGCCATGTCAGTTCATTTTACAGACTTACCTACTGTAACATGAGCTGTAAAAATAACCTCAGATTATATGAATCCTGTGTGAATTGGCATATGGGTAAATAATCAGTTTGCAGCTCTTCTCCAGTATAAAGGCGCTCAAGGAGGCATTTAGTTTTGTGCATGGCACAGATACCTTAGGTCGCTCAAGTCTGTGGCAAATCCAATCAAATCCAGAAGACTTGCAAAAGGAGTCCTCAAAGGCCTGGTGCTTCTGGCAGCTTTGTGTAGCGTAGCCTATAAGCCTATACATGTGTTATGAACATGGAGCTGCTAATTTTCAAATGAAAGAAAATTAAAGTGAGATATAAGATGGGTTATCACCATGTTTCTTGGAGGTGAAGGCAGTGTGCAAATGAAGTTGCCACTCTCAACTCAGTCATTTATGCCGAGATTCCTTATTCCGAGCAAATCTATTATAGATTTGACAGACGTCCTGTAGTAAAACATCTCCACCAAAACTCCCCATGTAAAACTAATCCTGTCCGAATACGGCTTTAGTGGGGAAGCAACAAGACAGGAACCATTGCTTACCAAGAGGACTATCAATGCTTATCTGACACAAACAAAACAAACAAAAACACTAAAGCCTGGTCGGACGGATGATTCCAAAGTGTTTCAATGTGTGTTCATACTTGTCAGGGTTGATTCCATTAAAACGAACCCTGGTGTGATTGCTCTGTTAGTGTGGTTTGTTAGAGTAAGTGTGAAAGCTGCCTTTTGAACAAAGAAGACCGTCTGAGCATGTCTATATCTGGTGCGGTTTGTCTGAAGTACGAACACAATACGATCCAAAATGCCTAAATGAAAAAAACGTAAAGTTGTGCACGAGCACGGGGTCATTCCTGCCCGCAAAATCTAGTATCAACCCTCTCCACTCGCTCCACCAACGTCACGCCGCCTGCATCGGCACGCTTCATCACAGGTGAGTCTCTGTGCAGACCTGCCCACATGTCTGTGCTTTAACTTTTTCTGTATGACGCTGATACTACTGATATCAAGACAATGTGCTTTAATAGGCCAGGTTTAAGGATACAGAGGTTGGATTTTTTCCAGTAGCCATTGTGTGGATCACATCGGATCCTCAGACACACCCGTCTTGGTACGATTGCAAATATGTCAGTATGAACTCAAAGCAAACAAGAATAAAAAACAATGTATCATTTTCTTTGGTCTGTATCAAGGAAACCGAAGTACAATTATAAACACACCCTTTGGGAGTTTTCACACTAAAGCTTTTTGCTAGATCCAGGTCTGATCGCACGACTACAGTGTTTGGACAAGTGTAAAAGCTGTTTTCAAGCCCAAAAAGCCAATCTATGGACCAGAAATTAGTGGTCTGGGGTTCGCTTCCGCTTGGTGTGGAAGTTATCCACTCCTGGCAATGTGTGTGGGGTTACATTATCGGTTCATTGGATTAGTTTCATAATCAAATATAACATTTCACAGCCAACGCTGAAACTACTCCCTGCTGTCTGCTTGCTGTTAATGCGAGTCCATACGTGATGGGGTGTGGGTGCCTACCCTCTGGATTGGCTTTGTCCCATTGCACAACCCCCCCAAGTTTGCCATACTCCTTATTTTTTTTCTTCCTTTCTGTTATCTTGCTTTTTCTTGCCCTGTTTCGACTGCTCTGTACCTGAAACTGCCAGACCTGGATATCCACTACCCTGCTGCCTGCTGCTATGCTGTCCTGCTCTGGATCCTTACACTGACTCACCCTTGCCTTGCTGCAAAGCTGTGCAAATGACTTTTACTTTTCACTCACATATTCATAATTTATGGCTTGATGTCACATTTGCCACAGCTCTTACTTCACCATTTTTTGAAATCAGAAAAGGATGGGTTCCCATTTTGAGGTTTGCTTCCCCTTGGTTCCTTGCCCATAAAGGAACCATGAGGTAAATCATATCACAGAGCTCATATCACAATACTGATTTCTTTTGAACTTTTGAACAGACAGCGTATTCAGAAGGCACTAGAAAAAGGGAGACTAGACCACTTAGTGTGGGTGGGATAGGGCAATGGGTAGAAGTGAGCCCAAACATAATTTATAGGAGTAGACGGAGGAGAGGGAGAATTAGAGGACAAGTGGGACAACTGAGAGGTGTGGAATATGAGAGGCAGGAAAGTCAAGAAAAAAAGGAATGAATAAGGTAGAAAGAAAGAGAGGAAAGGAGGGAGAGATGGTGCTATGAGAAAATGGGTCTCTGAGAAAGAAAGTGGACTGAGGGAGAGCAGGGCAATGGAGGTGAAAAAGTCTAGATTGAAAGACTGAAAATTGAAAGATATAATAAGACAGCAAGAATAAGTGGAGAGATAAAAAAAGATCCAGTTCTTTAAAAAAATGGACAGCGGACAAAGAGTTGGCCAGAGAGTGAAGAGCCAAAAGGACAGAGGGCGATGAAGGGGAAAAGACAGAAAGACGTGAAAAATGGGGGAGCAAGAGACATAAAGGGAGAGAGATAAAGATAGAGTGAGTGATAAAGAATAAGAAATGATGAAATAGAGTATATGAATAGAGCAGAAGGCTGGCCAGGACCCAGGCAGAAGGCCTCTAAGGGACTGTGCGGGCGGTTGGCACCGCATATACACACAGACACTACTCACTTGGAGGCATAACGCCAGCCTTTGGGCAGCTTGTCCTCAAAGGATGCCCAGGTTTTGTTCTTAGTGTCCACGTAATATTCATAGATTGTGTCCTGATGAGACAAAATATATGAAGACAGTATATATGATTATTTCAAGAATTTCTCTGAACTTGGTATAAAAAAGTGTTTTTCCTGCTTTTGTTGGAGGAACTGTCTCTACTGTCCAGGGAAGATGGCTTTTTACTAGATTTGGGAGCACTGCTGTGAGGATCTAATTGCATTCAGAAGCAAGAGTGTTAGGATGTTGCACGAGGTCCAGATGTTGCATGATCACTACCCCACTTCATCCCAAACTCCTAGGGTATTCCCAAAAGTATTGGATGGAGAACCATTATTCCTGAAAGAACAGTTCCACTACTCTATAGTTCAGTGCTAGAGGCTTTATACCTCTTTAGCCTATGCCTGGCATTAGGCATGGTGTCAATAGGTTCATGTTTATTTGCTCCAGAGAGTCCTATTCTATTGGCAGCATGTCTCATCACGGACTAGAGAAGTTGTGTGTGTGTGCTTTCACACATCTGTGTCAGAAATGGGGGCAACTTAAAGTAGCTGAATGCATTGGTTAGAAGTCCACAAACATTTGGACATGTATGTGTGTATGTGACAGGGTTCAGTTGACTCTGAGGGAACACGTGATAGCCCTTATCCTCCTTGTGCTGATTGTATTGTGTGATAAGGAAGGTACTAGCAAGTGCAAGGAATGGTTGTTCCATCACCCAAGGATTTCACACCCCATTAATGGGAATTTCATGCTAAGTATGATCATGTGCATCCCTGTAAAACACAGTTGCAAAGCCAGAATATTACCAGTAGACACATATCCTCATTAATATCCTGACTTCTGAGACGGAAAGGAATGAATGTGTCTCATTATACTTGTGGGCATGTGGATGAATGTGTGTGTCATGTGTAGGGGTATATATTGTGTGAGAGTGTCTAAAACACCTTGTTAGGAAATGTGCCGTCAATTTCTCGCAAGAAGTTGTCAATCTTCTTGCGTCCATCCTCATCCACAGATGCACATACAGACCAGATCAAGCTGAAGATGAACCAAAGTTCTACCATCCGGCCATAGTTCTCACTGTCTGCTGGGTTCACCTGAAGCAAAAGATGAAGAATCCATAGCATCTTACAGTAATGCAATAACCAGAATGGCTCTAATGGAACTAGTGAGTCTAGTGAGTATAAGAAGCTAAACAGGGTTCTTCATGATTTTTGAATAAGTCCGTCAATAAAACAATCTTTTTGGCTAAGCTGGTGGGGGCGGGTAGTGTAAGTGCAAAGTTCTGACCCCGTTCTCAGGACTGGCCAATGAATCGTAGAGTCTGCAGAGAGAAATGACTCCGTTCAGCTCAGTGATGGGTACCAGCTCCTTACAGTGAGTCTTCTTAAAGCTTATTGTTTTCTCTATGTATCTGTCAAACAGGCGCTTCAGATGATCTACCTCCGTCTATAAATAGACAGTGAGAGAAAAAGTGGGAGAGAAAGCGAGAGAAACAGGAAAAGGTTGAAGGAGAAGATGAGTGCTCATTTCGCCATCACTCATCCATACAGAGGACAAACTAATGGAGGAACTAATGGTAGCATCAGTCATTTAATGGCCTGTGTAGTGTGGGGAACCTTCTGCCGCTTGTCGATCCAGGACTGAACGTAGGGCTTCCAGCCCAGGTCTGAGTAGTCATTATACACCATCCCACAGCGGGATACTGTCGCTGGAGACGCCACAGCAAGATCTTCCACCTCAAACAACAAGGACACCTACACACATAGGAAAAATAAATATTTGCAACTTGTATAGAAAGAAATCAGCAATGTGATGCATACAATCACAGCAGCTTCAGGTAATGTTCAAATCAACCATCAATAACCTCAGAGTGATCTTAGTGTTTTTGAGTGTGCCATGATTGCTGGTGACAGACAGTCTGGTTTGAGCATTTCTAGAACTGCTGATCTCCTGGGGTTTTCAGCACAGCAGTCTCTAGAGTTTACTCTGAAGGATATAATAAAGAATAAATAAATATCCAGTGGCCAGCACCAGTCGTGAGGAAAGAAACACCTTGTTGATGAAAGAGGTCAATAGAGAATGGCCAGACCGGTTCCAGCTGACAGAAAGGCTACAGTAACTCACCACTCAATTATAGTTATATACAATTATAGTGAGCAGAAAAGCCCCTTAGAATGCACAACACGTCCAACCTTGAGGCAGACGGGCTACAGCTGCACAAGGCCATGTCTGGTTCCACTTCTGTCAGCCAAGGACAGAAAGCTGAGGCTGCTGCGGCTCAGCACAGGCTCACCAACACTGGAAGCAGACTACAAAAACGTAGCCTGTTCTGATGAATATGGATTCCTGCTGAGGCACATGGATTGTAGTCCATGAACTCAACCTGCTTTGTGTCAACAGTCCAGGCTGTTGGAGGTGGTGTAATGGCGTGGGAATGCTTTCTTTTCTATTTACCCTTGTCTTCTAAAGCAGGTGTGGGCAATTCTGGTCCTGCTCAAGCTCACCTGATTTAACTCACCTGTAAATGGGCCAGGTTTAGTAGGTGTGCTGAACTCCGGCCCCGTTTCGCACTCCTGTTCTAACGGCTACTTCGAGCATGATAATATTAGCACCATGTCACAAAGCATAAGTAATATCTAACTGGCTTCATGAACATGACGATGAGTTCGGAGCTCTTCAGTGAACTTCCCAGTCTTCAGATCTGAATCCAATAGAGCATCTTTGGGATGTAGTAGAATGAGAGTATTGTATGATTCAATAATGTAAACATGGACCAGAATCCAAAGCAATGTTTTCAATATTTTGTGGAATCCATGCTATAAGGAATTGATGCTATTTTGAGAGCACAGTATTAGCACAGTGGTCCTAATAAAGTGCTCAGTGAGTGTATAATATATCACCAGCAGAAACCTGGGACTTTCCCTACTCAGCTGTGTATGAAACTAAAAATTGTGGTAACTCATAATAATGCATAAATGAAGCATGTCGCAGTAATGTGCATGGACCCAGTGTTTTTTTTAATGGGTCATAGTGTAATGTTTCAGAGGGTCAGGGTTTAGTATAGATGTAAGCTCCATTGGTCAAGAGGCTGTACCTGTTCAGGCATGGCGATTCTCTCTCCGTTGATAAGCGTAAGAACTTTATTGTCGTCCATCACTGAGTTCATGCTTTCAATCCACAAAGTATCCACTGGTCCATCAAACACAATCCATTTCTCGTCCGGCTTCTCATCTGAGCTCAGCAACAGGAGAGAGACGGAGGAGGCAGTTAGGCAATAAAACAAACATACACACACACACACACACACACACACACACACACACACACACAGACAAACTTACAGTGCGCATCCTCACTTATTTACTGCCTCTCTTCTTCTGCCTTTCTCTTTCACAAGCGCAGACAAACAGATTTGCAAACCTGCTTTTCTATCTTTGACTCTCTATCTATTTGCCTGTCTCTTTCTATTTCTTTCTCAGTATATACAGACTTGCAGGCTTTTCTAGCAAATGCTCTAAGTGATCATTTATCTTCCCCCCCCCCTCTTCCTTCATCTGACCATGTGTGTCTCATTTACTAAGCCCACAACAATAACCACAACACAGCACAGGCCATCTGTCTTACGCACACGTACACTGTCTCTCTTTCTCTGGCTCACACACACACACACACACACACACACACACACACACACACATCTACGTTCTCGCTCTCTCACACACACATACACGGGCTGACTGACTGGGTAAGCACATAACATCAAACCTGTCACACACAGCAAAAGCAACTGTCATTTCTCCGCTGGGTGAGCTTCCCTCTCCAAGCAGCGAGGAGGGGAAATAAACAAACAGAGATGAATAGCAACAGATACCGAACATATGGAGCCCCTGCAATCCCTGATTACACCATTCAAACACAAAATTCCATCACACCAAAACCCACACAGTAACAAGACACGAACAAAAGCCCTGAAAATAAAAATAAAAAGTCACTCAGTGTAACTGTTCCTGGAAAAAAAACAGCAAAACATCATTTGCAAAAAAAAAAAAGCAAAAGAGCAAAGCAAATGAGACGCGCTCAGACAGGTAAACGCAGGCCTGGGACTGGCCCTGGCCACACCAAGTGATTGGTGGGTGGTCAAAACAATCTGTCACTGCTGCACATGTGGTAACCTCTGATGGCATGGTGCACAGTGCCAGAAAGAATGCCATCGACCCACTCGCCGTAGCTCAGGTCAAAGTGGCCACAGACTCCTTCCACAGACACGGCCTTGGGACAGACCACAAACTCCTGCACCAGTGAGGGAGAGAAGGAAGAGAGAGGAAGAGAGAGAGACAGAGTAAGAAAAAGAGAGAAAGAGATGGAGAGCTGAGGAGAGAGCAAGTCAGAGATAGAGAGAAAGAGATGGAGAGCTGGAGAAAGAGTGAGTCAGAGATAGAGAGAAAGAGATGGAGAGCTGGAGAAAGAGTGAGTCAGAGATAGAGAGAAAGAGATGGAGAGCTGGAGAAAGAGTGAGTCAGAGATAGAGAGAAAGAGATGGAGAGCTGGAGAGAGAGCGAGTCAGAGATAGAGAGAAAGAGATGGAGAGCTGGAGGGAGAGCGAGTCAGAGATAGAGAGAAAGAGATGGAGAGCTGGAGGGAGAGCGAGTCAGAGATAGAGAGAAAGAGATGGAGAGCTGGAGGGAGAGCGAGTCAGAGATAGAGAGAAAGAGATGGAGAGCTGCAGAGAGAGCGAGTCAGAGATAGAGAGAAAGAGATGGAGAGCTGGTGGGAGAGTGAGTCAGAGATAGAGAGAAAGAGATGGAGAGCTGGAGAGAGAGCGAGTCAGAGATAGAGAGAAAGAGATGAAGAGCTGGAGAGAGAGCGAGTCAGAGATAGAGAGAAAGAGATGGAGAGCTGGAGAGAGAGCGAGTCAGAGATAGAGAGAAAGATGGAGAGCTGGAGAGAGAGCGAGTCAGAGATAGAGAGAAAGAGATGGAGAGCTGGAGAGAGAGTGAGTCAGAGATAGAGAGAAAGAGATGGAGAGCTGGAGGGAGAGTGAGTCAGAGATAGAGAGAAAGAGATGGAGAGCTGGTGGGAGAGTGAGTCAGAGATAGAGAGAAAGAGATGGAGAGATGGAGAGAGAGCGAGTCAGAGATAGAGAGAAAGAGATGGAGAGCTGGAGAGAGAGTCAGAGACAGAGAGAAAGAGATGGAGAGCTGGAGAGAGAGAGAGTCAGAGATAGAGAGAAAGAGATGGAGAGCTGCAGAGAGAGCGAGTCAGAGATAGAGAGAAAGAGATGGAGAGCTGGTGGGAGAGTGAGTCAGAGATAGAGAGAAAGAGATGGAGAGATGGAGAGAGAGCGAGTCAGAGATAGAGAGAAAGAGATGAAGAGCTGAAGAGAGAGAGAGTCAGAGATAGAGAGAAAGAGATGGAGAGCTGGAGAGAGAGCGAGTCAGAGATAGAGAGAAAGAGATGGAGAGCTGGAGAGAGAGTCAGAGATAGAGAGAAAGAGATGGAGAGCTGGAGAGAGAGAGAGTCAGAGATAGAGAGAAAGAGATGGAGAGCTGGAGAGAGAGAGAGTCCGAAATAGAGAGAAAGAGATGGAGAGCTGGAGAGAGAGAGAGTCAGAGATAGAGAGAAAGAGATGGAGAGCTGGAGGGAGAGTGAGTCAGAGATAGAGAGAAAGAGCTGGAGGGAGAGTGAGTCAGAGATAGAGAGAAAGAGATGGAGAGCTGGAGGGAGAGCGAGTCAGAGATAGAGAGAAAGAGATGGAGAGCTGGAGGGAGAGCGAGTCAGAGATAGAGAGAAAGAGATGAAGAGCTGGAGGGAGAGCGAGTCAGAGATAGAGAGAAAGAGATGAAGAGCTGGAGGGAGAGCGAGTCAGAGATAGAGAGAAAGAGATGGAGAGCTGGAGAGAGAGCGAGTCAGAGATAGAGAGAAAGAGATGAAGAGCTGGAGGGAGAGCGAGTCAGAGATAGAGAGAAAGAGATGAAGAGCTGGAGAGAGAGCGAGTCAGAGATAGAGAGAAAGAGATGGAGAGCTGCAGAGAGAGTCAGAGATAGAGAGAAAGAGATGAAGAGCTGGAGAGAGAGCGAGTCAGAGATAGAGAGAAAGAGATGGAGAGCTGCAGAGAGAGCGAGTCAGAGATAGAGAGTAAAAGATGGAGAGCTGGAGAGAGAGAGAGGGAGAGTGAGAGAGAGGGAGAGTGAGAGAGAGGGAGAGAGAGAGAGAGATAGTGAGTGAAAGGACATGTTTGGGTAAACAGGGAGAGGGAACAGAATAGAAAGAGAAGGAAATTAAATCACAGGGGGGAGCACACAGTGGAATGCAGGCTGAGCGGGCTCACAGAGAAACAGAGAGAGAGAGAGAGAGAGAGAGAGAGTAAAATAGCAGGGTGAGAGAGAGAAACAGAGAGAGAGAGAGAGAGAGAGAGAGAGAGAGTAAAATAGCAGGGTGAGAGAGAGAAAGAGAGAGAGAGAGAGAGAGGAGGCAGGAAAGAAAGAGAGAGATGGAGAGGGGTGAGTAAGGTGGCTCATACAGTAGCTGGCTTACTGCAGCAGAGGGAGAAACACAGGCAGCAGGAAAAAGGCCATCTCTTTGGCACTGACAGCCTCACAGGAGCTGAGTTATACAGCGCACACACACACACACACACACACACTATCTACCCCTGAGTACTGCAGTTTCTCCAATCTGCAACAGAGTGAGAGGAAGAGAGAGAGTGGAAGAGAGTGGAAGAGAGAGAGAGAGAGAGATTTTGGCCTACAATTCTGCTCACAGCAGGACAGAAGATGATTCTGGAGAGTGAAAGAGAGTGAGCAGTGTGCTGGCAAAAACAGAGCGCACAAGAAAAATAAATAAATAAAAAATAAAGTGCCAAAAGTGACATTTCATCCAATCAACACGTTGACCCTGTCCGGCATTAAAAGCAAACTGTAGAAAAAGAGAAAGGAGTAGAAAAAGGGACATGATGATAGCGGTGGTCTGGGAGCGGCTCTAAAGAATCACACAGAGGAGAACACAATTAGTGGCTCTGACGGAGTCGTGTCGAGTTGAACTGAAAAAGAAAAGTGTCAAGGGACGCATTCCGGGCCCTGCGACGGCAAAGAGAGAGCGGCACTTTGCCAGGCTGTGACCCGCTGTTCTTTTGTGTCTGTGTGTGTGTGAGAGAGAGTGTGTGAGTGTGTGATTTTGCTGTGAGGTTGAGCTTTAAGGAGAACAGAATGCACACCAGCAGTGTGTCAGTAAGTACCGCTCAGCCCACGCGCATGTGTCACCCACAGCGCAACATATCGCAAGAGCTGATGACACACAGGCACATGCCACACACAAATACACACACACACACACACACGGTTGCCCCCTCCTGCTCTCCTGATTCCATAAGCTGGTAGGTGATCAAAGAGAAAACACTGACAAAAAATGTTAGGGTAATGGAACTCCATTTCCCATAATCCTTGTTCTGCTGGAAGTAGAAGGGTGAAAAGGAGTTAGGATGTCAGACGAAGGGATCTAAAGTTCTGAAGAGCTGTTAGGACTTAGGGAACTTTGCTGGAGAAGGTTGACCAAAATTCAACCATATACACTCCTAAAAATAAGACAGGTGCCAAGAAAAGGAGCGAGGCACTCTCAGTAAAAAGGGTTCTATGAAAATGAGCAATCGTAGATCGTAGAATAATGAGAGTTTGATACATGGAAAACCGTGAACCTCAAACACTGTTGTGTCCTCACTGAAAAGAAAATTTGACAGGGCTGTCAAACAGGCCAATTCCAAAACCCCTTAACTCTTATGTAACAGTCTTGACTCGTTATATTTACGCCCCCAAACACCTAGCCCACTAATAATTACCCTGCAAGCCCTAGTCAAAGCTGGCGAAGTAGACTCTGCTAGTCATAGGAGTGCAGGCTGCTACGCGAATCAGACCTAGTGATCGTGGCTTTTCCTGTGCCAGTGTTCACAGAGGTGTAAATCAGACTGGGCAAGCGAGGAAGCCAAAAAGGTCAGTTATACTAGCTGAAAGGCTTTGACCATCTCCTCTTCCAACGTCCAAGGAAGCCAGGGGAAGTAAACAAGCGCTAGATGGGTGCCAGGCTAAAAGCTAACTTTGCTATATTATCTTCAGCTAGCTAACTGCAGACCACACCAAAAGGAAACTTTGAGAATTGCAACACTAACTGTAATAATAATGAAAATGTTTAAAAAAAATGTTGGAGTAACTGCCTCTACTGTCCAGGGAAGACTTTGGATTATCACCACCCCACCTCATCCTCAACTCCCCAGCTCATCCAAAAAGCATTTATACCCTTCTAGCCCAGACTTGGCATTAGGCATGGTGCCAGTGGGTTCAAGTTTATTTGCTCCAGAGAGTCCTATACTATTCACTGGCAGTTTTTTTTCTACAAGCCGTGTGTCCATTTGTTCATCTGTGTCAGCAATGGGTGCAAGATATGTCGAATGCAAGCATTAGAAGAGGTGTTCACAAGTATTTGGACATATAATGTCTATAAACATTCCCTTTACTAAAGAACCCTTAAATAAGTTTAGGTTTTATTAGAATTTTATCAGTGTTATGTCTTAGAAGAACTCTTTCTTCTGTGGTGTGAAAGCAAGAAGAACATTTTTGAAGTTTAAAGAACCTTCTGACAACATAGAGGTTCTACGCAGATTCGATGTTTGTCCTATAACTGAACATTAAAACTCACAAGAACCTTTTTTAGGAACCTGTTTTTTAAAAGTGCACAGCATATCTCTCTCTGTCAATTACCGCTACCTATCGTTCCCTTCTGTCAGTTGTCTGCTCCAATTAAACATCCTGTTATCCCATCGCTGCTTTCTGTCTTTTACCAGAAAAATGGGGGAAATAAATATATAATAAATAAATGTATATAATAATTCAGCTGCATAGTCAGCATTACCTCTGCCAAACTGTAGTAGCAAACTCAGGCCCTGTATCTTCTGATACACAGATACTCAGCCAGTTAGTATGCACTGAGAGGCGAACGCACTTTTCTAGGAGAATAAATTACAAGGCAAACAGCCCCAGTTTATTACTCCTGAATATCGATCACCTTTTAAACCCCCTCCCTGTGGACAAATTATCTCCTGAAGGGATCTGCCTCTAAGTACAAATTTAGCAAAACAAATGAAATGAAGCTTCTTAAAACAGTCACACTATTAAAATCTTCCACCTGTGCCCTGGAACCACCCCCTGCATCTTTCTTCAAAGTTATTGCTGACAGCCTCATTATCAGTGTGCTGAAGATCGTAAAGTGCTCCTTAGAAACAGGCATTTTTTCCCCAGATCTGCTTACAAGAGCTATTGGAAATGCTGTACATAACTTCAAATCCCTTTATTTTGGTCGTCAGCTGAGCAACAGTGTAGGAACCATAGTGAGAACAAAGCTGATGGATTCTTCTAAGTGCTAGTCAATTTACACATTTGCCTCCTTACCTCAAAGAGTCAATTTTAGTAAAAACCTGGGTCTGAAGTTGCTTCTTTAGTTTTGTGCTGGAGCTATGAGGCCTTTTTAAAAAGCCTTTTACTTTTCCTGGCAAGAGTGACAAGACAGCATCAGTACAGAGCTAGATTAGAGTCTCACTGTCAATGTGTAAGAGTATTTATATTGAGTTTTTTTATACGTTTATTTGTTTATTCTCACAATTGAACATTTTTATTTTACATTTTAAACTTTTTTATTATCAGTGTAAATTCAGAAAATATTCTATTCCATGTTTAAACAGATGCTCCAATAACAATCCGTCTGTTTATGAACATTGGGTGAGGTAAAATAGTCCCATTCAGTCAGCCACCCTACTGCTAAAATATCACTGTCAGACTATGCCCTTTAGTCATGTGCTGCTCTGTATTCCTATTATCCATTCCACCTTAAAAGATGCTCTTGGACTCTGTGCAAAGCTTAGTCCACCGGACCTGGGTTTTGTAAGAACTGCCATTGTTGCTGGGTTATGCATGTATGTGGCAGAGTAATATTTGAAGAGCTTCGGTCAGAGTGCCATTATAATGCAATATTACCACTCTTAGAACCTCTCTCAACCGATCACATTGTGGGGTCGGAACTAACTGTAGTATAATGAATATTATTGATCAGTGTGATTTCAGTGTGCTTATGTATCAGTTTTATCAATGTTTTATTTAATTTGTCTAATTGGGAAAGTTGTGTGAGGAGTGTTCTAATAACGTTGTGATATAAACCATTTTTACATCACATTATTTCTGTAACAGACTGTTACAGACTAACCTTCCTGGAGCCTTTTATAAACATTGCTGTACGCTTGTATAATGTTCTCTGCTAGCTGGGTTTTGCAGGGGCTGCTATGAAACTCTAGATGTTCCTCAGACTCTCATTTGAATTTTATAAAAACATCACAGTACTTACAGTATATTTTTGCTTCATTAGCTTTATTAGAGTTTCATTAGCCTTTATTGTCTTAGATTGCTTTTTTTATTTCTTTTTTAATTACCTTTCAGTTGAACTAATCTAATGGCGATTCAACATTATCTATTCTCTGTCTTATTAAATCTGGTTAATTCATCCTCCTTGCTCCTGTAATGCTTTCTATTATTTCGTTAAAATGTTTTTGTGTTGTTACCTGGTCTATATGTACGCATGTTGAAGTGGGTTTAAAGGGTATGAGAAGGAGCGTATTAATGAAGGTGTTTTAGTTTTTCCCTGCCACCGTCGCCTCTGGCTTGCTTGTTAGAAGCTCGGACCGGCATCTCTGTAAAACTGTTTAGTAACAATGGTGGCTGTTAAAAGCCCTACATAAATAGACTTGACCTGACGCAAAACTAGGTGCTATATTTATGTTTATGTAACTGCGTGAAGTTTCTAGTTTGAGAAGTCCTGTTTACATGAAAGCCAGCATTGTATGACAACTGCAACAACAAATGACTCCTTTATGACGTTAACCGGCGTATGAGTTTCCTGCCACTTAAAAATACCAGCATTCCATCTAAATATCTCATGATGTCAGTTTCTAACAAAATGTCTAGCTTGAAGGACGTCTCTGTGTCTTTCTGAAAGTGTGAGTCTTTCTGCCCTTTGTCACTCATACTTGTTTTGGTGTCATACAGCTGTCAGCACATGTGTGGTACTCCAGAGAGCTCTGCAAAAACTCAAAAATCTTGCAAAAGCTCCATGTGTCGAGGCCTAAATGTTTATGTGCAAACTTCACTCCCATGGCCTGGACCACATGTTTTAATTGCGCTGAGCTCAGGACTTAACCTAAGACTTCAGTCAGGTCACGACAATCGAGCTGAGCTGAGCTGAGCTGAGCTTTTGTCATGACCCAATCTTAGTCCGAATATTAGTATTAAGCCATATTCTGATGGGATAAGTCTTCCTAATCCCAGGTGGCGAGGGAGTATCTCTGTGATTTTAGTCCCTTCCGAATCCTTCGGTCGTTTAGAAGGACACCGTGATCTTATGTCTCAGAAGACTCCAGTGCATATGACCTTCTATAAACAACCTGTAGATGTAATCTTGATGTAATGTAGATGTAATATTTCATCATGTCCAGTGGGAAAGGAATTTTGTTCTTTTTTTCTTCATCATGGAGGAGCTAATGAAGGCATTTAGTAGTGCTGTGTTTGAAACAAATCAAGCAGATGACTGAAGTCTATGGCAAATTTGGAAAGTAGCAAGTGATGTACAATGTACAGTATTCAAATCTAGTAATTGACTGTCATTGAATGTATCAGACTATTTTAGCAGAATACCTCAATACTGAAGAATATGGTTATGGACACCTGCTTATTTATTGTTCCTTCCAAAATCAAGAGGTAAAAAAGTTAATAGTAACTGTCCGGGAAAGGCTTTCTTCTAGATTTTGAAGCATTGCTGTGAGAATTTGACTGCATTCAGTGATGTTAGATGATCACCACCCCGCCTCATCCCCGACTTCTCCCAAAAGTACTGGATGGAGTTCTCTGATTCCACAGAACACAGTTCCATTGCTCCACAGCTCAATGCTGCTCAAGCAGTGTGTACATTTGCACATCTTTGTCAGCAGTGGGCGCAGCCTAAAGCAGCTGAGTGCATTCATTACAAGCCAACGGCGACAGTGGCAAGGAAAAACTCCCTCTGAACGAGAGGAACATTGAGAGGAACCCAGACTCAAAAGGGGTCTGGTCGACACCAAACAGCAAAACTAATAACAGTAACAAAAGCATGAGATGAAGAAATAAATAATGAATTTACAGCAATGACAAACGAACAATTAAAACAGACGTTAGTCTGATCCTACATGCTACTACAAGTCTCATCAGGGGGAGTGGAGATTAGATCTAGAATTTCCATGTTAATATGAATATGTGAAGAATATGTGATTAGTAGTAATGTTAGTAGTACGGTTTTAGTAAGAGTCTACGGAGGGATAAGTCTTATCAGGAAGATGTGGAGGATAGAGCAAGCTGGTAAGGTTCTCACACCAGCGAGTGAGATCTAACATGAGAAATGTTACACAACAAGTTTACAATGGAGTACTGCAAGCCCTCTAAAGCAGTGGCTCCCAGCCCCGGAGGTCCTCCCTGACCTGCATATTGTAGTGGTTTTGCTCTAACACCTTCAATATCTTGAACCCCAAGAAAGACGTGTTACTTAGTTTTATTAGATGTTTTGGGAGCAGGGTAAACACTGAAATGTGAAGAGCAGTGGACCAGGGTCGGGAACCAATGCTCTAATTTAAGAAGCCACTCCCACTTCTGTCATTTACACTGAGAGATCTTAACCCATGCAATGTTGCGAATGTCCTATGGTAAAACTACATCACCCACCCTCCCCATGTAAAAGTAATCCTGTTCTAACAGTACTTTAAATCAGACTAGATTTAAACACGGTTAGTGCTGTGGCGGCCAATACCTGCACAGGCTGCTCTCATCAGGGAAGACAGCACACCGTCGGTCCACTCGTTGGTAGAGAGGTCGTATTCTCCGTACAGCTCTCCAAGACTCACTGCTTTGGGGTTCAGAGGACACTCCTGAGGGGTCACAGGTCAAAGGTCAGTAAGTCAAAAGCAGAGTGGTGTCATGGAGAGGGAAGTGGGTGCGAAATGAGGGCCGGAAAGAGAAATTGAGTTCATATGTCAGAGAGGGAGTGGCTGCTGGAGGGAGAGTTTTACAAGTCAGAGTGATGTGCTGGAGACACTGAAAGAAGGGTGTGTGAGTGCGTGTGTGTGTGTGTGTGTGAGTCAGAGCATGTGGAGTTGCAGAGGAGAGATAATGAGGAAACAGGGGGAGGTGATGTTTGCATGGTGGGAGAGAGACAGATACCAGAAATAGATTATGCAAAGAGAGAGGTGTTGAGTCAGATATGAAAGAAGGAGAGAAGACAGGCACTGAGAGAGAGAGGAAGAGGGAGACAGAGAGAGAGAGAGAGAGAGAGAGAGAGAGAGAGAGAGATAGTGAGAGAGAGGATGTAAAAAGACAAGGCAGTTTGAGCCACAGAGGGAGCGGTGAACAAGATGGACCCCCAAACCGCACTGAATTACACTGGTCCCACAGAGAGAACACACAGAGACCTTACCTACAGAGATTTAGACGCGAGTCCCACAGGGAGCCACACCCACAAAGCCTCAGACACAAACAACGACATGAGGTTGAAGAGAATTCATAGAAAGTGCAGACCGAGAGAACAGAGAGAGGGACAGAGAGACGGATGGATGAGATTTAATGGCGGAACAACCTGAGGAATGGACAATGTTCTCACCTTACCTGGACCTCTCACACACACATACAAAATATGGACAAAAATATTGGGACACCTGCTCATTCATTGTTTCTTCCGTAATCAAGTATATTCAAAAATTGTCCATCTTGCTTTTAATAGAGTAACTGCCTCTACCGTCCTGGAAAGAAGGCCTTGTATTAGATTTTGGAGCATCGCTGTGAGGATTTGATTGCATTCTGCGACAAAAACACTAGTGAGGTCAGGATGCTTGATAATCACCTCAACCACCTCATCCCAAAAGTACTGGACGAAGCACAATCTTTCCAGGGAACACAGCTGGAACACAGTTCCACTGCTCCACAGTTCAATGCCGGGGGGGGCTTCATGCCCCTCTAGACCGAGCCTGGCATTAGGAATGGTTCATGTTTATCTGCACCAGACTGGCAATACTTCTCTACAGGGACTTGACAAGCTGTGTGTGTGTGTATGTGTGTGTGTGTGTGTGTGTGTGTGTGTGTGTATTTGCACATCTGTCAGCAATAAGAGCCACTTAAAGTAGCTGAATGTTTTCATTTGACAGGATGTCCACAAACATCTAGACATATAGTGTATAGGTGTGCTTTTGTACAATGCCAGGATGTAAAGTCACACATATGCCCTTTATAGATGAAGTTCACAAGTTCACACCCTCTGTAGACAACCCCCTTCTTTATATTGAATGACCAATTACTGATAATTTAATAATGCAACAAATTGCTCTGTACAAAGTTTGTGACACATTATTTAAGTAGTGATTTTTGTCAATAAGGTAAATTGAGTAAATATGTAAATATGATATTCAAATGTAGTTATTTTTGCAGAAAATGCCTGCTTTAATTTATTATAAAGCAGGAGTCAGAAACATGACCTGTGGGCCTATCCAGCCAGATGAAGATTCTAATCCGGACTGTCAAATTAATTTAGAATTCATGTTCTCAACAGTGACGCTGCGAGTTCAGTTGCTTTTTTGCTTTTTATTTCTACTCTTCTGAGTGCTTATGATTCACATCAGGTCCCTTTATCCTTGATGACCGTTCTCTGCTTTTAATGGAGGTAAAGAAGAAGAATACATACTCAGAGTGGATAGTCTGAGGGCAGCTGAGGCCTATATGTGGCAATATCTTAATCTACACATTAATCAAGTTCAGAGGCAGAACCAGTCAAAAGCTCAATTTCCATGAGATTTCTCCCAATCACAGAAAACAGCATGAGTTTGAGAACTGCTGTAGCTCCCTAATACGGTAAATTATTTGACTGTGATTAGCATGTGTAGAAACTAATACTCACACACTTGTTATTATTGTGTAGAACTGACAAACGGTAACTGTAAACCTCTCTAAGAAAGGACCTGATGTACTTCAGAGTTATCTAGAACACTTTGACAGAGGCTGAATATGGAGGTAAAGGCTAGTTTTAGGCAGTCAGTAGCCCAGTTGCCTTTTACATGTCAGAGAAAGTTGTAAAGTTACTCAGTGTGCTGTTGTACACTTTGTACACTTTCACCAAAATGTAATACTATATAATTCTATAAATATACACTTATACTACACAATTATCAGCCATAACATTATACATTGAGTAGGCCCCTGTGTAGCCCTGTGTCCTGTAAGTTGTGAGGTGGGGCCTCAATGGATCACATCGTTGAGTTTTGGTTGCTCATGACTCTGTCGCCGTTTGACAGGTTGTCCTGTCTTGGAGCACTTTTGGTAGATACTGACCACTGCATACTGAAAATGCCCCACAAGACCTGCCTTATGTTTTTAAGATGCTCTAACCCAGTCGTCTAGCCATCATAGTTTGGCCTTTGTCAAAAGTGGTTCAGATACTTATGCTTGCCCATCTTTCCTGATTTCAACACATCACCTTCAAGATCTATGTATTCAGTTGCTGCCTTCACTGTAGATGAATATAATCAATATTTTTCAAATGACCTGCCAGTGGTGCTATTTTGGCTGATCAATATAAATACAAATATATACAGAACATTTTAGCGTATATATATATTTATGCACACACACACTGGATTGTGTGTAATGTAGCCCCTTCCCTCAATTGCTTTTTCTACCTCGGCTGTAGAGCATTTGTGAACTTCTGTGAACAAAATCTGTGGTTGGTCCTGATATTGTACATTAGCCCTATTGTTCTCTGATTTACCTACAGAATCAACCTTCTTCTCCCATAAAAGTACAAAAAACATGTACACACAGACGTCAAACTCTAAGAACATCATTAAAAAGAGGGCAAGAGGAGAAACACTGCATGCACCTTACCACCAGCAGACTGAGCCACACGAGAGCTCAACCTTATTTCAACTCTGATATTAGCTAGATATATGGTTCACTTCACAATTTGAAACGATGCTTGAGGTGCCTGCTAAATTAATCACGTCACAGTAGTTGGAAAAGTGGCACCGAATGAACAAAGCTCTAACTGTTTTTTGCCCAGTGGGAAGAAGGTGACGGAGGATGAAGGGAAAAAGATGGAAAAAATCAAAGACGCTGGAGAAAGACGATGCTTCAGAAACCTGGAGCCCCAGCCAAGTGGGTTAGCGTCAAATTAGCCGCGTTGAGTCACGCAGTGCTGCCCCCCCCAAACATGCAACATATTGTAACGAGAATGGGTAGAGAGTGCTACCAATTATAGTTAGCTAGTGTATGAACCTCTGTGTCTTCTTGAAACACCCACGTCTTCGCTGTAAGTCTGTGGAGTGCTTTTTGTTCCATGTTAAGTAATCGGAAGAGCACCTTGATCCCTGAGGAAAGTGCCTTTGTATGACTGGGTTGTTTCAGTGTCAGGGATGTGAAACGGTGTTGTGTTAGCACGCTCCGTAACGGTGCCTCATTTTCATACTAATGAATGCCTTCGCGTAGCCTCAGAGACAACAACTGCTTCAGAAACAGCTTCATGTCAGATCAGAGGCTTCTTCCTTGCCATTAAATCTGCACATGTTTGAGATAATGAGATTGCAATGCCAGTGTTATACTAGCGTAATCGTGAACAATGCTAATGGAATAATGGGTGTGTAGAGTGCTTAAAGGTGTGAGCTGTCTGGTCAGCGCCAGTGCAATTGCTATCCATGTCAGTCACGCTCATTTATGTGTGGATTAATTGATACCGTAACTCAAGATTCGGTTAAGAAATCTAAAGGCTAAAAAAGAAATTATAGACTGTACACCCACATGCTCTGTTATTTTAATGAATGAGGGCAGATCATCCATGTTTTCCTGTGTTCTGGTACGCTTGTGTGGGTTGTATTTTGTCTGCTTTGCTAAAGTCATTGTTAGATGTGACTTGCACTGTTAGATTTCTTCTCAGCACCTTGTCTGCACAGCTTTACTGTGTATAGCAGTAAAGAAGTTAATACAGGGTGAATTGCGTGGGTAGAAGCTCCGAAAAGGCCTGAGCTGTTGTGACACTACGGGTCAGGTATAGGCGCCAGAGAACCTGCATTGTGAAACGGTCAGTGAAGCTTAAAGGTACAGTCTGGGTACAGAGACGAGGAGGAGGAGGAGGACTCACGTGGATGAGGCTGAAGCCAGGCTCGCCCTTGCGGTGCATGGTGGACAGGGTGTTTTGTAAGATCCTCCAGGTAACGGTCTTGGCGCTGCCTGTCTTGCCTACGATCATGGAGGAGTGGCGGGAGTTCTTGGTCTCGTACAGCTGGATGACTTTAGTCACGGTGAACGGAGTGACCTGCAGACCGTTTTGATGAAGCTCTTCTTCTATGGTCTCTTTAAGCTACAGAGAAAGAGGGAGACAATGAGGTGGAAGATTAAACTGTGGACACTACTTTTAATCAATGCATTCAGCATTATGAGGAACTTTAAGTGCTTTACCAAACCTTGAAAGGATCCTTTTCTTCTAAAAAACGTTTCTTGAATTTGCCTCATGGCAATATAAGAGACTCCTCCACAGTTTATTAAAGAACCGCCAGAATTTCCTCAAAGATCTTATACTTTTAACAGTGTATTAAATTGCACCCACTGCTGACACATATGTGCAAATGCACACACATAGCTTGACTAGCCCCTATAGAAAATAACTGGCAATAGAATAGGATTCTCTGGAGCAGAGGATCTGAAACATGAACCCTAAACTAACACCGTGCCTAATGCCAGGCTTGGGCTAGAGAGGTATGAAGCTCTCCTGCACTGAGCTGTGGAATGATGGTGCTCCATCCCATACGACCTCACGGACACTGAAATGTTTACAGTATGGCTCCATAATCTAGTAACTGAAACGCAATGCAATGGCTGTGTCTCAAATCACAAACTACTGTACTATGTCTACTACACTGATGAGCATACTAAGATGACATACTAAGATGACATTCAGTGTGGTATTATGCGGTTTTGGAAGCTTCCAGTGACTAAATGGAGGGGGGGGAGCGGAATTTATTAATAACAATAATAATAATAATAATAATAATAATAATAATGGAAATAACTTCTGCAATACAAAAAACAAACGACAGCAAACAAGTTGATAAGAGCAACAAACATGTTTTGGAACAATCTCAATCATTCTTAAGAGGGTTGTGGAACAGCACCTTTGGTGCACTGGAATGTTGTTGGGTTTGAATCCCCAGTTGATCACCAAGTACAAATGAACTGGCAAGAAGAACGTCTCCAACTTAATAACCATAAACACTCCCAGCACTCCCCTGAGTAGGACACACACACATACACACTTCAGAGCCAAATCACTAGTGAGGCACTAAAGCGCTCTCACTAAACTCTCTCTTTTAATTCAATCCCTCGTTCTTATATCTCTCTTGCCTCATTAACTTGGTAGAGAGGCAGCAGAAAAGAACAGATCTGAAGCATCTTAGCTGGAACACATTAGCATTAAGAGCTGAGGGTGGAGCTGTTTGCTTGATATGAAAGTGCTGAGGAAATACTCACCAAGTGAAATGAGGCAGGCAGTGTAGGGGAAAGACACTGGAATCAAGAGATGGAGTGTATATGTATATACATACATACACACACACACACACACACATATGTGAGTGTGTATATATATATATATATATATATATATATATATATATAGTTCATGAACAGGTGTGACAGAGTGTGAGGTATGCCCATATGTGCGAGTTACCTGTGTGTGTTTGTGTGCATGCAACTGTGTGTACGTGTGATGAAGTGTGAGTGTATGTGTGCTGTTCCTCCATCTCGGCTGAGTGCAGCTGATACAGGCGGCAGCTGCTGGCTGTCCAGACTCCAGACGCGTAGGTGATGAGACGGGTGCCAAGCAAAGCGTCTGCATTATGCTGCATATCTGACTCACAAAATCCTGCCGCAGCGCGCACACACACACACTACGCTGCTTTGCAGAACGAGAGCTGAAGCATTTGATGAAGCGTTTTTGAAGCTAGTGCAGAACAGACAGAGTGAGTCAGTGACTCACGTTTGAGTCTTTTGCTGCGTAATTAGCAAAGTGGAACTGTTAGGAGTGTGCTTCGTCTTGATGCTCTGGGAAACCTGGATGCACAAGACTTCGCTTGATTCAGCTTTTGTGAGCCTTTGGTTGCTGCTTGGTAAACATCACAACACTGCACAACACACACACAAACTCACACAGACAGCAATTCCTTCGCTTCTTCTACTCTCTCATGAGCGCTTGTGCACACTACTAGGAAGCTGGCTCTATGCATGCTGGGGTGTGAGCTGCCCCCCTTTATGCTGGGAGATGAGATGGTGAGAGGTAATGTAAGCAACCTCAGTGGTTGGTGGGAGGAATGTGTCCTACCTTGCCATAGTCGATGGTGGGCGTCTCCACAGCAGGGAACAGGTCCTGGATGATCCCGTTAAACAGTGGGAGGTCGGTGGAGGTCAGTTTAGCAATGTTCATGTCCTTCATGGACATAAGCAGGATCTGTGGGTAAAGGGGTGAAGTCAGAGGCCACTGGTGTAAACTCGACAAGCCTATGTCCTAACCAGTTAAAGGGAAACTGGAGAAGTACTCTCATAAGCTGTCTATGCCTGTCTAGTTGTCGTGATAGTGATCATTACAACGATCAGCTATAACATGTCTAATAGCATGTCTTATATTGAGTAGGTCCCACTTGTGCCCCCTTAACAGACCTGATCAGACTAACATTAGCAGCAGATCCTTTAAGTCCTATAAGTTGTGAAGTGGGGCCTCAATGGCTCACAGCAATGAGCCTTAGGTGCCAATGACCCTGTTGCTAATTCACTGGTTGTACTTTGTTGGACCACTTTTAATAGGTACTGACCACTGCATACCAAAAAAACCCCACAACATCTACCTGATGTTTTGAAGATGTTCTGGCCCTGTTTGCTAGCCATCACAATTTGGCACTGGTCAAAGTGGCTCAGATTCCTAGGCTTGTCCATTGTTCCTGCTTTTAACACATTACCTTTGACAACTGACTGTTCACTTGCTGCCTAATATAGCCACCCTTTGGAAGACTGAAAGATGTCATGGTACATGAAGATAATCATCAGTGTTTCCACCTCAGCTGTCAGTGGTACTAATGTTATGGGTGATCAATGTCCTCTCCTTGTTTAATATTTACAATATAGTGTTACATATAACAATATATAGCTACAATTTTCTATTTAAAAATGACATTAAGGCCACTATTCATGATCGCATGACTATTGCAAGATTCTGAACAGATGATAATATTATACAAACATTAGAAATTACAATTATTATTATTATTATTAAGGCTGGGGTTACTGATCACCCGGCTCCATTAAGCTACTGCTGTTGGAGCCTTAAAAAAGGCCCTCATATGCATAACTGACCCTGAGCCCTGATCCCAGCTTTCCAAGCTAATACATAAAGAGAATAACTGTACTGTACAGTTGTCTTGGTACATTTTATTACTATAAAAAACAGATCTCCAGCACGACTGCTAAAATGTTGTATAGATTAAGCTATTCTCATTCTCATTATCATACAGCTTCCTATAAATGCACAGATCATAAATCACTGTTACCCAGTAGCAACATCAGGGAACATCTAACCCTAGGGTGCTACCTCCCTTAAGCTGCTCTATAGAGCCAAAATCCCACCTGAGTGAAAGTCAAAAAGTATAAATATTGAAACTCTTTCAAATGTATAAAAGTAAAAAGTAAACACTTGATATGGTGGTGAGTCATGCAGTATCTAATGGGTGGTACTGGTCCTAACACAAAGATGAATTAGCATAATTGTAGGCAATTTCATTAAGTTGGTTGGATGTTTTGATACAAACAATCAATTAAAATGTGCAGCAGCCTGACTGGCAGGAGAAAAAGAAGGGCTGTTTGAAGGGCTAAATGAAAATGTAAGGAGTAACATTTGCCTCTTGGAAATGCGAACAAAAACAAGCTGTTGAGTCTGTAAGACGTTCTTGTAGCAGTACTCAGCAAGCATAGATTCATAAGCTGTAAAATGTAACATCTTATACTGTGACTGTCGATTTTTGAAAACATAAGCCTACTGAATTTCACACTGCACTAATGTAAGATCCCTTCTCTTCCTGTAGCTCTGTTCTGTTTGTGGCTATGTCTCTCTCTTAGCTTTATCCTTAGGAACACAGAACACTGTAAGGACTGCAGCCTAACATTAAAGCAGCAGTATGACAAAATGGAATTTTTTGCTCATGGCCTCCCCCTACAGGTGGCGAGTCTAATTCACAGCAGTGCTTTGAGCCCCTTCCCACTTTTTGCAGATGTGGCAGTGATAGAAGCATGTAGGCCGAGACAGTACAGTTATATTGCAGGGTTTTATACAAATCTGACTCGAATTAGGAAGCGTTATGCGGTTCTCGCATGCATTTTCCTGCCTGCTTAGTTTATCATCACAATAATTTTGAAGCTGATATTTTAAGCTGAAAATGCCAGATAGTGTTGCTTAAGCTCCTGCATACGGACATCATTCCAGCATGAAGTAATCAAGTGTTTTTTTATTTTTTATTAACACAGGCAAAAGTATCCACACCAAAAAGCGAAAGAGGGGTAGAGTTTTCACTCAGGTAGAGAAGACGAGTTCGTTTAAAGTTTCCTTTTCAAGTTTTTGTCCTCTTTGATACATTTTTTATCACAGCCAGCTTTCCCGACGGGGTGTGAGGCACAGGTTTTAGTGTTACATCCCTGTCAGCGGTCTCCTCATTGCTGAACACACACATACAGCCACGCAAACAGACCACTTCTGATAACACATCATTTGGGACATAGGAGCTGCAATTGGCGAGAGTGTTTTTATACTGGTCCCTGGCAAAGTGAACTTGAGGTGATTTCTGGGGTCAAGCTGATTTTGTGTGTGTGTGTGTGTGTGTGTGTGTGTGTAACCTCTTCATCTGCAATGTCAGGACGGGCTCTGCGCTTCTTTCCAGCGTAGCGGAGCAGTGAGGTGAGCGCACGCAGGCCAAAGTCATAGTGATCCTGCTTTGACAACTGCTGCACTGCTAAACAGTAAAGTGTGAAGACCTTCTTAGCCAAAACCTGAGAGAGAGAGAGAGAGAGAGAGAGAGAGAGAGAGAGAGAGAGAGAGAGAGGAGAGAGAGGGAGAGGGAGAGAGAGAAAGAAATGGGGGCGAGAAAGAAAGAGAGAAAATTCAAAAAGGACATTTATTGCATCACTTTTTCATCAACAAAGAATGGAAATCAACAATAGTCACAGTGAGACAGTGAGAGTCAGGGAAGAACACACAAGGATGAATGTCAATGACAAACGGGCACAAAGATATGGAAATGTAGGAATGGAAATCATAGCAGAAAAAAAACTGTGTGTCGGTGTGTGCATGTGTGCGTTTTCATACATTTTTGGGACACAAGGTCTTGACTTTGTAAGAAAACCAGAGAAGACAGAGTTTACATATAGACAGACTAATACTGGGCAGATCTTCCTTCTGCTCTCAAAACAGCCTCAATTCTACATGGCATGAATTCCACAAGATGTTGGAAACATTCCTTTGCGATTCTGGTCCAAAATCTGGCAGATTGATGCTCTGAATCTCCCGCTTTACTACCCAAAGCTGTTGTATTGGATTTACATCCAGTGACTGGGGAAAGCCTCTGAAAAACACCTTCATAAAAAATGAGAAAATTATGAGTAAATTACAAACAAACTGGACTGTTCCAAAAACAATCCACCAGATTCATGAATGCTGCATAAAACACCAGTTTTATTAGTGGAAGGTATGTATGTTAGTGAATGCCAATGGTTTGCAAATTACTCTACAAACACGACTATTCTGAGTGGAAACCAGCGCCTCTTATTTACATTCTATAGATTTGTAGCTCACTTTGGTTGCCTACCATACCTGCTCTGAAAAAGCTCCAGCAAATTCATTTATTTTAAAAATCTTGATTGAAACATATTTGCTGTTGGCTCTCTCCATCAACTGTAATACGTTAAGTATAAACATAGCTTCCAGCTCCTGCTATAATGTTGGGATGATTCAGGGGTAAAAGGTTCCTAATCTGCCATCAATCTCTTGCTAGAATGTTTTAATATCCAAGTAGCCAAGAACAAATAGCACCTGTCCAGACATGAGAAAAGCTTGGGATCTGTGGGACTTCTCAAAGCTGGCTCTAAAATGTTGCAGAAATACTAAAAAAAAGAATCTCAGCACTCTGAAGTGACTAACCAGTGAGTCAGTCCTCAGTCTCAGCGAAGAAATCTCTACAACAAAGATGCAGTCATTTCCACTGGTGGCTAGAACAGAGCCTAAACTCTTTGATAGTGAAAGTGAATTCATTGACCACATGCGTACAGGCTGTACAGGCTACTGTATAGTGCTCTGGCTGTATTAGAAAATTAGGTTATTTGATTGTGGTGGTTATTTTTCTGTGATTTTTATTTGTATGTGCTATTACTGATCAGTTTAGTTACTTTTTAATTAATTTAATTAATTTATTTGAATTAGTGCAGTCATGACAAAAGGCAATTTAAACTGCCTTTATACTTCATGCATGTTCATACTTACTACGGACATACAGACTACATTTTAATGACTCTTTGACTTTAATTTTATTTTAATGAGTATAAAAAACAGTTACATGGACCATGGATTTAAGTGGATGTCGATGGATGTCGGCTCCAAATTCTAACCCAAGCATCTGTGTGCCTCAGCAGAAATCGAGATTCATCAGGCCAGGCTATGTTTCTGCAGTCTTCAACTGTCAACAGTTTTGGTGAGCCTGTGCCGAGCCACCTCAGCCTCAGCTTTCTGTTCTTGGCTGACAGAAATGGAATCTGACGTGGTCTTCTGCTGTTGTAGCCCATCTGCCTCAAGGTTGGATAAGTTGTGCATTCTGAGATGCTTTTCTGCTCACCACAATTGTATAGAGTGGTTATTAAAGTTTTGTCAACCCTGAATCAATCTAGACATTCTTTGTTGAGCTCTCTCATCAAGAAGAGGTTTCTGTCTTCACAACTGTCGCTCACTGGTCATTTTTCCTTTATTGCACCATTCTGAGTAACTCTAAAGACTGTTGTGCTAACAATTGCATTATATCAGATAATACAGTCCTAATGCAGTGCTCAGTGGGTGTGTATATAATATGACTATACATACATAAATGCCAAGATTTCTTTTACCACAGTAGCCCTCCTGTCAGTTCGGTCCAGATGGGCTAGCCTTTGTTGCAGTTCGTCAGACCATAATGATTTGATCCTTGTCAAGGTCAGTCCGAAACCCACGGTTCAGTTACCGTCTACCCCAGACCTTGTTATGAAATAATGTTCATCTCATCTATTAATGTTCATAATGTTTTGTGTCATCTGTGTATTCATGACCCCGCATTCTGACATTGTAGAAAAACAAACCCCTGTGTGTGTGTGTGTGTGTGTGTGTGTGTGTGTGTGGAAGAGAAGCAGACTACATGATGTAATGAAGGAGAGCTGCAGGCAGTGAGGCGGAGTCATACATACTGAGCTAAAATGACCATGTTAATCAGAGTGTGCCTTATACCTCAGAGTGCCTACAGCAGTGACACACAGACACACACACACATATGCACAAAACCTGATATCTACTCATTGTGGATGTGAATGTGACTTTGTACGCATCACATATATTACCCTATTCAACTCACTGTTACCCAACCAAGAAGGTGAACGTGTGTGTGTGTGTGTGTGTGTAAGAATGTGCATGCACTGAGCCTTGGTTACCATGTCAGCTCGTTTTCCACACTGCTCACCAACATAGCTCCGCAGGGAGACACAATCCTTCATCCACAGACACACAGACACACACACACCCCACAGCCATGATAGGTAGCACAGCCTCATGGCTCTGGGGAGACAGATACCCCACTGTCTGTTACGGCTCATAACACCAGACTTCCACACTTCGCTGCAACGGGCCAACGAGCTCTCTCTCTCTCTTTCTCTCTTTCAATCTCCCTCTCTCCTTCTTGCAGAATTTCCTTCGCTCTCATCTCCTCCCATTTTTGCGCTGTCTCAATATACATCACTCTCCTTCTCTCTCTCTCTCTCTCTCTCTCTCTCTCTCGCTCTCTCTCTGCTGCAATAGTCAGGCTAACTTCCACTCCATCTGACATGACACAACATTGATATGTCCATTTCCTCCCATTTGCAGAGGTAATAGTCCTCTCAATAGCCCATAATGATACAGGGCCTATCGATTGTTTAAGGAGACAGGGAGAGAGGCAGTGTGTGAGATCGGAAAGGGAGAGAGAAGACGGGAGATAGAGATAGAGGAAAGGAGATATAGACAGAGATAGGGGGAGAGAGAGCGAGAGAGAGAGAGAGAGAGAGAGAGAGAGAAAAGGAGCATGTGTGCTGGCCAAATGAAATCTAACATTGACATTCAGGGCTTTGGCGAAAGGCTTGATGCTGCTCCTCTTCCTGCCGCTCTTAATCTCAGCTCTATTATTTGTCATTCCAAGTCCAATCTCCAGCGCCTCTCTCTCTCTCTCTGCCAGCTAACTGGGCTTGTGTACAGCACCAACAAATAAGGCTTTTCCATTAGGGCCATGTTTGCTGGAGCAGCCAGGAGCTCTCAGTGGATATTTTGGAGGGATTTTACGCCTACCAGGCCTGGAGTGTGTTTTAGGGGCTGGGGGTACACACATCGTGTTGTTCAGCTATGCCAGTCAGGTGTTTTTTGCCCAAAATCACACACACACACACAGACAGGATAGGCAGACACGCAAGCATACAGGGCATGTCTGCTGTGCGTTAGTGGTAATCCAACAGTGAGATCAGTCTCCTGGAGTGTGTCTGTGGGCATGTATGTGTGTGTATGTGTGTTTATGTGTGTGTGTGTGTGTGTGTGTGCATGCCTGGGCTCATCTGTGTTTGCCTATCTGATCCAATCCCCTCCAGCTCCAAAGCCGAGCTTAATAGCAAACACTAACCTGCTGCCCATCTCTCTCTCTCTCTGATAATGATCTAATCCTATTCCTGATCTTCAGGCCTCTCTTAAAAGGCATAATGGGCAATAGCTCATGCTGACCCGACCCACTATAAAAAGGGGATTCAGTAAATAGTGCCTGAAAATTAATTGGTGGATCCTTTTTTTCTTCTCTCATGGTCATCCCATCAACCTTCATGACTGATTCATCTCTTCTTAAAAAAAGTCATTTGGAATATCTAAACGATCTAGTTGAAAAAAATCCTTGAAGGGTAAAAGAGACATTAGAGTTCAGCGAGAAGTGAAATATTACAACAATAACAATCATGAAGAGGGAATACAGTTTATTATACTGACTGAAACTGCCCTTTTCTCTCATCTGATGAGAGAAAATGAAGGCTTCCTCTCAGATAAGAGCAATTTGGGCACAGTGAATGAGTGGCTGTATGAGGGTACTTGTATGCCTGCAGTTATAAGCATTAAAATGAACAAACATAGAGAAGGATGCAACTTGCATACAGTACACAGCTGGCCATGTATGAGGTAGAGCTGGAAATGCTTTTAACTCCTTACATCCTGTATTTAAGTCTACATTACATCACTTTCATAACTACAATTACTGTCATCTCTAAGATCAGTCTCAGAGAACACAGTTCAACTGCTTTACAGCTCAATGCTGGGAGGCTTTACACCTCTCCAGCCCATTCTGGCTCAGGCTTTGTGCCTATAGGTTCACAATGTTTATCCATTCTATTGGCAATATGTCTCTACAGGGACTAGACAAGCTGTGTGTGTGTGCAGTTGCACATCTGTGTCAGCAATGGGTGCAACTTAAAGTAGCTGAATGCACTGATTAGAACAGGGTGTCCATAAACAGTTGGACATATGGTGTATGTATGTGTGAACTGAAAGAATAAACACGCAAAGTCACCTTGCAATTGTTGAAGCCTTCTCCAAACAGCGTTATCTCTGCGATCAGAGTGGAGTCAGGCACTACCATAGAGATGGGCCTGAACATAGACTTCAGATTATCGGGCAACTCAGTACGACCAGCATAACCTACAGGAGATCCACACACATACATACACACATTAGTACACATACATTAAGATTTTTTCCTTAGGGTTCACTTTCAACGCAACTCATATTACAACCTCTCATTCTTTTACTTCTCTAAAGGTATTACTTAATCTTCTCTTACAGAAAGCCTAGAGTTCTGAGATATTCTTGGATCGTCTTGCTCGACAGCTTGCTGGACAGCTTTTAGGTCAGAGGACTGAGCAGGTCATTTCCAAAAGCTCTAGTTTAGTTTGTGTCTCCTCAGGTAGCCCATGGTGGATAAGATGTGTTTAGGATAATTTCCTGTTGTAGAAGCAATCATTTTCTCAATCATTTTTTCAGCTTCAGCCATTTAACAGATGGTTTGACATTTGCGTCCAGGATTTGCTGCTATTTGCTGGATTTTGTGGAATCCACTCTTCCATCCACCCATGCAATATTGCCAATGCAACTGGCAGCAACACAACCTCAAAGCGTGACAGATCCACCACCATACTTCCCAGATAGCAAAGTGTTTCTGTTTTTCTCCAAATGGATCTTTGCTGATTGGGGCCAAATAGTTCTCTTATGACTCTGTAAGTTCACAGCACTTGTTTTTGAAACTCATCTGCATATATTGTGTAGCATACTTCAAAAACTGAAATGTATGACAGCATGAACTCATATTTACACGTATTTTTATGCCGTAGAAACTGACTGGTCAAATCTCTAACAAATTATATTACAATTATATTACAAATCCAGCTCAGATTGTGCTTATAAAATACACATGGCTAATGAAGAGAATCATAACCATTCTCTTCTTGTGCAATATGTACCAGGGTTCATGGTGATGAAGATACCACAAGACCAGACCAGGCGGATGTTTTTGCCCTCAAAGATGAAGTTGGTGGCTCCTGCAGACAGAGCTGAGAGGATGGATAGGATCTGCTGGGCCACTACTGACAGCACCTCAATGTTTATGCGGTTAAATTCATCAAAGCAACCCCATGCACCTGTCTGGAAACACACACACACACACACACACACACACACACACACACACAAGCTTACCATTTATTAATAATAATCATAATATAAAGCAAAGTTCATTATGTCTCACCTCACTGTCCACAGTGTGCATATAAAAGATTAATGTCTTATTCATATGCTTATATGGTCTATATTCCATGGTAATAACATACCTGAGCAAGGCCAGAGTACATGCGGCCCATGGATTTGTAGTCTAGGCCATCAGAGCAGTTGACCACAATGACGTACATGCCCAGAGCTTTGCCCAGGTCTTTTACTGTCTCTGTCTTTCCTGTTCCGGCGGGGCCTTTGGGGGAGCCTCCGCGGTGCAGATGCAGGGCAGTGGTCAGAGTCATATAGCACCTGCAAAAATGGTCACTTACTTTACTCAGTCATCGTTTCCATGCATAACAAAGAGCATTGAATTGCCAACCGGTGCATGAAACAATAAAGACGCCTTAAGAATTCGTTCCACTTCATCATGCTGTGGCAGTAGCTTAGCAACCAGATTGCACATGCAAACAACAGCAACCACAAATTAGCTGTTGGGCCCTTGCATCAAAAGACAGCGAAATCTAAGATTTGTATTTCCTTTTTTTTCCATAAACACAAACTATGCATGACTACATTTTCTAGCTGGCATTGATGTAATAAAATTAGTGTTTTATAACAGTGCATTAAAATATGTAGAGCACATTGTTGCAGTCCTTACAAAATCAGAACGATAACAAACATTGTAAGTTCATGTAAGTTTTTGATCCACTTGTCATTCAATTCTGACTCACATAAAGAACAGCTTTAAAAAAAAAAAAAATCTATAAAAAAAAAATAAAATCTATATATATATATATATATATATATATATATATATATATATATATATATATATAAATGAAAGTTTGTTTCCGGCAATATCCCATCAAAATTACACACATTCATACTTATTTTTTCAGTACACTAAACTTTGCTGAATATAGCACCTAGTTAAGTATACTGACAATCAAACAGCTACAAACTGGATAAGACCTGAAGCAGTGCAGTAATAACAGGAAACAATTTCAGATACAGCCACGTAACGTCCGCAGACTCGCAAATGCTATGTGGAAACACACCAGGGACGCCTCACAGCTGGACACACTGATAAAAGAGTGAAGGAAGCAGACAATAAGCAGTGCTAGACCAGGCCCAGCCATACAAACACAGCTGGCAAGACAGACATGCAGAGTCCCGAGAACATCATCCAACAGCATGGGTGCCGACTTGGGTTACACACTGAAGAGAAACCCCAGCTCATCTGGCTTTAAAGTCTGTCATACCATTTACTTATCAACAATAAAGTCCATTTATTACAGCATTTAAAAGAAACTGGCAGCCAAACTGACCAATCTGACTGACTGACTGACACATATCAAAAGTTAATTCCATTATTCTATTTGTTCAAGAATGCCAAAAAATAAGAATATTTTGGGTTAAAGTCAATCATACTATGAACATACAAAATACGTAAATGAACTGCAGCATTGTAAAGTAACTGGCAGCCAAACTTACCAAATCAGTTCATTTAGTTAGTGTTTTGCACTCCATTAGGATTGAATCATGAGTCAATTTCAACACACAATAAAATGGCCAATACCATAACAGCAAAAACCAGCTCAATCAGCTCAATTAATTAAAGATTAATTCCATTTAGCCAGTGTCCAATGAAAAACATGTATCTCCAAAATGGTGACTGTACAGGGGAAGGCAAAAACGATCTTAACTTTCAATATAAGTTAAAATAAAATAACAGTTTATTCCAAGTAGTTTTAGAGCATTTTATTGGTTTGTTAATCTATTAATCAGAATTATTTATAGTACACTGTGTACCTAACTTAGCCAAATCTGTTCAACACACCATAAAATTACCAATAAGTACACCAAAGAACCAGCATTTAGTTAACGACAGCCGAACTTACCAAATCAGTTCATTGAGTCACTTTTGTCTGATTAGTGTTTTAATAAAAAGTGTTCCTTTGCCTTTTGTAACATTAAATGTTGCATTTATTAAAGCTCATACAGTGACGCTCACTGAACTTGGCAGTCAGAGTCAGCTTCAACGGGTCACATTTTTGACAGTGCTGAGGCCAACCCCTGAAAATCAGCCAGACCATTATTCCTCCTCCACCAGACTCTACTAATGACACTATGCAGTCTAGTAGGTACCATTCTCCTGGCATCCACCAAGCCTTTATGTATATATATATTAGAATGCCAAATTGTTAGGCGTGACTTCACAGCACTTGTAATGATCACGGAGGTGTATAGTTCTTTTGCTGATGATAGTTCTTCTAGCTCTGTACAGTGTAGAACATTTACAATTTTCTGGACAGATCTACTAGGGCAGAAATTCCCCAAACTGACCTGCAGTGAAAGTGGCTTTCTAAGACCATGCCATGTTTAAAGTAACAGTGCTCTTCAGTATGACGCATTCTACTGGCAATGCTTGCCTATAGAGGTTGCAAGGCTTTGTGCTTGATTGTGTACACCTGGCTGTGGCTGAAACACCTGCATTCAATAAGGTGGAGGGGAGTCCTCATGCCTTTGGCCATTTTGTGTCCTTTTGGCAGGTGAAAACCCAGAGCAGACAAAGACATCCACACAGACAGGAAGGCTCAACAAATCACAGATGCTTATGCACACTCAAAACCACACTCATACAGACCCAAAGCGCTAAGTGTAGACAGTCTCACACACACAGACACACAGAGAAGGAAAGAAAGACACCCGTAAGCCCATTCTCCATGTCCTTGAGTGGGTTTAGGATGTCATGTGCTCATCAGCATAAGCCAGGATTAGATGTTTTCTTTCATTTCATGGAAGATCGTTTTGCAGCTGTGTTCTCCAGTGCGATTCTGCTGTTTCTAAAGGACGCAATATAAAATCAGCTATTGACTCTTGACTCTCACTTCCCATGCAGACTCCCATGAATATTTGATAGTGGGGAGGAATCCTGTAATGCTTGCCCATGGAAGCCTCAAACCCAAGCTCAAGAAGAGTGTGAGTGGGTATCTCTCTCTTTCACTCTCTCTCTCTCTCTGAAATCAAATCAAATCAAATCCAATCAAATCTTTTTGGCACACTTGTGATCTCTCCCTCTCTCTCTCTTTCTCTCTCTCTTAGGTCAGTGTGTTGATTATCACCCTGACGCTGATGCTGCGGATTTGCCCCTTCGTGGCTGTCAACTCTCCAGTGATCCTTGTTCATCCTATAATGCTAATGAAGACACATCAGGCAGTCTACCATTGCTACAGCTGATCCTGACTTTGATGAGCTCGGGAATGTCTCTGCAGCTGTACAGCTATATATATATATATATATATATATATAAGCCCTGATGCATTTATCAAATGATGATGATCATTACTAGAAAGCTGACATTATTCTAATGATTATTACAGTGGTGTTAATATTACCCGTTATTATCATGTCTGCTGACTGGATCATGGGCAACAGTGGTAGCATTATCTTCAATAACATGAGGGAATATTACACTCTCGCTAATGACAATCTTCCTGATAACTCCAGGCTACATCTGGTGAAGTGTGTATTGTAAGACCCCAAGAGGATGAGAGTATTTCTTATGCTATGCAGCTACGGCCATTCGACTCAAAGAAAATGAGCGGTGGGGGCTAGTTTGCTCAGGTACAATGTTATCATACACAACAAGGCTTTTTTTATGCCTATGATAGCTGTAGGTTTACATGGAATTGAAAAGCTGCAGTGGTTCGAGGAAAAATGTAAATGGAGAGAAATGCTGCAGGGGAACGCATCTGCTAGCAATGGCAGCAGTGCGGCAAGAAAGCTTAACATCGGAGCAGGAAGACCGTTCGACTCCAGGGAATCCAATAAGCTTTGGCTTCCAGGCCAGCTGCTATTACCTTTTATAGGTAAGGACTGCAATGTTGCTATGGCTACCGTACCTGTCGGTTAGGGGGGTGATGACCAAGCGGCCAGAGTTGCCCAGGTACTCGTAACCGTACTGGAAGTGAGTGTTGGTCTGCCGGATGATGCAGTCATCCACATCCTGCAGGTAGATTCAGACAGACAAACAGACAAATAAACAAACAAACAGATAAGTGAAGCTTTAATGAGTCATTTATATATGAATCATCTCGATACTGCATACATTCCAATCTGTCCTGATTCAGTTTAGCTCAAATCAGTTCAATTCAGTGAAGCTTTAATGACATGGTTATACACCACATGTCCAAATGTTTGTGGACACCCCTTCTAACAAATGCATTTAGCTTTTTTAGTTTGCACCCATTGAAGAGACATCTAGTTTAGTCAAAGCTTTTTTAGTCCCTGTAGAGAAGTACTGCCAGTAGAATAGGACTCTAAACCTACTGGCACCATGCCTACTGCCAAGCGTGTATAAAGCGGGTATAAAGCCCCAGCTTTGAGCTGTGGTGCAATAAAACTATGTTTTCTGGAATGATGGATCGTTTGGATGAGCTGGGGAGTCGGAGATGAGGTGAGGTGGCGATTATCCAACATTCTGACCTCACTAATGCCCTTATTTGTCGCTAAATACAAGCAAACCAAAACCCACAATCAACAAAGCTCCAAAATCTAGTAGAAAGCCTTCCCTGGACAGCAGAGACAGTTACTCCAACAAAAGCATGATAAACTGTTGTTAAATAGCCTTGATTCTGTCCATATAGTGTATCTCCAATTTCAGCATTTTATACGATGGGGCATCAATTTAAAAGTTCATGCTGAAAAGATCAACAAAACTGGTTCTGAACAGGAGACAGAAGACTGGTTCTTACACAGCAGACCAGCACCACAACTGGACCACACCATGAATGTCCAGTCTCTGGGCCGCTGTTCAGACACTGTTTCCCCCTCTCTCACCTTTTCCCAATAGAGGCGTAGCTGGCAGAGCCAGTCGAAGGCATTGACGTCACAGCACCCTGCTTTGGCCAATTTGTCAATGACATCACGTGCATGGACCTCCACTGTAACCAAGGCGACGATCTTGAGGCGCAGGATCTTGGACAGGTTTCCCCTGATGGCATCAGAGTAGCGGTGTAGCATGGACACCTGCCACGGACGCATGACAAAAAGCTTACATTTCTGCCTGGTGCCACATCACTACTCTATGTGACATGTTATGGCACGGTGGTTACGGGCATGAGTGCAGTGACAGCGAGCAACCTGATGTGTTCTGATATACACTGCAACACATGATGAAATTTCAATGACCATGAGCTCCGAAAATCAACAGTCAAGACAGCAAACAATCAGTGTGTTTACGCCCCGTGAAAATAAATCAGTGTGTTTGTAGGACAGGAAGGCCATAGTGGGAAAAAGCTCCTTCATCTCACCTGTTTCTTCTTCATGGATTTGAGTGCGGATTTGTCCGCTCTCTCTCTGCCTGTAATCAGGGATTTGGTGACGTCTGTGGTCCACTGGATCTGACTGGCTGTTATCAACATCTGCACAAAAACAGCACACAATTTACCACATGCCCCCCACTCCCACAGTAGTCACACACACACACATAGACACAGAACAAAAAAGAGGCCACTCACCTGTCCAGGCCAATCTTTAACCCACTTGTCCCTTTTTCCAGTCATTTTTTTTAGTGCCATGCGGCAGTTCTTCAGAGAATCCTTCAAAGTCCACCGCATGGTCCGCTCGACATCACATAACCATGCCTATCCCACAAGAACACAAACAAGAACTGAGCACTAGAGAAAAGTGTGTTGTGTTGTCAACCCAAGTAAGAGTGTATTGATATGCCTTTGTAGTGAACCCACCTCCACGGGCCCCTCTAGAAGAACAGGATGAGTGAACTCCACAAACTCCCCATCAGCGGAAAACATTCCACCAGCCTCAGACTTGCTGTTCCGCACCTACCCACACACACATGCGTATTCACACAGATACATTTAATGTGTGCATCAGAGCTGCTGCTGAAAGTGCATCTCCAGGCCTGACCCAGACCAGACCCCATATGACCAAAAGACTAGCTTTTCTGGCTGTCCAGAAAAGATTTATGCGCAGTATTGACTCTGCTCTGATATACTGAACTCCTAACAACAAGGCGCAGACCAAGACCATGCTTGCTGTGACCTCACATGACCTTGAGCAGTCTTCAGAGTCAGACCATGAGGTTACGCTCTATATACACTCATTTGAGAGTCCTGGAGTGTGTATGTGTGGGCGTACCTTGTTGATGCGAAGGCTCTTGATGTTATCGAAGCATTTTTTTAGGTGAGGCTGCACCGCATCTGGGTTGCGTGACTGGCCCAGTATCTCCAGCAAGTCATCATTGGAGAGGAAGTAGAATCGTGGGAATATCTGTCTCTTAGTCTCAAGGTACATGTCTAAAGATTTCTGGATTTCTTCCAGCTTGCCGTTCATTTCAGACAGCTTTTCAGGCAGACCTAGTGAAAAGAAGAGTGAGTCCATGGCCTCTGCTCTCCTTAGCTCCCCCACATTATTCCAGACTGTGCTGTGTCTGGCATTCCCAGAAACCTTTATCAAATTCTGGTGCAAATTCTGGAGCATACATTCATGTAAAACTCAGACCTGTATACATGCATTACTGTTCAAAAGCTTGGATCCGCTCATCATATTAATAATATTTATTAAAAATTGATTCCAGCATCTCCAGTTTTTTCTGTCTATATCACTATATTTAGAGTGGTCCTTTGCAAATGTTTAATAAACTTGTGACTCAGTATCAGAAACACTTTAACAGCATAACGTTGCAGTAGCAGCAGTGAGGCGTCTGAATACACTGAGGTAACATCTACAGATCTAAACGTACATTTACATTTACATTTATGGTATTTAGCTGACGCTCTTATCCAGAGCGACTTACAAGGTTACTCGTATTACAGAAGTGGGCCAATGTAGTGTTAGGAGTCTTGCCCACGAACCCCCGTCTCCCACATGGTGTGGTAGCTCACTGGCAGGTAGTGGTGTTATCTGTTGCGCCACACCAACCACAACTTGGACTCTCCAAATAATGTGAAGAACAGCTGAATTCAGTAGAGGTCTTCAATAAAAGTCTCTTGATAACGTACTGAATGTTCAGATGCTGCTTCATCTCCGATACGTTGTTGAGATGTTACTGAGAGTCTGACGAGTGCTTATGTAATCTACAAAGGGCCACTCTAAATGAAGTGTCACCAGATATTCAGCCTAAAGCATTGTGAATGCAAATGTTACAACTCCCCATAAGAAAAAGGAACTAGGTGGCTAGATGAAACAGCCACTTTAATATTTGGCATGATTACACAGAACACAATAATTGTATATTGAATGAAGCAGACAAGCTTTTCAACCACAAATATCCAATATAAACATATGTGCATCCAAATAAATAAAATTAAAAAAAGAAGGCAATGTCAAACATTTACAATTAAATATACTGTATCATGTAATATTCATAGACTGAAGACAATTACTTTTGTGGTGCAAAATCCATCTTCAGGGTGAGTCTAATTCATATATTAAAATAGTTTCAACAGATCAACTTAACTTACATTTTCACCCCTAAAATGTACATAAACCTAAGGCTAATTGCAATTTGAGAAATTATGAAAATGAGGCAAAAAAAGGTAGGGAAGCTAGGGATAGAAAGCAGGTAATTGGCTAAAGGCTAAGGCTTGGATGACCAGAGAGGGATCAAGGGAAGCAAGCAGGTGCTAGGCTAAAAGCTAACTGACTGGTTACAATTTCTTCAGCTAGCTAAGTGCATACTTTGCTGTGCGAAAACAGAGAGGACAGCAAAACTATCTGGTAAGTATCTGGAATAATTATATGTTCTTTTTTACAGCTCTAGACTATGCTAGGCTAGGCTAGGCTATGCTCCTGTTGGTCACTGTGGTGGTGTAAACCAGTCATTAAAAGAGTTTGTCATATTTTCTTCTCTTTTTTCCATCATAAAAGGGAAATCAGTGTATTTCATTATGCAGTAAAATAACAAGGTGGTAAATAGGATCCTAAAACCACATCTAAGCATTTTAGCCTCAACATATATAACATACCTACTGTTTATACATCTAAGAACATCTTAAAATACTCAACAAATGCGTTCTGCATTTCTTTGTATAATATAGAAAGTTGACTGACTGATCTGACTACACTAGTCTGATGAATGGCATGTGTTAAGATTTTAGTTCTCTATTACTTCTTTGCAATTCTAGCTGAAAGCTATTGTGGACCAATCTTTTCCTACCTGGGACAACTGAATCCCCCCTATCTGTACCTGGGTGGTGCGTTCCTCTCAGTGCATTGTTGTCCTTGTTCAGTCGGTCCATGATGGTCTTCCAGCTGGAGTTGATGTCATCAAACTCAGTGGACTCACGAGACAGCTGCTTACGAATATCCTCCCCTAGGAAGATGTTCTGAGGGGTAGGGGGAGTTAAAAATAAATTGCGAAAGAAATCACAGGTGTGTATACAAAGACACACACACACACGGGAGATCTTTCCTGACAGCCGCTGTGTACTCTCTTCATCACTGTTAAGAGAACAGATGGCTCGGGGTGCTCATGCCGTGGTGTGTGTTTGTGCAATCATCTGAGAGTGTGTATTTATGTTTATGCATCACTCCAGAGATGCTGGGGGGTCAAGGCTAGCCCGGTGAACCTTCGGCTGTTGTGTCTCTGCAGCGAAATGGGCTTCATTAAAGCTAACGAATGAGTGTGATTCTACTGAAGTCTGCACATGCGAGCTCATGGTGAATCAGTGAAGGCTTGCAGATGTGTGTGTGTGTGTGTGTGTAAATGCTTGGTTAACCACCTGATCACGCTTACAACAAACATGATGCAGCAGAGTGTGAAAAAAAGAATGGCAGAATGGGAACATTATGTATTTCATGCCAAAAAACAAGCTAAAGTTTGGGCACCCTGACCTACATGGTCAGACCTTGGCAACACCCCCTTTGGCAGTTATCCCAGCTTGTAATAGCTTTTTGTAGCAGTTATAAGATTCTTTCAATTCTGTGCTCATTTTCCTTGCAGAAGAAAGGCTGTCCATCTTAAGTTGCCCATGGATGTTTAAAATCTGATATTCTGCTGTAGAGGCCATATTCTTTTTATCTTCAGTTTTTCAGTGGTCAGTGTATTGTTCATGTTTGCTTTCTGGCGTGTGCTGGTGGTTAACTGAATCCACTCTTCCCTCTATCTGTGAACTGTTCCCCTTGCCACTGGCTGCAACCCAAAGCCCAAAACTGTTGGAGCACTTTTTTTTGCACCTTTTCATGAAGAGAACACCTTAATGAACCTTCTCCCTACCTTCAACAGACCTAGGACACATCATAGGACTTGTTACCAAAATGCAAATGGTCTGTTTATCCTTTCCTTTAAAAAAAAACTTCTAAAGCTAATACTGGTAATGAATATCATATATGAAGGTGATATTTGTGCAGGTATCGCTGCACAGTAGAATAGTGCACCACCACTCCAGAGTCTGCTAAATCTTTATAAAGATCTTTTTGAGTCTGGGGTTTGATTGGCCTTTCTAGCTATCTTCTGAGGAGCACTCTCTGAAATTTGTCTTTGTCCTTCAGACCTCCAGAACAAAAACACTTTGTAGCTGTTTGTTCTCCTGCTTTGTGGTCATCAGTTATTTTAATTTCCAGAGCACTGGGCAGCTGCTTAGAGGAGCCTAAGCAGTCTCTTCAGAAGGTTTGCGCAGAATAGCATTTATAGTAGTAAGAGAGCATTTATAAAGCCTTGAAATGTGCATCACCAGGCCTTTTCCAACAATGGCCATGAACCAGCTTCTTACTTAGCTATTCACGATAACAGAAAGCATGACCATGGATGCCCAAACATAAGATTTGAAGCAGTTCTAGTTCATAAGAGAACTAGTCTGACAGTAATTATGTGCTTGTGTGTGTGCGTGTGTGTGTACCTCCAGGTACATCCACTGTCTCTGGACAGTAAGGATCATCTCTATGACCTCCAGCACTAGCGACAAGCAGCGCTCCCAGCGGTCCACCTCTTTCTCAAAAGCCCTGACAAAGCGCGAGGCTTTCATAGTAGACAGGGTCACCTGGTTATCCTCCAGAGCCTGGAACACTTCCTCTGTACCTCTGAAGAGAGCAAACACACACACACGCACACACATACACACATTTAGAAAACTGACAAACATTCTGTGTGCATTTCTTAAACAAAGGAGCCAAACCAATCATGTTAAATCAACAAATATCATAAAAAATACACACACACACAGTTTTTTATATTTTAATATCAGGAGTTGTATATCTGCCCCATAGTATCACCTGCATTTTCTTATCATTTGTAAAATGTAATTAATAGAAATCCTATTTTCCTGTGTGGAAAAAGTTAGAACACTCCCACATTTACTACTACCTGAAACGCCTAAAGTTAGCAGCTGCAGATTAGAACATTAGAACATCATTAGAGGGGTCTTTGGAGGAGCCAGTCTTATTTAACCCTCAGACATTTAGTTTGGTTTGATCTTGACTGGTAAAGTGAGTGTTATTACCACAGTGAGATCCAAAGAGCTCTCTGAGGCCTTCAGGAAGAAGGCTGTAGACGCATACGAGTCTGGGAAGGGGCCGCTAAATCATTTACGAGTGCAACAACTGCCAACATGGCCAGATCAGGCCGTCCTAGCAAGTTTAGTCCAACAGCAGACCACCAGCATCTTTCCAGAGAACACTTAGATCAAGACCAGGACATCTGGAGCAATGTACGTTGGAAAAATTAATCCAAATCTGAAATATTTGGACACAGTAACAGAGCATATGTTTAGCGTAAGCAATTAAGCACAAGAACCCATTTCATGTGAAGCACAGAGGTGGAATGTCATGGTTTGGGGCTGCTGCTTTTCTGCAATAGGGCCTGGGGAGATCTCCAACATAAAATCCACTAGGAATTCTTTATTGTATCCACGGGCTTTTTCCTCACAAGAAAATGATTTTTTTTGGTTTAGTTATGTCTATTATATCTCTTAATATTATTCAAATGAAGATCAAATGTCCTTATGTTTAAGACACAGGTTTTCATCAGGTGTTCTAACTTTTTAACATATTACCGGACAAAAACCTGTGAGGTGTGTGACGGGGGTCCATAGATTGAGAAGAGGTGGTACAGTGCAGTTAATGCCTCGTTTGGTGTGTAGAAAACAAGTCACAAAGCAGATGTTAATGTTTGGCAAAAAGAAGAGATTGCATTTAGGCATGAGAGGAAGTAGCTGAATTTGCAGGGGTATGGAAGCATACAGTAACACGGGTCTACTAGCAGTGGCAAAAATTCCAGTCTACAGAGAATTCTCTTCAGAATTGTGGCTGCCAGTGGGTTTCATAGATACTGAGGCATCATTAAAATTGGAACAGAAATGTCACTCTCTGCTTCGTATATCGGGTAGCCTCCGAAATGTGCTGTGCTACTCACCTCCAACACCCTCTGCAGGCCATGCTGACCCCGTTTTTCCATCCACAACCTCGCCTAAAGGCGTTTTCATCTTTCTTTCATGCTGGGTCAATGCAAATGGTGACGTGAATCTGTATCTCTTAGGTAACAGCGTGTTTTTTGGGGTGTTTTTGGTTCGGTTCTAGGTTGTGTAGTGGATGATCCAGTCATTTGGTGTGTGATGGACATTTTTGTACAAATCAGAAGAACCAGTCCTTTCATAATCTGCTACGACTTAAGTGATGATATGCACCATCAGTACCTACATGTCGATAAGAATAAGTCTATGAATTTTGTCTGCATGTTAAAATGTTGCAATAACATTTATCATCATGTGTACAATATCATCAACAATATCATGTGTCATTAAATTGTCTATTAAATACTGAAATATATTTTTCTACAATATTAACAACCCATCTTAGGCTTTTCGAACTCTAGCACAATTCTAACTAGCCTGAAGGGTAAGACTGTCCACACATTGGAACCTGGAAACCAAGTACACACACACACACACACACACACACACACACACACACACACACACACACACACACACACACAGTCTCAACTTCTTTAAAAAACTGAAAAACATCCAAAAAACCTTCATGGGGACAGTCACATTACATTCTGTCTGAACTATCCACTCACCTATTTTTTCTCTTTCTCTCTCTCCCTCTCTTTCTCTCTCCCCCATTACACACAAACATACACACACACACACAGGCCGAAGCAGTGGAGCAGCAGGAAAGATGCAGCAAACAAAAGGAAAGGACAAAGTGAACAGCAGTGGCCCTCAACCCCCTCCTTAGCGTACTGCGTTACCATGGCAGCAGCCTCACGCCACCGCAACCGTCGTCATGCCAACAGCAGAGCCGGCTTTACTGCAAAGTGGAGACACGGCTTCTGGCACCTGATGCGCATGCACACACACACACACATTTGCACACAGTCATTCTACCTTTCATTTACACACAGGATGTTTTTGCTCTCAGATCAATATCAATATACATGTCCAAGATCTAGTGGGGGTCTGGTTCCTCCTCGCCCCTCTGTCTGTCTGTCTGTCTGTCTGGTCTGTACACAAGACCCAGTCTAAAAAAGCCGCAGGTGTGTAGAGAGCGACCTCTCTTTCATCACTCTGCCTTTCTCTGTTCCCCTCATCCACCTCCCTTCTCTGTAATTGGAGCCTGTGTATGAGAGGCTGTGCTGAAGAACAAACTGATGGCAGGTATCCCCCCCCCCCCCCCCCACACACACACACACACTCAACCACACAAAGATGCATCAATGGCTATGACTATTTGGGCTATGCAGGACAAGGCTGCTGCTTTAAATCATCCTGCTCCTGGAGTAGCACTGCACTAGGCATTACAGCACCTGTACCAGTATCCCAGTACTTTTAAATGTAATTGCATGATGTATAATGAAGAGAAAAATTCACCAGCAAACCGAAACATTATGACGACCTGTCCAATATGCTGTTGGTCTTCCACAAGCCAACAGAACAGCTCCAACTGCTGGAGACATGGACCTCTCATGAACCTCTGAAGCTGCCCTGAGGTATCTGGCATCAAGTTACCAGTGGATCCAAGTCCTGGAGGTTGTGGCCTCAAATCAGACTTCCAGCACATTCCACAGATGCTCAAGGTGACAGACATCTGGGGAATCTGGAGGCTAGTCCATGTGTTTTATAAAAAAAAGAAAAAATCATTGCTTTCAAGGTCCTGCTAGATGCATGTTTACTCTAAGTGGTCCGTAGCCATGACGGCCTCATACGTAGCAGAACAGGATGTGACTGTGACACATCACCCCCGTAACCTTTTGCCACAGTAGCCCTTTTGTTGGTTTGGCCCAGGTGGGATAGCCCTGGTTACCTTTGTGCATCAATCAGCATGAGGCGAATAAAACCCTCTTGCCTTTTTTGTGGCTTATCCCTTCTTGGGACACCACTGCTGACCAAGAGCCTCTACAATCTGGGGGTTCCAACAGGACAATGACTACAAACACATGTCAAAGGTGGGTGTGGAATAAATGAAGCAGGCTAACATTAAGCGCATTTGGGAATGACCTTCCTGGCGTCAGCTAAGTGAACTGTTGTTAAAAGTTGGGTCTGTCCCAGGAGAACTCTACAAATTCTGCCATGAAGAGTAGTCAATTATCCAACCAGAGTTCTGCCAGATGCTTGTTGGTGGTTTGTAAACAAGGTAGGGTGCAACCTGCCAAGGTACTGTATTAGGTGTGCTGTATATTAACAAATTAAACAATTAAACAAGACCAATTTAAAAAGCTCAACACAACTAACCTAACTAGTGCTTTCTTCAAATTCCACACACCTGGACTGGCTACTGGAGTTTGTTGACTGTGACATTTGATTGTATGTTAGAAATATGGCAAAAATAAAAGAGTTGTCCAAAAGGTTCAGGGAAGAGATCATTGCCTTTACAAAGAAGGAAAAATATATAAAAAGAGAGCAAAGGCTCTGAATGTTCCTAAAGATAGAGTTGGAAGCATGGTTCACAAGTTCAAAAAGGAACACTGGCTACACTACCTGGACGTGGCAGAAAGAGAAGCCATCATCTGCTCCCACCAGGGGGAGACCTGCAGAAAGTTTGGTGGCAGCACGAACTGAGGTTTCAGTTTGCACATTAAGGCACATACTAAACCCTGAAGGTCTCCATGCCTTTACACATCTACTGACCCCAAAGCACAAGAAAGTCGGCTCCAATCTGCTTCAAAAACATGTAAATTAAACAACAGTTTGGGATTCTTCTCTGTGGAGCAGTGAGACAAAACCTGAACTTTCCTGACCTATGGATCAGCAGTATGTCTTGAAGAACAATGAATCATATGCTGAAAAGAACACTCTGCCTACAGTGAAGCATGGCAGTGGCTCAGCGATGCTAAGGAGCTGCTTTGCTTCTTCTGGCACTAGAAACCTGCATTGTGCAGGGCAAGATAGATTTAATCAAGATTCAGGAAATCATATGAGAAAATGTCATGCCTTTTGTGAAGAAGCTGAAGCTTGGGCAACATTGGACCTCCTAACAGGGCAAGCGTTCCTCAAAGTTCACCAAGGCTTGTTTCAGAAGACGTCCTGGAAGACTCCATCACAGTCGCCTGACTTGAACCCCATAGAAAATCTGTGGTGGGATTTGCAGAAGGCAGTTGCAGCACACAAAACTAAGAATATTAGTGAACTGGAGGCCACTGCCCATGAGGAATGGGCTAAGATTCTTCAGGAACGCTGCCAGAAGCTGGTGTCTGGATATGCATCAGGTTTGTAGCAGGTCATAACAGCAAAAGGGTGCTCTACTGAGTACTAAAGATGTTATGAAGGTATAATTCATTAAAATTGTGGAAAATTCAAATAAGAATGTGGAGTAAACACTTGTTTTAGTTGTGATATTTAATTGGTCTTGTTTGATTGGCTTATAGCAAACATCTGAAAATCAGTACATTTTGCAAATACTAATTTACAATGGAGGTTCATTTCAGCTGACCTTCAAGTCCATGATGATGTTAAAATGCCCATGAAAAATATGTTAAGTAACCCCTGGCTTGATTCAGGCGTGCATAAAACATGCAGGGAATGGATGCTCCAGGAGCAAGATTAAAAAGCACTGAACATCAGCAAAGTTTCCCCAACTCTAGCCCTGGAGGCCCCCTGATTTCCCTGCTGTAACATACCTGATTCAGCTCATGAAGGGCTTAATCATTAGCTAATGATATGACTCAGGTGAGACAGAGCGGGAAAAACACACAACTGTGCAGCGTAGGCGGGCCTTTAGGACCAGAGTTGGTAAACAGTGTTCTACATATTCACACACACACACACAAACCCACTGCGTACTATCCCTTGCTCCCTCTCTGACAGTGCCCAGGAGAGAGAACAGTAAAGGGAGAGCAGAAAAAGCAGGAGCAGGTTGTCATGGTAGTGAAGGAGCAGGTGTGATTTTCCAGCATCAGAGGGGGAAAAAAAGAGAGCGAGAGGAGGGAAAGCGAGAGAAAATGAGAATGGAGAGAGGCAGGAGAGAATCCCCTGGACAGGGGAAAGAAAGGGAGAAGGAGACAGAGAGGGAAAGAGAGAGAGGAGAGGAGGTGTAGAGAAGGAGAGATCTGGTTCACTTGACCCCCCAGCAAAAATATAAAAAGAGGCTGAAACTCATGCCTCTGGCAGCTTTCTTCCACACACACCCACACACCCCCACACACCCCCACACACTCAAATACTGTATAAACATCTAATTTACAAACATTTGAAGCTCATGAGTGTGTTATATATTTAGAGTGTTAGCACAAGCGACTTATTCTGGGCCATACAGAACAGTCTGCTGTAAACCAACCTACTTGGATAAGCAGTACTAGGCTGTATTCCCAAAATATTTCAGATGTTTTCCAAATATATGGAAAGACATGGTATTAGATGATGCCACGTTATGTAGCATTTGTACCTTAAAAAATAACAACTTCAAAATCATGGTAATGTTCCACTGACCTGTAATAGGGAGAATAGAGTCACTATTGTTGCTACTCTGGTCTTGACACACTGCTAACTGCACTGTGTAACTTTGGTGAAGTGAGCAGGACAGCTCTTGTGAGACCAGCAGCAAGAAACACCAATTCTTAAATGATGCTGCTTCAATACAGTTCCTGAACATGTATTGGGGCTCTGTGCTTAAAGGATGTCATAGAAATCAGCACAATGCTAGTTAACTGTTAACTGACATAACAGAACTGCCAGGAGACATTTTAGAGAAACATCGGGGGTCCTACAACGACGCGGAACAATAAATAGTTCTCACATTTCCGTAATGGCACTATCAGAAAATGTGATGTACTATTTGAATAGAAAAGGAAAAAAAACATGTTGCCAAGATTCACCGTAATTATTATTATTATTACTAGTATTAATGTTTTTTGTGTTTTTTGACAGACATATATCCGCTTGTCTGGCGAAATCTGATTACAGAAAGCGCAAGCGTTTACATTAGTATGTAATGTGGGCGAGATCATAATCTCATCGTAATTCAATCACAATATTCTGGGGGTGTTTGCACCTGCCATTTTGGTTGAATCACATGCGTATTTCACTTGTAGGCATGAAAAGCCAGGTGTAAACAGGCTCTGAATGTGTTTAGCTGTCTAATGATGCTGTGTTTATGTCAGTTTGAAAGTATGTTACTTCATGGGATGTGGAGGAAGCACATGCAAACCCTAACCCTAGCCATTACCCTCACAGCGCTATGGACAAAAGTATTGAGACACCTACACTTTACACTTACAGGAGCTTTTATGGCATCCTATTCTAAATCTACAGTCGGCTGTCTGGCAGTAACAAAGGTAACAAAGGCGGTGGCAGGCCTTACATGTATTGGACCCATGTCCCTAAAACATAAAGTCATAAAGTCTTATTCCATGTTACATGTAAAGGTAAAGGTGCACGTATTTGTCACTGTACAGTGTACAGCGAAATGTGTCCTCCGCATTTAACCCATCTGGTAGTGAACACACACTCACACACACACACGTGTTAGGGGCAGTGAGTACACACACACACCCAGAGCGGTGGGCAGCCAACTCCAGCGCCCGGGTAGCAGAGAGGGTAAAGGGCCTTGCTCAAGGGCCCAACAGTGGCAGCTTGCCGAGCCCGGGAATCGAACCCACAACCCTGTTATCGATATCTCGGTGCTCTAACCACTGAGCCACCACTGCCCCCATGCAGTAGAATAGATTTTCAAGCACAGGACATTCATTTGAAAGCACAGTGCATGGAATCTGAAAGATGTCATTAAATAAACAACACATATACACACATATATTCACTCCCAACCGAACTGAAAAGACTACGTAAAGGTGAATCCTACAACACTTGTTTATCTGCCGATGCCGTCTCATGGTACTCCGCCAGAATAGGGTGTTTTTACGTCCCTGTGGAGAGGAACTATTGCCTTAAAAACTCTTTATGATGAATAGTGGAGGAAATGCATTTAACCTTCAGTTGCACTGCACTGCAATATCTGCATTCAATTCCAGCCTGGGTCTTTCACTGGCACTCTCAAGTACCTCCCACAGTGGCGTATGGTAAGCAATGCAGGCGAAAGAAGCAATATGCTATAGAGAAGTGCTTCAGTGTCAGACTGAGAGAGAGCATGAGCGAGAGAGAGAGAGAGAGCTGTATATGGTCCCTCTCTCACACACATACACACACACAGTGGGACACAGAGAGCTGCACTCATTACTGCTCTCTCCAGAAGACTACAGCTCACTGAAACTCTTATTCATCACTACATCTGCAAATTGTGTGTGTGTGTGTGTGCGCGTGTGTGAGTGTGTGCGCGCATGTGCATGAGTGTGATTATGCATACTGCCTGAGTGATCGTATGTGTGTAACTCTGTGCCTGAGGGCATGTTTGTGGAACGCACCGATTGTGAGTGTGTGTGTGTGTGTGTGTGAACGTGTGTGTGAGTGTTGATTGAAGGCTCGTCTCAGAGGAGCAGAAGGTGAGAGACAGGCAGAGGAGACTGACAAAGAGCTCAGTGCACTACAGCAGCTCTAAACCCATCCCAAACACACACACACACCCTGATTTATATGCACTAAAAACGACTATTTCACTTCTATTTACATCATACTAGCTCTACCGCCCACACACACACACACACACACACACACACACACACACGTACAAACATACAAATAAAAAATGATACATCTTCTCCATCTCACTGCCTCTTTCTCTCTCTCTCTCTCTCTCTCACACACAGACACAAATTCACCGGGGATGCGCTGATCTGATATTCCGGATCTGCATCAGCATGAATACTAACCTTATTAAACAGACCAGATATCGGTCACATGTGATTGATCCAGTGTTAATCATTACAGAACTGCAACAGTGCTGCATCGTTCTATATCGGTTGCAAGTGTATAACCTTTTTCTATGTGGTAAATTAGCCTGTGCTCTACGTTTAGGGGAATTTGTGTGTCTGGGGCCTACTGGGTACCACACACACCCATCCACTCACATACTCAAACCTAGGAGCAATTTATAGGCAAATTGGCTATAAATTGCTCCTAGTGGATGTAGGAGGAGGCGGCAGCACCCGAAGGAAACCCACAGGGATGAGGGTAGAAACTTCACACAGACAGTGAATGAATCGAAGAATTGAAGGATGCAAAGGTTCAAACCCAGGCCCCTGGAGCTGTGTGGCACATACACTACCTGTGGAGCCACCGTGGCGGCCGGGATCCAAATCAAAATTAGAATATGTATTAGCCAGACACATCGTTTATAAGGACAGTCTCTGGAGATGGCGCAAACATCAACTCCAATAAAAATACATAAAAAATCCTCCTGGAGAAGGCCTGGAGGATGGCTTCCACTCAACACCTAGTTTACCTAGGCAGTGCCGCATTAATTGAAACCAGGAGAGCGAGCTAATGTGCTAAAGTAAGACCCGTCCATACGCATCCCGATATTTAAAAAAAGTAGTTATTTATAAATCCAGGTATTCAGACATCAACATTTCAATTCATTACAGAGTTGAAACAGTGCTGCTTCATAGACCTTCTGGAAATAAAGGTTGCAGGAGGACACTCCCATAGTGGGTGCTAGTTATCCGTTATAGGACTGTGTGTATAGCCTTCCTTAAAGAACTATATTAATTTTTAATGCATTACCCCTTTTTTCCCTTTTTTAATTGTACAAATTACACAAACAATTATAAGTAATGAGTAATTAACCAAATGTTTTCGTTTTCAGTGTTGTTGTGTTGTTATTTGGTTGGAGAAAACAGAGCTTTATGAAAATGCTTTATGAAACTCATGTTTCTGTCCAAATCTCAAATACCTCCTTACTCCCTATATAGTGAACTACACAAGTCACAAAACTACAACGTCTACACACAGACAGCTCTAAACTTCAGATTTCCACATATGACTTATGTAAATACTGTTCTATTACAGATATATAAATCTGTGTTTAGATATACAATAGTACACTACATAGGGAGTAGTCTGCAACTCAGGATTAAACCTCTTTTTGTCCGTCTTCCTGGTCTTTTTTATCCATCTCCTTATGAGGTATTATCAGCCCATATATGGCCAATTTGCTTATGCAAGCATTTTCTTTTTCTGTGTGGATGGAAATGTTTCCAAAAACGGAGGGAGGGAAATCTCAGTTTTTAAAATACATGTGGACAGGGATTGAGAGGGCACCCTTCATTTGTTTTACTTCCAGTCTAAATGGTCATGAAGTGCAAGCTATTCATTTTTTTAATTAGATATTTCAGAGGAGAGAAGATAATCTGCTTGCACAAGGAAGGAGAAAGTCAGGTTTTCAAAGCTGAAAGAATAATGAATAGAAACTACGGGACATCTAACAACCATGCAAGACATGGCAGACCACCACAACTGTCCCAATCACATAAACTGAACTAAAGCTTTCTTCTTTGAGAAGAAGATCAAGAAGCACTTACTGAGAAATGCAAACTGATTACCCCAGAGTTCAGACCTCAACATTGCTGGGTGTGTTTAGGGACAATGGAGGTCCCACTGTCTTGAGGACAATGTCTTCTAAACTCCTAAGTACTTTGGAGATGTGGAAAAATCTTCCTGATCATTTCTGCAGAAAAACTGGAAGCGAGTCTCAGGGAAAGACTAAAATCTGTACTAAAGGTGTCAAAGGTAAAGCCCCTGATAGATTCCACTGCAGATGACCCCAAGATCAATGTTTTACTTCACCTCTCAGTGGTGCTAATGTTATGGCTGATCAGCGTACATGTGCAATGTAAAAGTTTTTGTTTATGTGCTTTTTGTATTGTGAAGCACACAAGGCCTAACAGAGCACAGCTATCGTATAGACGCTGGATAACAGCCAATGCTCTGCATCCAGATTTCAGAGTCGGCATGAGGAGAGAAAAGGCTGGATCTCCACATCCCAACATGCACAACTCAAAAAGCACACCACAACACATTTCAAAGGACACCGAATAATCAGTAACAAATGGCTGGCAGGGCTGAGCTTAGACTAATTGAGAACACATCCACGAATGACAATCCCTCCACATTTACCCAGCATAGTGGTCCTTTTCATCAAGAGCACAATTCAATAACTTGTTTGAATGGGTTTGTTGTGTAAGAGTTTGTTTGTATGTTTGTGTGTGTGTGTGTATGTGTGTGTGTGTGTGTGTGTGTATTTGTGTGGTGGGTGTGTGGGAGGGTACATTGGGCAGGCCATGTCTTTTCCATTCTCCCTCAGCTGGACGATGAGTTTATCAGTGAGAAATGAGTGCTTTCCCCCTCTCTCTCTCTTTCTCTCTCACTCCCTCCCCCCCTCTCTTTCTCTCTTTCCCCCTCTCTCTCGCTCTCTCTCTCTCACTCCCTCCCCCCCTCTCTCTTTCTCTCTTTTCCCCTCTCTTTCGCTCTCTCTCTCACTCAATTTCCCCCTCTCTCTCACTCTCTCCCTCTCTCTCACTCCCTTTCCCCCTCTCTCACTCCCTTTCCCTCTCTCTCTCACTCCCTTTCCCTCTCTCTCTTTCTCTCTCCCTTTCCCCCCTCTCTTTCTCTCTTCCCCCTCTCTCTCTCACTCCCTTCCCCCCCTCTGTAACTCCCTTTCCCCCTCTCTCTTTCACTCTCTCACTCCCTTTCCCCCTCTCTCTTACACTCTCTCTCACTCCCTTTCCCCCTCTCTCTTTCACTCTCTCTCACTCCCTTTCCCCCTCTCTCTATTTCACTCTCTCTCACTACCTTTCCCCCTCTCTCTTTCACTCTCTCTCACTCCCTTCCCCCCTCTCTTTCTCTCTCTAACTCCCTTTCCCCCTCTCTCTCTTTTACTCTCTCTCACTCCCTTTCCCCCTCTCTTTCTCTCTTTCTCTCACTCCCTTTCCCCCTCTCTCTCTTTCACTCTCTCTCACTCCCTTTCCCCCTCTCTTTCTCTCTCTCCCTCTCTCTTTCTCTCTCACTCCCTTTCCCCCTCTCTCATTCTCTCTCTCTGTCTGTCCTCTTCTCTCTTCACCCTTACTCTCGCTCTGTCCCTTTTCTCTCTCTCATTCTCTCCCATACTGCCCCCTTCGCTCTTTCTCTCATTCCCCCTTTCTCTCGCTCATTCTCTGCCCCTTCTCTCTCGTTCTCTTTTTTGCCCATTTCTTTCCCTTCACCTTCTTCTCAACCTGTACTCTCTCTCTCTCTCTCTCTCTCTCTCTCTCTCTCCCTCCTTCCATTTTTCACCATTTTCTCTCATTCACGTTGTTCCCTTTCTCTCTTTTTCCGCCCCTTCCTCTCTGCCCACTCTCCTCATTCACCCTTTCTCTTGTTCTCTCTCTGCTTTCTCTATTTGACCCTTGCTCTCTCCCATTCTCTCTCTCTCTCTCTCTCTCTCTCTCTCTCTCTCTCTCTCTCTCTCTCTCTCTCTCTCTCCATTTTTCTCTCATTCGCTGTTTCCTTTCTCTCTTTTTCTGCCCCTTCCTCTCTGTCGTTCTCTCTGCCCACACTCCTCATTCACTCTTTCCACAAACCCTTTTCATTCTCTTACTCTCATTCCTGTCTTCTATCTTTCTCTGTCTCTCTCTCTTTCCCTCTCTCTTTCCATGCTCCCTACTTCCTTTTGTCTCTTAACCTTGCTCACATCTCTCTCTCTCTTTTTGCCTCTTCTCTCTCTCGTTTTCTCTCTGCCCAATCAGTGGGTTTGGCTGCGGATGCTAATTGAATTGGGCTGCAGGTCTAATTCTAATCTGCAGCAGATGGCCAGAACATTCCAGCTTCCTCCAGCAGCAGCAGCAGCAGCAGTGAACAACCTAGAGTCATCTCTGTCTTTCTCTCTCCACTATGCTCTCGTTTTCTCTTTCTCTCTATCTATCCATCTCCATGTGTCTCATAAACACACATGCATGCACTCAGTGGCAAACACACAGGGCACGCACACTCGCACTAGGTGGCAGTGTTGTGCTTCACAGGGGTACTGGCCTGCCTTCGCTAAAGACATAATAAAGACACAAATCAATGGCGATAAGTCGGGGAGAGCTGCTCGACCTGGGCTGAGTTATAATTTGAGACCTCGCATTGCATTTGGAGAGTAAACACTGTAAGCACTAAATCACACAGGGAGACGAGCGCACACACAGACACACACACACAGACACACACGCACAGGCCTCTCTAATGTGATAAAAGCAGAGCACAGGGAGAACATAACCTCTCTTAATGACTATCATCTCAAAGGTAGACCAAAAGTGTGTTTATCTTCCCACTGGTGTGTGTCTGTGTGTGCATGTCCAGTACTAGGTGCAGTGGGTAACATGCATGAGTACAGCAGAAGGCGTACCGGGGAACTGGAGGTGACTTTAACTGTGTAGCTAGTCCAGCTCCAGTATACAGAGTCCCGCAGCCGAACACTGGGGCTTCAGTTTTGCATTTTAGCTTAGGAGGCTAAATGCTTTCGCTAAATGACAGCCTGTTATGATTTATATGGAGCCAATTAAACTGCAGTCGGTCAGCAGAGACTGTGCAGTTGTGTTTTCTTAATCAAATCAATCTTGTGTGAGGAAAAGAAAGCAGAGAACACGTTTCAGTGAGCATAGGCAAGCTATTTGTGGTCTGAGAGTAAAAACAAAGGACAATACATCATGTGCTGCTTTTCACTAGAAAATGTATACATTTCTGAATGAATTGGACCTGAAATGTGATCAGATCTTCATTTAATATATAAACTAGACATCGAAATATCTAAATAACTAAATATCGATATATCAAAGTATCACAATATTATGTTTTGCGATACTGCATGAATTCTCAAAAACCCAGTATTGACAAGTGGGAAAGGGACCTTAAACATATGATGTAACCTGCCCGTTACCTTGAAGAATCCTGCTCATCAACTGATTAACTTTAAAAGTATATAAAAGATGGGTTCCAGGGTTCCTATGCCTTATTGTACTGCTTGTAATGCTGATTCTATCGGCACATTTCTACATATGTTTTGAGATTGCAATGTTTTAGGACTATATCATATCCACAATGTCTCATATGCTTGAGATAAATATTGACAAAGGCCTGTATCTCTGTTTATTAAATAATGATAGATCTTTCACCTTTATCTCAAAAATGATTCATCGTTGCTGTCTTAACAGCAGCTAAAATGACTACACAAACAAAAAAACTCCTGCAACAATGGTTATTATTCTATCACCACACTGTTTTCCTCAAGCAGGATAAATACAGCAAAATCAGCTACAGTTCTAGGGAGGGACCTGATCAAAATAGATCTCAAGGATTTAGTTCCAGCCCATTAGATGAATGCCCATAAAACTCACCCTAAAGCTTTTTCATGGTGTGACAGTGATTGTTGATACTGATTGCAATTTTGATACATTTATCCATGTCTGTCTATGTTGAAAAAGAATGCAAGCTATGCATACCTGTAAAAAATTACAAAAAAATGATCACAACAATAGAATACATGTACATGACTGGTAGCAGATGGGGGTTCATTTTGCTAGATAGCAGTGTTTTCTTCAGATCCTACTGTTCTGACTGCATAAAAAGTAAACTTTTCTATATATATATACACACACACACACATACACAGCTTATATAGCTTGATTAAGAAAATGGCGCAAAATAAGTAAATATCTTTGTCAGAGAAAGGATGTAAACTAGCCTCATCTTCCTTACCTTCTTATGCACATTTACCCAATCAGAGTCATGGTGGGTCTGGAGCCTACCTAGATGCATTGGGCGCAAAGCAGGAATACCCCCTGGACAGGGCACTATGCTACTATCTAGCAGTTTGAGTGAATTTAGAGTATTCGAATTCAGATGTTTCAATCAGGATCATGGCAATCAAAAGTGAGTTCAGGAGGACCTCCCATTTTAAAAAAAAAATAACTTTGGGTCTTTACTATGAAAGTCTGGTCCTCAACACACAGGTATATGGAAGTGTGCCATGCCTTGAACAAAGGAGGTTCCTCCAGACCTCAGAACAAGAGCTATTAAAGCTCAGCACGCTACAGAGGTAACAAAACCACTTTAAAGAGTTGGCTTCCACCAATCCACTGTGAGGTAGATGATATGCAAATGGAGGGAATTCAGCACACTGTTACTTTCCAAAGGAGTGGTCATTCAGCAAAAGTTACTCCAGAGTCACTCAAAGTTACTCAAAGAACCCCAGGGTAACATCTAAGGGCCTCCAGGCCTCTCTGGCATTGAGTAAGGTAAATGTTTCTAAGTTCACCACCAGTGAAATACTACACAATAACAGTGTGCAGGGCAGGACAGCATGGAGGAAGCTACTACTCTCCAAACAGAACATGACTGCCTGTCTGAAGTTAGCTCAAGAGTGCATCCATGGATAAGCCAGAAACCTACTGGAAGAATGTTTTGTGGACAGATGAATTCAGAATAGAACTTATTGGTTGTTTGGTAAAGACTAAACACTGCTTTCCAACATAAACTCCTCATCTGAACTATTAAGGATGGTGTATTATCCTGTATTATGGTTTGAGGCTGCTTTACTGCCTCAGATCCAATTCTGGACTTGATTGTGCAGTCAAATTTCACAGGAAAATGTCAGGGTTGTCTGCACATAAGATAAAGCTTAACTCTATGTAACTCATGCAGCAAGACAATTATCCCAAAAAAGCAGTAGAAACTGAACATTTTGGAATGGCTAAATCAAAGTCCAGAACCTGACCCAGTAAAAAAGTTGTAAACAATTTAAGATTGAGACATAACTTAATTTTAACTGGGTTCTTTTTTAATTTGTAGGACTTTAATTTGTAGTGAAGATTAATCATATAGAGGTCAAATATATGCAGAAATAAAGAACACTGTAAGAGGCAGAACTTTCTAGCAGCATAACATACGGTTGAGTGTTTTGCCTTGAGCTAGCAATTTATAACAAATAACTGGCAACAATAAACTATAATATGGTGCATATGAACACCCCTAATAAGCCCTCTATGTTCAACTCATGCCCTCTTTAAAATCAGGATTTGTCTCTGCCATCTGTTACTGTGACTACTGTTGAACTGATTTAGTCTCCACTTGTGCTACACAATACATTGTTCCTTACTGAGATCAAAAACGGTTGCAGTATGCCAAAGTGCCAGTTACTCAATGTCCTAAAGCCCCTGGGAACTGTTGGGAGTTTTATTTCTAATAAGGTTAACCTGGCTCCTCAGGGCCCCCAGTGTAAATGTACATAGTAAGTCTAATAAATGTCTGCTGAATTTCACCAGCATTGCTCTCATCTCTATGTAGAATGACCCCCCTGTGGGTCATGTTTACGTTAGCATACCTCTGAAAAATCACAAGCATAACGTGGTTCTGCCATCTTTTCAATTCTAAACAACCTGAAAAGCTAAAGCTAAAGCTAAACCTGGCAAGTTAAGGCCCCATGTGCCTTGTCAAGTCTACGTATGTCTTCGAATATAGCGGCCGGGTGCCGGGACAAAAGAGAGGTCACAATGGAGTACAATAGCCGCACACCCGTACCTCCGACCACCCATAATGCCACCCTTCCTGAACAGCGAAGGGGAGACGCAGAGAGGTACACTACTCCTGTCGCAGCTCGAGCATTAGCTCACCAAGTTTAGGTTTAGCTCTCCAGGTTGCTCAGACCTGAAAATAAGGTGGAGCCATGTTGGCCTTGTGATTTGTCAGGGGTATGCTGTGATATGCTGTCGTAAACCTGAAAGGTGAATCAAGGAAGACATGTGACCCAAAAAGCAAAGAAAAAAAAATTGGAAAAACATAAAAATGGCTTATCTGAGCTGTATAACCACAATATGGTATTTGGTACTATGCAGCCCAGACTAATATTAGTATATTGCCATTATTCATACTATTTGTAACTTTTCTACTGCTGGAGAGACACTTATCCATTTAGGAGGTTATATTGGTAAATGTATGACACTGAAGAATGTAGACTAAAGAAGCTTTCGCATTCATTTGTCCTGTGGCTGTGGGCAGGGTTACAAGTGACAAAAGTCTAGGAACCCCTGTCTCAGAAATAAACAGACAGAACACAGTTCCACTGCTCCACTGCTTAATGCTGGGGGGCTTTATACCCCTCTAGCCCACGCCTTCATGTTTATCTGCCCTAGGGAGTCGTATTCTATTGGCAATACTTCTCTACAGAGACTAGGCAAGCTGTGTGTGTGTGCGCATTTGCAAATCTGTGTCAGGTATGGGTGCAATGGATGCTGAATGCCTTCACTAGCAAAGGGTGTCCCTTCATTTGGACTTTTATAGTGCATATGGCACATTTTGCAACTTTTACAATGTTCACATACTGTATCCAACTCTGTTATTTCGAATAAACAAGGAAATTGGTTTTCCATGGCTCTGCGGAATTTAAAAATAAAGGGTCGTAAATGGCTTGGTTTGCAAAATTCATAAACAAATGGTTCTTTTAAGAACCATCCTTTCAAAGATTCTTTAGGGAATCATAAGTGGTTATTCTATGGCAGAGAAAATAAGGAGAGAGAGAGAGCAAGAGTGAGCGAGGAAGAGAAAGGGGGGAGGAGGGCGAAAGAAGATTAGAAAGCATGTCTACTTGTTTGGCTATGCAGGAGATGAGGAGGCATTCCAGTAAATAATGAGTGCATGTGTTTACTCAATATGCCGGAGACGGAGAGAGAGCGAGGGAGTAAATGAGGAAGCAGAAGAAAGAATAGCCCTGACGGAATCTCTCTTTTCCTACACGGGATCTATGTGTGTTAACAAGCTGTGAGATTCATGGGAAAAAGAGAGAGAGCGAATGAGCGGCCGCTCGCTGCACTGCAAGATCTGAGCCGCTATAAATAGGAGAGGAGATTGGCGTGTCACAGGGACTTCTTTAAGCTCCCGGGCGCCAGCTCTCCCTCTCTCTTTTTTACCCTTTTCTATTCGTTCTCCTCTCCCTTTTTTCTTTCTCCATCTCCCTACCTGTCAGTGTGACAACACCCCCCTCTGTCCCTCCCTCCCTCTCTCTCTCGCTCGCTCTCTCTCTCTTTCCCTCCATCTCTCCTGCTCTCTCTCTCTCTCTCTCTCTCAGCTTCTCTCAGGTGGGCGTGAGAGGGTGATGTGACTGCAGGAGGATGACAGCTCAGAGAAAAGAGGCACAGCCTTTAGGGCCTTGCATATCAGCACACCCTACACGTCGCATATTAAGATACACACGCACACAGGTTTATTGGACAGACATGACATTAAGGAATTTCTGTGCCAGTAATGACAACTGATAATTAATAACTGGGGTGTCTGATATTGATATCAATATCCAATAGCTTTATTGTAAAACAAGTCAACCCATTACAGCCCATCATGTCCATCATGCATAAGTCATGAAGGAGAACACTACACACATCAGAGCTGAATATTTACATTATTATAGGTGGATATTATGAAATAACTGAATTTTGAAAGAAAGAATATCCCTAAAGCTGTCCTATAAATTCCATCTCTACCTTTCATGTTTATGACAAAGTTTTCACAGCCCACCCCCACCCCATCATCCTCCTTTGACTCATAAGCCATATCTCCCAGTCCTAGCTCCACTTATGAGAGGGCGTTCTGGCCTTCAAGCACAAAGCAGAAACCAGCAGAACTTCATCCAAATGTTCTCTAAGTCCGTGATGTATAGCCAGACGTGGACACTTGAGGAATCTCTGCCCATTCCTCATGGGCAGTGGCTGCCACTTCACAAATATCCTTGGGTTTGCTGCTGCAATCACCTTCTTCAAATTTCACCAAAGATCTTTCTATAGGGGTTCCAGTCAGACGACTGTGATGGAAACCCAAGTCTTAAGTTATAAATGTGTTTGTAAATTTGTCTCTTTATTCTCCTGATGTGGTACTGCAAATTAACCCACCAATTTGCAGCCTTGTGGCAGCCTTGGTGGATGGCTTTGAGATATGCTTGGAGTCACGATCTTGTTGGAAGGCCCAATGTCGGCCAAGCTTCAGCTTCCTCAAAGCTTCCCCGTTTTGTTTCATTGCTCCACAGAACAGAATCCCACAACTTCTGCAGCTTACTATATGGATCTAATTAGATTGAGGCTGACCTGTCCTGTGCTTTTGGTAGAGATGTATGTGCATGGAGACCTTTACGGATTGGTAAGTGCCTTACTGTCCAAACGGAACCCTCAGTGCTGCCACCAAATTTTGCTGCAGGTCTTCTGCAGTCACTTGAGGGTTTTTGACCATCCGTCTCCTCAGGAATACGGTGAAAACAGTGCATTATCTTTTTCTCTCTTTTCTTTACAATGATACCAAGAATGATACAATTATGCAATAATTTAATTGAATTCATTTTAATTTGCACAGCGTTCGTCACAACAGCCGTTGTCCCAAAGCCGCTTTACAGAAAATCAGGCCCAAGCCTCTTGTGAGCAAGCCAGAGGCAATGACAAGGAAAAATTTCCTTAGAACAATGAACCAGAACTCAAAAGGGGAACCCATCCTCCTTTGGTACACACTGCACAGAACAACATGAAATACAAGAAAGCAATTGGGGTTATGAGCTCATTTAAGGAAAGACTTACAGCAATTTGAATGAATAATAAGAAAGACAAAGACAGACGAGATGTGCGTTGTCATTAGATGGAAGTACTGATTACCTAAAGAAACCAATGACTAATGTGAGAGCATGACAGAGGTTATCTAAAAAGAGTGAGAACAGGAATAAAGTCCATGGATTGCATGAGCAGGTAGGAGATACTAGGAGAAAATCAGGTCTCAGGTTGAAGGGATGAAGCTGTATATTTGATAAAATACATATAAACATGCTAATACACCCCCCCCACACACATACTCACAATCACAAAGCCTGAAGCTGAATATAGATGTGCCTAGAGCCATTTCTAGCAAACTTGTAACCCCTGGGATAGAGTTTGGTTGTACAAATGATTCCATTAGATTAGAGTGTTTGTTTGGCTTCCATGCACTGAGCGTTTCCTCTCTATTCTTGAGTTCTCTCAGGCTTGTTTGAATAATTGACAGTAACGCGTGCTGTATGAAACTCCCTGATGGGCTCAATCAAACACCAAAATGCTAATACCATCATCTGAGCTCTTTCAAATAGAGCATTTCACCCCCTGTCTCGGGTAATCTATTTATTTAGAGATAGACGAGTTTACGTTACGTAATAATAATAGACTCTTGACTTGTTTAGCTGTGGACTTTACTTGGACGGGGTGTTTCTGGAGTGCGCTCTATGGAGATTGATGCTGGTTATGTTTTGCGAGAGATCTCTGAGTCCTGGCATTGATGAACATTTTAGTCTGCTTTCTGTGTGCTATATGCAGCAGCACTGGACTCTGGGAAAGCACTCTAAACCCATGTAACCATGCAGCATGGCCTGCTGAAATTCCCTCTTTGAATTTCTTTTCCCCTTTCTGTCGTCGTGTCTGCATCTCCTTTTCTCTCTCTCTCTCTCTCTCTCTCTCTCTTGCGCCTAAGGGGCTAGTGGGTATGCCAACCAGACTAATATCATAATACCACATGAATTACTGCACTCTTGCATGTAGCAGCACTCCCCTGCAGCGTACTATTCCATCATATTGAGAAATGGTGTTTTCTATGCTGCTAGCTTGCTTTGGTGCTAATATATTCACATTAAGGCACCATAACGGTGCGTCTGATGAAGCCAGTAACGGCCCCTCTGCGGACGGCCAGCTTCCCTCTCCGCACAAAAAAAAACAAAAACCCTCGCCAATTACCCTTCGACTGGGAACACATGAAAGTTATGGTTCAATTAGGCGGTGGTAAAAATAATTCAATACATCAATTAGGCAAAGTCAATTAGGACAACTCTCCAATTAAGAGGTGGAATGCTGCTGAAGGGCCAGGGCTGTAACGACCAACTACACAGGACAAACTGTCTGCTGTGGCCTGGTTTGTACATGTGTGGGTGGGTGTGTGTGTGTGTGAGAGCAAAAGCAGCTTCCATACTGTGTCCCCTAACAGTGTTTGTGATTGTTGGATTTTTTTTTTAAGGGAATTACCCCACAAATCGAATCTTTTGGGCCATGGCGCCAGGAGGGGATCGTTGGGCTGTTGCATGCGTGTGCTAAGGGAGGTCAGCCATTCAAAGCGGGCCTACAGTGCAGAATGATTGATTTGGATGGGCAGACCGCTCAGCGGAGTAGAAGCGTATTCGTGTATGTGTTTGTGTGTAAGTGGTCTTTTTATTTTGCTGCGATTTTCAAAAACAGGAGGTCAGAAAAGGCCACTATGGAGACATACGGCATCAGGAGCCATTTCTGCACAGGCACTAAAAATAAACTTGAGTTGTTTACCAGAAAAACACAGATTGTGACATTTGCTACTTCTGCTCTGAGATGCTGTCCTGTTTCTCCATATTCGGGCTAAGGACTGGCTGCTGTTGTTTCATGGCTTTGGGAGCAGACCCTCAGAATAATGACATACCATTAACAATGTCTACCAGCCTTAAATCTAAACTGAAGAAATAGATGGTGATAACATGCAGAGCAGCAATTTATCTTAATTGCACTTTAAAGCATGACCGCCCCTAAATCGGGCCCCTAAGGAGAGACATGGCTCCTCTCACTGGGAATGAATGAAAGCTAAGAGAGCTCTAATCATCTCATTAATTCTCTCAACAGCCTCTTTGGAGTACCTGAGTGTCTGTGACCTCTTGACCTCAGACTGCATGACCCTTAACTATTCCAACACTTACCTCAGCCTGTGGTGACCTTTGTCTTTGTAAGGAGCGATGTCCAGGGATGTCTCCTCCCATGTCTTTGTAATTCCTTCCAGTGACTGTGAAATAAAAACAAGTGTTATGGTCACTTCTGCCACAGACCTCAAAATTTGGCTACATATACATTCACTGAGCCGCTTATTACTAATACGCTCTACTAATACCAGGCAGGGACCAACTTTGCTCTCAACACAGTATTTCATCCATAAGATGTTAGAAACATTCTTTAAGATTCTGCTCCATGCTGAAGTCATTGCGTCATGCAATTCCTGCAGATATCTCAGGAGCGCCTTCCTGCTGCAAATCTTCCATTCTACCACATCCCAAAAGTGTTATATTGGATACAGATCTGGTGACTGGGATGCCACTGAAGATCACTGAACTCATGGTCATGTTAATGAAGCTGGTTTGAGACAGCCACCTTTTGCTTTGTGACATGGTGCATCATCACACTGAAAGTAGATATGAGAATATGGGAAAATAATGTCCATAAAAGGATGTTCATGGTCAGCAACTACACTCAAAAGCTGCAGCATTGAAGTGAGGATTGATTGGTATTAATGAGCCCAAAGTGTGCCAAAAATGTTCTCCACACAATTACACCACCCCCTGAATGAGGAGCGGTGCAGGTGTTCCTAATAAAGGGATTGGTAGGCGTATATAAGGCATATATAAGGCGTATAATGTATATATACATTTCAAGTAGTTTTTGGAGCATTTCTACTGGCCGAATTATCACAGAAGTTTGATAATGATGATATAAGGTCCCCGGACCAAAAACTAGTCATCTTGTGTGTTTAAGGTGGTGGTAACTTCAGGCAACTGCAGATGGAGTGGCATGACAATTATCAGGCCATAAATACCTGCGGGGTGTACGACGGTATTCATAGACTGAGAAGAGAACGCAATGCAATAACTCAATCGACCCATTCTCCACATATCGAATAAGGGCGTTCACTGCATTGTACCACCTCTTCTCAATCTATAAATTCTGTCATACACCTGCAGGTATTTATAGCCTGAAGATCCTCGTGCAACACCATTGCTGACACAGTCCCTGCAGAGAATTACTGCCAATAGATGGAGATGAATGTGATCAAATCCTCACAGCAACGCTCCAAAATCTAGTAGAAAGCCATCCCTGGACAATGCAGACAGTTACCCCAAAAAATAGTAAACTACTATTTAACCACGATTATTCATAGGATCCAGTGACCCTATGAAAAAATGCAATAACTGTATATGACTGTATTTGTGAAGTGACCTTGAGTGTAGTAAAGGCCAATTATAAAATGATGTATGACCTCAGAGGCATATTCCACCTCTGGGAACACAGTAATGGTTCTGAGCTGGACAGACAGCCTTCAGTCTGAGGAAGGTCTCAGGGGGTCTTTTCAGGAGAGATAAAGCATTGATCTGAGCGTCGACAGTCCTGCCTTCACATATCATCAGAGAGAAGAAACGGCAGGCGTGTGAAGAAACGCACTGGTGTCGCCTTCCATTTCGTTCCTCTCTCACTCTTTCTAACATGACTTCTAAGTGAACTGTGCTGTGCTTTGGGGGGCTCCAGGGTCTTCAAACAGGTCTGCTCTCCCGCCGCTGCTCAGCCGCTAAAACTGTGTTTTTGTAACCTCTGTGAGCACAGAGCGGCGCGTCTGAGAATCCCAAGACGCACTGAGACAGAGAGAAAAAAAGAGAGAGAGACTCCCACAGTCTCCTGGATGACAGGCTAAGGCTCTCCTCCGCAGGGCCAGTGAAGGCTGATATACAGGAAATTAAGCGCAGGGCTCATTTCCCCCTGCGGCCACCACACAGGACCTTCAGCTGGAGCCCCGCGAGAGCTGCCTCTGCCAGTAACAATGCAGCATTTATCATGCGCTGCCCTCGCTGACCAATCACTTGTTTGCTTTGCACACTGCAACCCAATAGTAACTCTGACCCTAATATTTCTACAGTACGCTGATAGACCCTCACCCGTCTCCCACGTAACCTTTCAACTCCACGCTTAATTCAAACCATGGCTGTGCAAGGGCAGTGCACGTCCCTCTGTGAGCCTCAAGAATTCTCAAGTGACTATATTTCGTTACTCTCAGGATGCCATCTTTGACCTTTCTCTCGTGATCTCTACCTCCTAATCCTGACCTTGCTTTTCCTTAGCTCATTTAAAGAACCTCGCAGGACTTCTTCTCAGGGAGGGGAAGAGACCCCAGGGCAGGAGCTAAAAGTGCAGAGGCTTAACTTAACCATCAAAGGGTCTATGAGTAAACAGAGTGTGAAGAGGGTAAAAAATGTGAGTATGAATAGAGTGAAAATGCCTCTAGAACGGTGGAAAAAGAGAACAGGAGGGCAGGGGTTGGGCGGCGTGAGAGGACTGACTGTGGAAAAAGGCACAGAGATACAGAGAGATGCTGGGAAAGGATGCTCCAGGCTGTGTGCTCTGCTGTACCTGTTCTATGGAGAGCTCTTTCCTGGCAGCTCCGGAGATTTCGCAGATGCGCTCAGCGTGCTGCTCCAGACCCAGAGCCACAATCTTCTCCAGCGTGAACTCTGCACTGTTCTGGTCGAAGGAGCGCTGCACCTCGTGCTTGATCTGAGTCCAGTGCCTGAAATTAAAAGAAAAAAAAAAAAAAAGACCCAAACAATTGGGCTGAAAATAGCCTGACCTTCAAGTGACCGTTCATCACCCCTCTAAATTGGAGGGCATACCTGGGTATTTAAATGCAAAACACTGATTTAATGCTTGAGTTGAAACAATTAATAGCCAGAGTTAATTTCAGGACCTTGGAAAGACACCAGTAAAATCCACCTCGATGTTCAGTCACCCGAGACTGGACCATATCTGGCGTGCAAAGAGACAGTGTCAGTGCTGGTCTGGTGTCCCGCTGTTCTACGATTGACGTGTGTGTTAGCCAATGACAGCTCATAAATGTTACAGTTCTCCCCCGGGACACACAGCAGTCGTTCGGCACATCTGGCTTATCTCCGTTAGAGAAAATCTTCCAAGACTGCCAGTCTGCCATGCCTTTTCCCCCCTTACTCTGATCCACCGCGATCACAGCCCCGGCATGTTCTCAATATTAAGCTGCCGTTCAGCCAACATTTCACACCCTTGAGGTTCAGCCTGGGCCATCTGGGACGAGCTCGCCTTAACAGAATGCTTGTTTCCCTTTCTCTCCCTCCCTCCCTCTTTCCGTCTTTCCGTCTTTCCCTCTCAATCTCTTGCACTATAACATCTGAAGCTTGTATTCTTATGTTTATTTTCCTCCATTTCCCTTGCGCATACACCAGGTTAGCGTAGGATGTTAGGAAGTATCTTGCAGAGGGTTACATCAGTGGTGATTAGCCGCTTGCTATTAGAGCGGGATCTGTGGCCGTCTGGGCTGTCTCTGCTGGGGCTGTCAAAACAGGCCTGATTGGGCCGGATAGGCTGTTGTTTTGGGAATGCCACAGCCAATCTGAGCACTGACAGGAGGTATGACAAGGTCCGGGAGAAAAGGGTAAAAGCCTCAATGGAAAGACGTTTAGTTTTGTCTTCACAGGAGCATCACCAGATAGGACCCAATGGGCTCAGTGGGAGAGGAACAGGGGCAGAGGGAGTGATGCGAGCTGCACATGATGAGGTGAGATGATTCAGTGATCTGAGTGAATCTCACTCAGGCCAGGAGCCAAGGGACCTTTCGATTGATCCCTGAACAGAAGCTACAGATATAAATATCCTATGGCAGGGAGGATGCTCTTTGGCTATCCCTTGGTGATTTTTCCAGATCTGACTCAACTTAATTTAGTTAATTACTAGATTTAGTAGGTGTGTCTCTTCTCGCGTACAGCAGCAGAAATCAGATTTCTGCACACACAGCAAATAACCTGGCGGAAGCACTTGATTTCTATTACTGAAAGCATGACCCAACATACTTAAAAAGAAGTGACTGGTGTTGCCAACACCTGGATGGATGGGTGTCTTTGTTTTTTACCTGTCCCTCATGGCCGGATTCCTCAGGTCCAATATGAGGGGAATGGTTCTCTTGAATTGCTCGATCCTGTGCTTGGAGAACTCCACAATCTCCCATTGTTTATCCTACAATGACATGCCAACAGCAGACTCCACTATGAAACAGTCCATCAAAACCCCATTCGCATAGCACCATCAGTCTCTTCACACACTTTAATCATCACTATCCCACTGCAGGGTAAATCATTAAGAGCTGAGCATTGTGCCATGATCCACTGATCCCCAGTCAGTTGAAAAGTGCACCCAGGGGGCCTCAATCAAGCAGGTGTTTCTAATCTGCTTAAAGCTAATGACAGCCTAATGACACCGAAGTTACTGAGAAGTGAAACTAAATTAGCTTTAGAGGATAATTAGCTAAACAAAAGAATGTCTATCAGGAGTTATACTGAGTGTGGAGCGTGGAGTGTGCGTGTGAGGAGAGGGGGATTGAAAGTACTCCGGCCCAGTGGCTTAAGGAATCAGTGTGTCAATGTATGTGTGAGTGTGGCTGATAGGGAGCTTTACTAAGCTGTAGTGATAAAAGTGAATATAGCTCAAGTAAAGACTAATTACTAGATAGGAAACTAAAATCTACTCATGAAAGTTCAGTGTGGTCATTATATACACTTTTTAGACAAAAGTATTGGGACACCTGCTTAAAATTAAGGGTCCTTAAAAAAGTTTATCCTGCTTTTGTTGAAGTAACTGTCTCTACTATCCACGGAAGGCTTTTTACTAGATTTTGGAGCACTGCTGTGAGGATTCAATTGCATTTAGCAACAAGAGCATTAGCGAGGTCAGGATGTTAGATGATCACAACCCCACCTCTTTCCCAAGTCAATCTCAAAATTACTGGATGGAACGCCAACACAGTTCCACTGTTCCACAGTTCAATACCACTCAAGCCAATGCATGATATTAGGCATTGTGCCAAAAGGTTTATGTTTATTTGCTCCTAAGAGTCCTATTTTATGGCAATACTTCTCTACAGGGACTAGACAAGCCCTGTGTGCAGCATTTGCACATCTGTGTCAGCAATGGGTGCAACGTAAAGTAGATAAATGCATTCACTAGAAGGGATAAGTAATAATGTATTTTTCTTTTAAAATGTGTTAAAAACTCAGGCTCTCTTAAAAGAATTCCATTTGCAGTCTTTAGTTTCTCACAGATTCACAACTCTCCCATGGCTGACCACCAATGCAACACACTCAATCAGCCAAAACAGCACTGACAAGGGCAGATTAGAGCTAGTAGTGTGGGATCATACAGACTAAGGGAAGCGGTCAACCACCAGCACTCAGAAAGGGCCTGAAGGCCTCCTAAAGGGCTTTAAAGCAGCATTATGTAAGAATTAGTATTATTTGCTCCTGGGTTCCCCCTACAGTTGGTAGAGTGTAATTCAGTTTCATGCCCCCGTCGAAAATATAAACTATGCTTTGAGCTATAAATATGTTTTTGTTAACAAACTGAGAGATACAGAACCAGGACCTGAATTCAATCATGTGGACAAGGTAGAGTAATATTACAGGATTTTACACAAATATGACTAAGTGTTACGCAAAGTCACATGATGCAGTAGCAGCGTTCCAGCCTGGTTTGGCAATGACAGAGACGCTATTCTACCTATAACATATAAAATATAAAAAATATATATAAAATGTGCGGAAGGTTTGCGGTAGAGTCGAACAGATACTTGCCTTAAGTTCTCTGCTAAGTTTGTGGAGTGTCTTGAACATGATTTGTGCTGTGTTTTCCATGTTTTCTGTCTGTAGAGAGGCAAACTGACCAGCCTTCCACTCGTCCCAATGAGTATTCCACTGTTGAGTGATCTCCCACACCTGCTGCAGGTAATCTATATCCTTTACACACACACACACGCAAGTTCTAAGGCTGCCATACCTATTTAAATCAGAACAATGCAATGAGCTGAACAACCTTTACACATTTATCTCTTAATCCACTTAAAACACACGGGTTGTTTGATTTACTGCTAATATACTTCAGTATAGTCCATAAAAAGTCAATTTCTCAAAAGCAGGCTGTGATAAAGTTGCCACTTTTAGTACTTCATGGAACTGCAATGTGAACTCCTGTCTTGTGCAGTGTGGCGCATTGTAGTGTGATGTCATTGTGTATATAAATGAGTCTAATAACAGCAATTAATACACACCTTCTCCAGGTTCTGCATGTCTTTGGAAATAGGCTGCTCGATCTTAAAGATGCTGAGCCCATTCCTTATTGTGCCTTCTTCCTCCTTTAGAAACTCCAGCTGGTCTCTGAGAACAGAGATTTGCTCAAGGGCTGCCTCTGAGCTTACATTACTGCCAAAGGGACCTGCACATGCAACACACCACACATACAAACATACATTAGCATGAACAGATAACTGTAAGCCCTTTAGCGAGAAGCTAAAGGCTGTAAAACTGCTCTTATTGGACAATCTGAGGGTAAGAAAATAGCATGTTTTCTGATTTAATTTTTATGTTGAATTTTTTTTCATAGTTGGACTGAAATGATCTTGATTTCACACAAAAAATTGTAAAGTAACAAAGCTAGTTAAAACTCTCATTAATATTTAGCATAAAAAGCAGATTTCAGGACCAATACAACTTTCCAAGAGAATCAAAACCCCTGTTTGGCTGCAAAAGATTGTCAGGAAGATTAGCAGAATCTGGAGTAATAGTACATTGTTCTAGAGACACAAAAATGACCTTCCTTCAAAAGAAAACTTGACCACAAAACTCAGTGTCACAATGTCAAAGATGTCAAATATCTAAACAGGACTGATGCATTTTTGAAACACGTCCTTTGCAACGATAACGTAAAAATAGAGCTTAATGGCCGCCATAAGCACAATCATGTTTATAGAAAAAAGCTGCATAATTTCATGAAAAAAACACCTCTCCAACTGTTAGACACTGGGGTGGAGCATTCAAGCTTTGGCTTGTGGTGCAGCCAGTGGCACAGGGAACATTCCACTGGTAGGACTGGTAGGAAGGAAGAATGGATTCAGTTAAATACCAGTAAATTCAGAAAGCAAACATCAATGTCACACATGTCTATACAAAAAAACAAACAAAAAAACAAGCTAAACAAAAGAGAATGGCTTCTACAGCAGAATAATTATTCTGAAAGTAACAGAATCAGAATCCATAATACACAATCAGTAAAAAGGGCATCTGCTATAAGTTTGCCATGGCCACAGTTACCTGACCTAAACATCACAGAGAATGTTTACCAAGAATCACTGAGAATCTCACATGACCAGAAGCCTTTCGCAAGGAAGAATGGGTGAGCACTTCCTAAACCTCCTGATGCATTTTTTGCATCCAACCCATTTAATAATTGCATAAATACATTTGCACACACTGTATTACACTATTCTACCCATTCTACAATTCCTTTAGGTAAATACACTTGCATTCATTTATTTAGCAACAAAAAAAAAAACAGTTCCACAAATGCCATGCAACTACAAAGGCCCAGACATGCTTTTACTGGGGCAAGGTATAGTGTTATAAAGAGAACCTGAGTGACCTTCATGGTGCTGTGTAATTGCAAGGCAATTTCTGAGCCTTGGTTAGGCTGGTTTAGTTTACCTAGTCAGGTGGTGGGACCCCAGGAAAAACATTATTTTAAAAGCTTTATTCGTCATTATCTTTTTTGGCATTTGCCCTTGACACATATACACTCTATATGTCACTGACACTGCATGAAAAAAACGTGTGTGTGTGCGTATGTTATTGAGTGTTCGAGGGGAGTTCTGGCTCAGACCCAGCTTGCTTTACTGGCCTGAACTCTCGTGGCCTGTGCGACAGCTTTGATTTACGAGATATCTGATCTTCTGAACCCACCTCGAAAACACACACACACACACACACACACACACACACACACACACACACACACACATTCAGTCAGTTCTTATGCATGCACACATGCACACTCTACTGTAGCTTCTTTCCCATTTGAATAAGTGTTCCTGTGGGTTCTTTCCTAGCACTCCTCGTTCGTGCCATCTGTGTGACTGGGTTTATAATGAGTTTAGTCAAAAAAAAAAAGTTGAACTCACACCCCATGTTGCTGCTACCAGTTCCAATTCCTCCGCCATCACGCACGGAAGAACAACGACCGGCTCAGAGTATGTTTAAGATCTTCCCTGGCTGAGCAGGAAAATGATTTAAGGTAATCTATGGAAAAGCGTAGATGTGATTTGGAACAGTTCACCTTGACACAAGTGTGCAGCAAGTGCTAGCTTTGAATGAGTGTGATATTTTTGAGACCGTGCCTCAGTCTGGAATACTAATCTCACTCGGCACAAAGCTGCTTCCTGGCCTCATTAACCTGCCGGAGTCGGCCATTGTTTTCTGAAACAATCCAAACAATCCCGCCGTCCTCAACAAGTTGCGGTTCCTGCCCACGTACGGAAGAGCGGGGAGTTGTGGGAAATAACGTGGCTGAATGTTAAGCGCGTTCTCATAATGCTGACACTTTGCGGTTGGTACTAATCGGGCTTGTTTCTGAAACTCAAACTTCGTCAGAAATGAGAGAAAAAGCGTACAGAACAGAAACAGAAAGTAAAGACAGTGTGCAAGAGTGAGCAAAATAACGTAAAAAAAAAAGATGACTTCACAGAGCTATCTACAATCACACGCTGGCAAACAAAAGATAGAAGCAGGAGATGAGGAGAGCAGGAGGCTGGGAAGCGAGGGAAAGGAATAAAAGAGAAGGATGATAGGAACAGGGGAAGGGAAAGTAGGACGGGAGCTTTGTCCTCTTTGATACTCTTTGGCACGGCATGACTTTGTTGCCAGTCCTGAGGTGAGGTGGCAGCAAACACGAGCGAAGGGAAAAAAAGAAGGAACTTTTCAATCTCATTTTTAATAGAAGTGGAGAATAAATAGCAGATAAACAACGGGAGAGGGAGGAGGAGTAGAGGAGGAGGAGGAGACCAAGGTGCGTTCAGAATGTGTGATGAGGGAGGAAAACAGCATGCGTGGAGAGGGCGAGAGAAAAAGACACAAACCTGAGTGAGAAGCAAGATGAACGAGAGACCCAAGGAGAGAGCGAGAGACAGAGAGAGAGAGAGAGACAGAGACAAAGAGAGAGAATGCGCCAAGGACGGCCTGTCGACAGGGCTGCTTCTCGCCCCGGTGCTGGCGAGCTGTCGCAGCACCTGAAGGATTACAACACACTTAATTGGCTGTGGCGTGCTCTTTTGGCTGTGTGGGGGGCGAATGGCTCTAGCTCTCTCTCTCTGCCTCCTCTGTTTTGGCTCCCTGCGGACATCGGGGATGGAAAGCCTGCAGTGAGGCCCATGTAGAGATGTAGAGGGCTGACCTAGAGCTGCAAAAACCCTGCAGAGATATGGAGCTCACAGCGGGAGGGAGTGTAGCCAGCGCTGACCACCAACCTGCTGTATGTGCCTCTCAGCACAGCATAGATAACCTCAGCATCCTTCCTCAAAAAACACACACACACACATAGCAAAAGCTCCTGTCTCTCATCTACTCACACTCTGTGTGTTTTCATGTGTGCTGGATATAGGGATTAGCGTGAGAGGGCCCCATGACAGCCTATGCCTGAGTGTATGTGTGTGTGTTTTCTTTCAAACTTTTTAGGATAGAGGTGTTCTGACTTTGTGGGACAACCAGAGAACACTTAAGGACACTCAAAAACCTGTAAACAATACAAAATAGGACATATGCATGGGGCTTAACACTATATGGACAAAAGTATTGGGACACCTTCCTATTTATTGTTTTTTCTGCAATCAAGGGTATTAAAATAAGGTTTGTTGGAGTAACTGTCTTTACGGCCCAGGGAAAGCTTTCTACTATATTTAGTATGCACATTGCTGTGAGAATTTGATTGATTTCAATAATAAGAGTGTTAGTGAGGTCAGGATGTTAGATGATCACCACCATACCTAATACCCTAATCCCTGACTCATCCCAAAAGGATTGGACGGAATTGTGTCCAGAGCTCAATGCTGGGGGTTTATGCCCCTCCAGCCCATACCTGGCATTAGGCATTGTGCCAATAGGTTCGTGTTCATCTGCTCCAGAGAATCCTATTTTATTGCCAATACTTTTGTTTGTGTACTGGCACATCTGTGTCAGCAATGGGTGCAACTTAAAGTAGCTATATGCATTAATTAGAAGGGATGTCCACAAACATTTGGACATATAGTGTGCATATGACCCCAAGTCCAGACAGTGTATTCAAAAAAGAACAGGTGCATGTACTGTATATGTGTGTTACCTGTGCTGTTGAAGTCCTGCATGGTGGTCTGTATCTTCTTCTTGAACTCCTCAGCAGAGAAGATGAGGCCGCTCTTGAACTTGTCCTTGTGTTTCTTGAGCATGATGTCACTGTCAATCACCACCTGCTGGAACCACAGCCACTCCCCATTCAGAGCCTCCAGCAAGTCCTGAACCTGCAGAGAGAGAGAGAGAGGAGAGAGACAGAGATAGCAAAGAGAGGTGTATAGTGAGAGAGGGAGAGAAGGAGGGAGGGAGGGAGAGAGGCAGACAGTGAGAAAAAGACACAGAGGGAGAGAGACAGGGACAAAAAGGTGCAAAGTAGAGAGTGTGAAAGTGAAAAACACAGAGGTAATGAAGCAGACAAGCACAGAGGGGAGGAAAATCGGAAGTAAAATCTGAAGTCAGCTTCGGTGACAGACTTGCTTGAAATACATGAGAGTGAGTGTGTGTGTGTGTGTGACAGTATTTCTGAGTGAGTGTGCATGTTTAGAATCACTAATATCCTCTGCGACACTCACCTCACGTTCCACAGAGACTTCATATTTCTCCAGGATGGCAAACTGTTCATGGATGGGGGGAATCTGACTCTCGATTTTACTCAGATCACCCTGCAGAGTCTCCAGAAGCTTCAGACTATCCACAAGCTCTACCAGAGTCTGAGGAGGTTGAGAAAGCCTGGACACATGCACACACACACACACACAGACACAATAAAATGTCACACTGCAAAAAAGTAACCTGACACACATCTGCAGACTTGACAACAATGGAAATGAAATCAGTGCATAGCTCAGTTAACAACACAATCACCCAGTTTCAGTGCTAGCTTGTATGGAGCCCTGAGTGAACCTCCCTTCAGAACCTCTGCCCACTGGCCCGGGGTCGAGAGTTTGAATCCTGAACCATGCCTTTTTGCCATCAGCAGCCACAGTCCGAGAGAGTAAACCTGGCTGTGCTCTCTCTGGGTGGGCAGATGGGGCTCTATCTTCTCACCAGGATGGCCAGGACAGGCGTCTGTTAGCTGGTGTGGTGGAGCTAAGAACTTGGCGCTTCTCTTTGAGTAAGAACTCCTCCCAGCACCCACTGCCAAAAAAGAATTTTCTGCACAAGTGTGACACTAACTTTTGACAGTTATTTGTAGATATTTGGAATAACTGGTGACCTTCTGGTTGCAAGGCCACTTCTCTAACCATTTACAGACCGTAGCTGCTCCCAGCCACGGCTGTCCCTGTCCCTGCACTTGAATTCTCCACTGAAATCACAATATAGTGTGCTACTGTATAATGTTCATACTGTGTGATGAACACAATCGTCTTTCTGATGGACTGTAATACACTACAAGATGCATTAAGGGAGATGCAGCTTGTATAGCAACAGAAACAGTAGAATGATTCATTGATTAACTGACTAATAATCAATAGATTCATAATTTATAATGATAACTAAAGGCTAAGCACAGAAAAACACTTAACACACACACAAACCTATGTGCGTTGTCCTGCAGGAAGCAGTGTAGCTCTTTGAGTCTGGTGCTGGCCATAAGGCTGAGCAGCTGTGTGAACTTGCCCTGCCACTCATTACAGTGCTGCACCAGGGAGAATTTCAGAGGCGAGCAGTCCAGCAGCACAAACTGCACACTCAGCACAGTCTCCTCCTTCTGCACGTTATTCGCCACCTCAGAGTACCTGCAGAGAGAGATATGGAAGGGAAAGAAACAGATAGAGAAGGGAAAGGGAAAAAAAATGAAAACTCATGGGCAATTTGTAAGTGTGAATGCATTCACAGCTGCAAATGTGTGACAACCACATCAAAACACAGCAAAAAAAACCCAAAACATTAAAACATGTTTATGACAATTGTGTTGTTGTTTGTATGTATGACATGGCTATCATTAATGTAATGGAATGAGCAGACACAATCTGTCATGATACTGATCAGTTTTAAAGGGTAAAGAAGTACATCAGGGAAAGCAATATGGACTCGATGCAGCATGAGGTAATTAATGCTAGAGCACGCTCATTAAGCCTGCACTTCTCAGCAGACAAATATCCATACCATACTGATGTGCTTAGTGTGCTAATGCATTCACACACAGCTTACGGGGTAAAGTCCTGCATGTGCGGTGGTGTGGGTAAAAATCTATAGGGCAGTCGCCTATTCCTAACCCCCCCTGTAAGTGTTATTAACACATATCAATAAGGCAAAAGGGCGTCTAACGATCTGGACCTTGGTTATAGGTCGGCAATTAGGAACAACATTACTATGTAGTCGATCACAGGTGCAAGAGAAATGGGTTAACCTCTAGAAGTAGCAGGGTGAGCGATGTAGGGTAAAACATTATATCACAATATTTAAATTTCACAGTGTCAGTGCAGTGTCATGATATTCCTCAGCTCCACCGCACCAGCTTACAGATGATGAGGAGGGAAGAGAGCGCCATCTACCCACCCCGCGAGACCGCAGCTAAAACTCCCATTGCAACTGCTTTTGTAAGTATTTGCAGCACTATTGGAACTTATTTTCGACTGTACAAAATATGTGATGATTGTGTGTCTGGTATTTGTCATCAGCTTGGGTTTAATGTAGCCTAGTTACCAAAAAATAAGTTCCTAAAGGCAAACATGGTGATTTAATATTTAAGACTATTTTATCACTACTGTAAAATGTCAAACCAAAGAGTAATGTTATAAAACTAGTTCTACATAAATAAGCAAGTTTAAGAGTCAAACATGCAGGAAAATGCTCTTAATTTTTTTTGGTGCACCATCCATTAGCACTTTGAGACTCTAAAGTGGGCCTGAGCAATATCCAAAAAAAGCATGATGTTTTCTTATTGAAAAAACATTAGGACTATAGATCACCCAAACCAGTCCACAGCAAAAAACACATGGCATGACAACATGGCACACAACATGTAGCACAAAAGATTTACACATTTCACACATTGTAAAAGCATGTATACGATGTACACATTTAATGCTGAAAAACATACAGAACATACATTCATTCATTATGTGACAGTGAAAATATCACAAGGCTCTTACTATTTTTGTCTAATGTTATCTACACTGGTCAGAACAGCCCATTGATACACTAATATACTATATATAATAAATAATATACACGATATGCAAGATGAAGCTAGGATAATTAATGAATTATATGTAATGATAATTACATATTTACATAATTACTTTAGCAGATTTTGAACTCCCAGAAGCTAAAAGACCTGCCACTGAGAAAGGTGAGAAGGAATCTAAGAGAGAGGAAGAAGTACAAAAAGTAAGAATAGCGAGAAAACAAAAAGAGAGACCTGGCTATGTCAGCATCGAAAGACGACACAGGAGGGTTGAGGCGCTGGTAGCGGCGGATAAAGGAGTCTTTGTTTATTTCCCATATCTCTCGGTGCTTGTCCCAGGACTTCAGGTAGGCCTGCAGGTGAGTTGCGTTTGCCGTCATACCTGCAGCTATTGCAGCCTGGATCTTACAGATCTCCTCATCCTGCTCTATAACAGAAGACACACACAGAAACAGTGAAAACAAATTGTGACTCTACTGACTTCCACTGAAATCCAGTGCATGAAAACAAAAGGCCTACGCTAAATATAAAGCCTTCGCACATGTTGTATCTATCTACTTAGTGTTTACATGACATGTAAAATGCTTTAAACTTTCCCTGTGTGCTAAGATTTAGTGTGCTAAGTTCCACAAGGAAGTGTGCCTTGGCCGTCCTCACAAAAGATTCATTGTACAGCAGCATCAGTGCAGAGAGAGCCAAAACATAGTCCAGAAATCTAGTGCACCATCAAGGCCCAGACAGGCTGAAAGGGGGGGCGAAAGAGAGGAAAATGGTATTGATGGAGGTGAAATTGAGATGGAAACACAGAGAATTAGGGCAGTGTGATCACACAGGGCCTCTGAGACACAAACTGACTCTTATTTAATTACTAATCTCAATGTCTATATGATTCAGTAAGAACTATGGATTATTCTGTGACTCCAGTGAAACTAATACATAAGGTATTTACTGCAACTGCATGATACAGACATGTACTGCTGTTATTTTGCTACAGGCTTCAATTGTGGCACACACTGCAATGCATTAACGCAGCATTACAAAGCAATTATACCCAAAAATAAGGTTCAAAACCATTTTGATGCTCCACTGACAGTAATAGGGAGAATGGTGTCTCCGTTATTGCCACTCTGGGCCTAGAACCCCAGCTAAAGCACTAGCTAAGCTACTGACCTTTACAAAGACTTTTCTTGTGGCCAAGAATTTTATATGATTTCTCATAAAATCCTGTAAAATTCATTTTTACCGCCTCAGCCCACATACTTGCAGATGTCTAAGTGCGATTTGTATTTATGACAGTGGGGTAAAAGTGAATTACACTCCAAAACTGTGGTGTGGTGGAGTGCAAGGGCAAAAAATACCATTCTCGTACAATGCTTCTTCAAAGACGCATACATCAGTCCTCACCCTCCCAGAGTCACGAGCATTACCACCTCCTTGTTTCTACATTTACTTACCATATAGGATCACTTTGTAGTTCTATAATTACCACCACCATGTCAGTGTCACTGCGGTGCTGAGAAGGACCCACCACACAAATAATACCTGCTCGAAAGTTAAAAAGGGTGAAGGGCTAACAAGCAGGTGGTGTTAATGTTATGGCTTATATTCTAGATGCCAGGGCCAGTTGTTGAAGTTCAACCTTTTATTTGAAAAACAGTCAAGCTTGGATTCCAGTTGTTTCTAAGAAATGCAGCGATCCATTTGCTTCTCTTTAGCTTTTGGCAGATAGCTCTAAATTAGTGCTGAATCTATTTGTACAGACAATCGCACAGCAGCTCTTTCCCATGTTAGATGTTTTTGCATTTTGGTGGCCTTCACCCAGTTGGCATAACCGCAGTGACTCATGCAAAAGCGTACATACCCTTTTTATGTAATGGTGAGTGGTGACCTTCCAAATGTTAATGCTCCCATTGGTGGCAGTGGTAATGTACGAAGCAGAAAAGTCTCTAACTGGCTCTTTACAATCCCCCTTACTATTCATGATGCCCCACCTTTCTATGCTTATTATCGACCCCTAATGTACATTTTTCAAATGTGCTGAAAGGGCGGAAGATCTGCTGACACCGAGGGTGAATATACTCCTTAAAACACTTTGGTTAATCAATAGTGTGTGACAGAGATGAGAAATGGCCTGCATTATTATGGCCAAAATAATTAACTTTAGTTAAATTACACAAATTAATTAATTTATTAAAACATCCAATAAAATGCTCTTAATGAACTGTAATAGGTCAGGACGCTCACAGCACAAAGGAAAAAAGCTCATTTGCATATTGCAGCCTTCTAAATTATCAGCTGACTTTAAACTGAGTTCGATTTAAGGGGTTTAAGAAGGGAGAGAGATGAAGAGAAGCCAAATTTACAAACGTATGGGATATAAAAACTGAAAGAAATGAAAGGTGAGGAAAAACAGGAATTGGAGAGATGAATGAAAATGAAGCATTGATAATTATGGAGCTTTAAAGGGGTAGAGTAAGTGAATGATGGCCAGAGAAATGGGAGGCAGGATGGAAGCACGAAGGAAGCAAAGGACAGACATGATGGAGAAGGGATGGAGTGTGTGTGTGTGTTTGTGTGTGTATGGGTGTGTACCGATGATGTTGTGGACAGGTTTCTTCTGAGAGCGCTTGCATGTGAGCAGATCAGGCAAGCGCTTGAACACTGAGATAGTGCTGATGAGCTGAGAGCTGATGTTGTTCACTATCTGCGCCAGCTTTTGCAGAGTGGGGGAAAACTCCACCTGGAAACAACACAAACACACACACACACACACACACAAACGTGAGTATACACACACTTAGCAGGTTGCAATTTGTAAAGTACTCTTTTAAGTGGGCCAGCAGCGCAGTCTAGCAGTAATGTATTTCCCTGAGGCTCTGTGAGCATTTTGCCTCAGGCACTCCCATGTCAACTATGCCCAAAACAAACCACTGACCCTAAAATAACGTCAATAATGACCAGGATGTCAGATGAAAAGTCACTTTCTCTCTCCTTTCTCCCTGCCCCCCATTCTTTTAGCTGACTAAGCTTTTTTTCCACGTTATTTTCTGACCAAATACACACATCCAAGCCTAGAGGGAGAGGTATACGGAGTTTGACATTTCCACTCATGTGTGCACGGTGCAGTTAGTGCTGATGTGGGCCGTTGCTGCATGGGAACAGCAGCAGCCTTGTCTCACAGTGTGATTTATTGGGACTGGTGTGTTCTGCGTGCCCTCTTGCTGATGTATGGCAATGTCCGAACTGTGTATGTAAACTACATGGCCAGCAGATCTGTACATACGAGACAAGGACATTATTTGCTCTCTGTAAGCTTTTTGTAAGCTTTTGTAAGTAAAGCAGCTTTTTGACCCCAGGGGCATGGAGGCTTTGCATGCATCTCAGACCTTTAAATATCAGGGTTATGGTCAAATAAACATACCACTGGCCAAGCACTGTTATCTGAGGAAGTAAGTGTGGCTGAGAAATGTGGCATGGAAAAATGAGGAGTAGTGTTTATGTCTGCAACCACTGATACACTCTGATATACTAGAAAAATGTGTGTGTGTGTGGTGTGTCAGGGTGGGTGGCTGACTGAGTCAGAATCCATTACCATGTGAGTGCACCTTGCTGCATTATAATGAAGATGACATATACACCTGATATATATGGGCAAAAGTTTAGGGGCACCTGCTCATTCATTGTTTTGTTTTGTCTCTACTGTACACGAATGCTTTCTAATAAAATTTGGCGCTTTGTTGTGAGGATCTGATTACAATTAGCGACAAGAGCATTAGTGAGTTCAGGATATTGGATGATCACCAGACCACCTCATCCCCAACACTCCAACTAATCCCAAAAGTGCTGGATGGAGCACCATCAATCCAGAGAACACAGTTCCACTGCTCCACAGCTCAATGTGGAGTAAAAACTGTACAACATAAAATACAAAACTATACATATATATATTTAACTATAGTTTATAAGACCAATCAATCAATCAATCAAGTTATACACTTTAAACATTATGACAAAGGAAATCAAATATTTAGGAAATAGTGTATATGTATGTTAGTGTTGTGTATGTACCTGAGCAGTAGACCCTGGCAAGTCTTGTCTTAAAACCACCTGTACTCTGAATAGCGGATCAGGGGAACTCTTGCTGTTTCCATTGATTGCTTTAGAGAGCTCCAGTAGAGACCACTTAATGTTTAGACGCAAAGCCTCTTCCACCATACGATCCACCTTCTCAGTGTACGTTACCCAGTGCTGCTGCACCTGAATACACACGCACACATACACACATAAACACACACACATATTGTCAAGCACCTGTACTTAATGCAAAAAAAAGCACAACTCTAACCCCTGGCTTAACACACACACACACACAAACAGATATACACATATCTGCTAGGACAGGTAAGGCACCTGCTCTTAGTATGCACTTAAACCCACCTGCAAACAAGCACATAATTGCACCCACACTCACCTGTTTACAATCATGATGCCCACAAAGTTGCTTACATTATCAAAGCTAAAGCCTTGAAATAACATGCTTACACGCCCACCTCTTGCCCATCGCTGCGGAAGGTTTCATAAACTCTGCTCATGATGTTGACGATGTCTTGGTGTGCAGCTTTGATTCGGAGCAGCTGGCTCTGTTGATGGACCTGCTGATCATTCTCAAACTCCAAATCTCTGTAGACCGTCCTGCCGTCCACACGCACCAGCAGCAGCTCACTAATCTCCCCACAGTGCTTAGAGATAGCCAGATTAGCAGCCTTATACTCATGCACTATTGACTGCACCTGTACAATGGATACACAGATACAGGGTTTAGAAACTTAAAGACACTCATCATGGACATTAATGTAAAAGCAGTCTTAAAAAACAATGAGGAAATAATGCTTCTTGCAGATTGGTGCACTGACAACCTCTTCCTCAATGTCAGTGAAACCAATGAGCTGATTGTTGACACCCCTGAGCATCGAGGGTAGCTTCAACTTTCTCTGTGTCCACATATCTGAGGATTGTACCTGGTCACTCAACACATAACACATCATCACGAAGGCCCAAGAACGCCTTCACCTCCTCTGCAACCTCTACAGGTCCACTGTGGAGAGCATCCAGACTAGCTGCACGACGGTCTGAACAGCAGTGCCACTGCTGCTGAGCACAAGACCCTGCAGAAAGTGGTGAAATCTGCCCAGTACATCACTGAAGCTGCCCTGCCAGCCATACAGGACCTCTACAACAAGTAGACCCCACTCACCCAAGCCACTTCCTATTCATCCCCTGACATTAAGAAAGAGACACAGGAACATTAGAGCCAGAACCACCAGATTCAATAACAGATTTTAACTGTGCGCTGTTAAACTGGTCACACCAGCAACACCTTCTACAATCTGAACACACACACAGACTTCAACTGATCACTCTGATCCTTCCAGTTCACTCAGCATATCCACACTGAGCTCAGGGACTGTATGCATTTGCACTTTATCCGTAACTCCCTCTACTGTAACTAAGCTGTGTACTGTTTTTCTCTGAACACAAGCTGCTATACTCAATACTGCATACAGGTGATGTTTACAACACCAGGCACTGTTTTCCTCAGAATACACACCTAAACAGACTGTGATTTTTCATTTACGTGCACTTGTAACTACATATTTGGACAACTGATGCAAGTCCATGCATAGTTGGGCGTGGGTGCCTACCCTCTGGATCAGTCTTGTCCTACTGTAAAACCATAAATTTTGCTGCGTTTGTCTGTTTTTCCTTACTTTCTGTTTCCGTCTTTCTCATGTATTAAGAAGGACTGTTCCAACTGTTCGGCCCCGGGAACAGCCAGACCTGGCTCTGATTTATTCTTTCTTTATATCTTTATTCTTACTTCACTGCATAGCTGTGCATTTGACTGTTAATCTGCACTGACTTTAACCTTTCACTAATATTTTCACAATTTATGGCTTGATGTCACAAATTCATTATCGTTTATTGTTTATTATTGTTGTTCTGTTATTTGTTGTGCTATCTGGTGTTGACCAGAAGAGGATGGGTTTGCCTTTTGAGTTTTGGTTTCTCTCAAGGTTTATCTGGATCTCTGTAAAGCTATTTTGTGACAACATTCATTGTGAAAAGCCCTACATAAATACATTTTAATTTTAATACAATTTAATTAAATATCTACTTCTTTCTGCTTATTAGTATAGTTACTTAGGCTGGACCTTAGTCTGAATCACTCAGCTTAATGCACACAGTTGCACATATTTGTATTTATTGGCTTTTGTACTTATTGTCTATGCACCCTGTCTACTGTCCTTGCATCACCCCTTATTTTTACACACTACTGCACTGGAGGTTTAGCCTTACAGTGTTCCGTAGTACTGTACAACCCTGTATTAGTATAATGACAATAAAGCTGAACTGAAATAGACATATAGCACACCTAATTGCACCTTGACTACATGCTTTTGGCAGCCATCTACAAGCTTCTGGCAGAATTCTGGTTGGGAATTTGATCACATCTTGACAGAACTGGTAAAGTTCAATTAATGTTCTTGGTTTCCTGGCATGTACCTGTCTTTTAAGCACAGTCTACATATTTTCAATAAAGTTGAGGTCAGGACTTTGGGAAGGCCATTACAGAAGTGTAGCGTTAGCTTCCTTTATCTATTCCACAACCACCTCTGGTGTGTGTTTGGTGTCTCTGTTCTATGTTGCCCTCTGAATGAAGTTTTCATCCTCCTTTATTATCCCATTCACTCTGTACTATGTGCAAACCAATTTCTTTTTATCATGACAAACTAGCAAGACTGCCCAAAACATTTACCCATGTACAACCACCTGAACTTATGGTCTTTCTAAATGACCAGAGAGAAGCTGTAGTCAATTACAGAAAGTTAAAAGGGCTTTGAGAAAAAAAGAGAAGAGAAGAGGGGAGATCAACAGGAGAGAAGTTACAAAGTAACAGGTGAGAGAATGGGGGAAAACAGAATCCACATTGAAATTCACTACAGGAGCTTTCCTAGAGGATTTATCTGCAGACCGTGTCTCCTTTATTTAACTTAGCACATTACACAGGAAGCATATCATTTCCAGTTCTTCCACTCACACACATGCTGTGCCTGAAATCAAAGGAGACAGGCCTTATCCCTAAAGCATCGGACTTTCCTCATGCAGCAGCTACCCATTCAGCGTGTGGAGCACTGGCGTTACTGAGACAACGTTCAGAGGTTTTTGGACGCCCCCCCCCCCCCCCCATGCTGGGTCCATCTCATATAGTGAGTAATCTCCCTCTCACTCACAGCTTCACATCCAAGCTTCTATATCTGGATTTCATGGCTTTCATAGGATAAAGAATGCCGCATAGAATAAGCCTCAAAGGGAGAAGCAGAACGTGCGGAGTGTGTGTGTATGTGTGTTTATGTTTATATGTGTGCTTGTTTTAGTACATTTATAGGACAATAATGCCCTGAATGTATGGGAAAACCACAGAAAAACATGGTTTCTGGGTAAAACTAGGTACAAGGACCAACAGAAACAGTTGCTAATTTAATTGTTTTAAGGAAAATGCTACAGTTTGTTTTCTACAATATCTGCATAATTAAATCTTAATGATGTAAACAAAGTCTTTTAGAGCTGTTTGATGTGAAATGCAGCATTTTAGAGAAACTTACTGACTCATCATTGTTTACAGTGGTGATGATAGGAACCAGACATCTAAAGCCTTAAATGCCTTTAAAAGCTCCCTCACAGAAAGTTCTTACAAATGAACAGGTTACAAATACACTGCCTGATGTCTACGATAATATTCTACGACAGTGGTGCAATACAATTTATGCCTTTATGGAATTAAGAAATGTGCTAAATGTGCTAAATATACACACACATATATACAAAACACATAATCTTAATTCTATTTATGGTGCAGAGGTCCGTGCATGGGCAAAATAGTAGCCAAATATTTTATTGTATATATTTTATTGTATACACTGTTTAAGCATAACATTAACAACACCTGCCTAATATTGAGGAGGTCCTATCTGTGCAGATTCTATCACAACAGATCTGACCGTGCCACATCTGGCATGGACTCTGCAAGACCTCTGAATGCCTATCTGGCACCAAGACATTAGCATCAGATCCTGATCCTGATCCTCCATGGATCACATCAATAAACCTTAGGTGCCCATGACCCAGCACCTTTGGTAGGTACTGACTACTGCAAACCGGGAACACCTCGCAAGACCTGCCTGATGTTTTGTACAGGGCTGGGCGATATGTACTGTATCAAATCAAATATCAAATATGTACTGTATATCAAATCAAGATCACGCAGATAATTGCAGATAAATGACATGATGGAGTCATGTGACTACACATGTGATAGTATGATTTCAAGGGGACAGTACTTCTTATATATATATATATTTTTTTACAGAATAAAAACTGGTTCACTGGTGGTTCTGGGTAGTAAATAAAATGGCTATTTTATGTATTCTCATTGTAGACCCTGTTTACACCTGGCTTCTGAAATGGTTTAAGTAATCAGATCTCTATGTATTTTAAAAGAGTCTTGGGTGCATTTGCACTAGCATTTCTTTGTGGCTTGGCCTTATCCAGATACAATACTGATACTCAAGATGCATGAAGTGACCAGACGTAAACAAGGTCATTGTGACCATGGTTCCTTTCACAACTGTAAAGAAATCTTTACCATGATGGTTACAGGTGATTTCTCTGCAATGCATTTTACATCAGTACACTCTTTGTTCAGGCTTAGAAAATTCTTATCACCCATATGAAATATTATGGAATATTTCTATGACCCTGTGCCCTGACACAGTATAAAAATAAGTGTGTGTGTGTGTGTGTGTGTGTTTTTATAAATAAGAGCGAGAAAATAAGAGAGTGCCTGTGTGACCATGTCAGTTTCCAAGTGTGTTCTGCACCGTGTCAGCTCAAATATGTTGAAACAGTACTCCGCTCCTGCTATCCACGCTTCTCTGACACTAAAGCTGCTGCCAGCTCTTGACTTTGGGCTCCACCGATGTCTGACATTGACTTTGACGTGAACCTGATCTTCCCCCCCAGCTTTTGCTCTCCCTCTTACTGACACAGAGTGAGACAGAGTGAGAGAGCAAGAGAGCGAGAGAGAGAGAGAGCGAGAAAGAGAGCAGCCAGGCCATAGTGGTGGCACTGCACCAAGGCTGGCTGGCTGGCTGGCTCTCATTGTGGATGCTGAGGTTGTTTATGCTGAGCCGTGCCTGTGTGGCATTTATTACAGAGGATGGGGCTCTCCCGCTCTGCTTCTGTGCGTCTGTGTGTGTGTGTTTACCACATCACTGCAGGCCACTGCCAGTTTATAATATATTGCTCCTTAATATAGAGGCTGAGTGACAGACAGCCAGGCAGAGCAGGCATTCATCTCCCCTTAATATGTTTCTGCTCTTTTTGATGGCACTGCCAACGACACTGCATACGCATTGTGGCGTAAAGTTCAGGAATATTACAGAAGCATTAATGGGATGTAAAGACGGATAACGGAATCGACTTCACTTACAGACCCTCATACTTTTGGAAAACAATCCTTCTACCTCTACATTTCAATACGTAGTGTACAACTTCAGAAAACACCATCGGAAATGTGACAAAAAAAATCCACTGAAGTTTTGGAAGGAAGCCACAGGCTGCAAAACACCTCGGTTACCTTCTCTAACTGAACTTCTTCCCTTTCCACTAAATGCACATTCTCACTTGTATAAACTAGTTGTCATCCATCAGTTTGTTTTTGCGCCTGCCTCCTACACAGCGATTTGTCAGACGTACCTTGACATTTTCAAACTTCAGGAGTGGTAAATGCTCTGCTCCCAGTCTTTCATATGAATGCCTTGAGACGGCAGACATCGTTTCATTGTGCAGCGATACGTGCTGGCTCCCAGATCCACACAGCGTTTTGAATGCAGCGTTTCCAGCTTGTGCAGAGCGTCCTTTTGAAAAGATTTAGGTTTTAGTGGCTGTTTCACCAGTGCTCTTAATACACCTCCATTCCAACGTCTTCCTGTTTGCTCTCTAATACTATTCCGAGATCTCTTTGACTCACTTTAAGACTCTGCTTTACGACCTATTAAACTTAAATCTGGCTTTGGGGGGGTTCATATAATAAAATGCCACCAGGCAGTTATATGACCACTAATTTCACTGCAGCTTTCTACAGTCTGCTGAACAGCATGCCGCTCAAACCGCATCACCCAGGTCCACAACCCTGCGGATGAGTGACCGCGCACTTCTTAAATGCCCACAGATGTGGCTGTGTAAAGCAGCTGTTGTGAGGACAAGATTTAAAGGATGTTATCAAAAATCCCTCCATCCGTTCATCTTCTTTTCCACTTCTTCCAGGTCAGGATCACGGTGCACCCAGAGCCAACCCCGAATCATTGGGCACAAGGCAGGAATACGTCCAGGACCATACAAAGGCTACCATACCAACTTATCCACTGACACACACTCTTACCGAGGGGCAATTTGGCATAGCTAATTCACCTACCATGTGTGTTTTTGGCAGGGAAACCTGAGCATCCAGAAGAAACCACACAGACACGCCAAACACCTCACACACAGAGACCAAAGTACGGATCTAACCCAGGAGCTATGCAGCACAACCTACCTGTACAAATAGTACAAATGTAAACCCAATAACTCTTATAAAATAAGAGTTTGTTAATACAGCATTCTGAATTCCCATATTAAGACAAATCTGTATTTTTGAGTGGCCACTAGCCTAGTAGTGAGGTAGTCAAGTCAGCAACTGAAAGGTTGTGGGTTCCAATCCCAGAACTGACTGTCTACCTGGCTGTGCCCTAGAACAAAGGACTCCTCACTTCCCCAGGTGGCGCTGCTGTGCTGCTCCCAGACTAGGCATAGCTAAGCATAAAAAAAACAACCAGTCCCTTGTCAAATATGACTTAACAGTTAGTTTTGACAGGTTCATCGATGTTCCGTAAGGCTTGTCTGACTTCATTAACAAAAATCACACCTGAGCGTGGTCAATACAAGTGAAGGTTCAGAATCCATTTGTCCTTCACTCTGTCTGACTTTGGAGCACAACAGATCACAAAAGCACCTGTCGGGTGTGTGGAAGACAGTTTTGTGTTTGTATGTGGGTTGCTGGAAGCTGACCTTGCTGGAATGCAGTCTGCACTCACTGATGAAGAAGCTGGATGCTCCTTTAGAGGACCACAGCAATTTGGACAGGCCCGGCTGGATCTTCTTATCTAGAAACCGGATCCGCTCCCTAAACAGGCCCACTGCGTCCGTGGAAAGGGCTGAGATGATCCTGAGAGAGAATGCAAGTGGCATACATGTTAATGTAAATGAATAATTATATTGATTATTTCCATGTAGTACTTCATTTACCATTTATGCGCTTTAGAAGCGAGGTCATTTTTGCACATTTATAACGGTATGCAATGCCATTTCACAAACATGAGGACAACAGTCATTTAATGTTCGGTTAATAGGTTCTGCTGAATGTATTGTTGGAGGGAATGCAGTCCAAGGGGAAATGCTTATTTGGCTTTTGTTGGGTTTAAGTGTTTACTTCCAGCTGGCATCTTTACAATGCATTAAATGTGGTGACAATACCGGTGCTGATGATTCACTGGGTCTCTCTAAGCACTACAATGGGTACTTGAGTCTGAAGTGGCGTTGTTGTGTGTGTGTGTGTGTGTTGAAAAGCTTATGTGAGCAAGGTAGGATGTTATTATACACTGCTGAGTGGGTCTGGAACACGAGTGTGAATTGTTTTATCCCTGAGGACGAGACTGTGAGTATGCAAGACCATTCCATTTCATGCGAGAGTGAGTGTTTGTGTAAGGCTTATGAAACTTGCAGAGCTCGAGTGTGCCTGTACTGAAAACCCTGACTACCTATTTGGCATGATGGATCCAGATTACAAATGAACATCCCGTTGAAGGCTAGAGATATGCAGAGTGTTTGATTATTATAATTCTAAAGGTTATGGAGGTATTCCCTGTGCACCTTATTGTGTGGGAGGCTGAATGAAAGACAGTGTATTTAAATTGGAGGGCTGAAGTGCTCTAACTGGGGCACATGGTAAAAGCACAAGTTGAGAGAGCAGAGATGCAACCTGTCTCCATGACCAAGATCTTAGCTGTGCAACGTCTTCTTGTTCCCTGAGAGGAAAGGACTAAAGGGTCATTCTTTTTGCTATGCAGTATACAAGTCCTTTGGGCATTTGCGTAGTTGTGTGCCACAGAGTATTTAACAGTAAAATGCTACAGGAACCTTGAGGTGCTCCATAAAGCTATATGAAAGGCATATAAGCCAAGTACTGGATAGATCTTTCTTGGCGTCAGAATTGTGAGATCCACTGCTCCACAGCAGTAAATGCTGGGGGCTTTATATCCATCTAGTCTATGCCTGGCAATAGGCATGGTGCCAAAATGTTTATCTGCGCCATAGAGTCCTATTCTATTGGCAATATTTCTCCACAGTGACTCTATCTGTGTGTGTGTGCGTGTGCATCTACACACCTGTGCCAGCAATGGGTGCAACCTAAAGTAGCTGAATGCATTAATGAGAAGAGGTGTCCACAAACATTTGGACATATAGTGACAATATCTGCACATGAACATGTGAGTATGTATCTGAATGTGTACAAGTGTGTTGGAGTTGTGCAGACCTGTTATACTCTCGAACCACAAGCAGGACGCTCTCCCTCATGGTGCGCAGGTCCTCCCTGCGCTGATAAGCCTCTGACACATGATGCAGGATCTCAAAATGCAGCCGCTCCCAGTAATGTATCTCATTAAACATCTTCAGCAGGTTCCTACAAAGCCAACACAACCCTGTCAGCCTCATACAAATAATCCCAGGCCCAACACGTGTGTTTGTGTTTAGGTTAGGGAGTGAGTGTTTGTGCAGGAGTAAGTGAACGTAACACGAACCACAGCTGATGATGTCTGAAGCCATAGCCCCCTGATTAAGCCCTAAACTCACATGCGGCCGAGACAAAATTGTCATTGTCCGAAACAACTGAACCTAAGAGGAATTTGGCTTTTTATATGCAAGCTCTAAATGCTTCCAGCTATATAGACATCATGGTCTGAGCGCACGTGTGCATGTGTGTGGAGGAGGGACCTACTTGTCGAAGTTGCTATCCAGCACGCCTGGTTTTTCTTTGCAGCGGATCATTAAAGGCTGGTTGAGATTTCTCAGGCTCTGTCGATCCAGACTCTGGCTCCACTCACTGTACATCCTTTTGACCAGCTCGTCCAGCGTCTGCACCAACTGCCCATAACCCTCACGCACCACCTCGCCACTGCCGATCTGAGGCAAAAAGTGGGCATTCTCTTGGACCTGGGGGGGGGGGGTACACCATATGTACACAAACGTACATATGGTGATTACATATAAATCACATATAAACAAACAAAAATAGAAGAACAAGAAAGCACATGTGAATGGAGAAGTAGACAGTCCTGGCTGCGTCGACTGGGGAGCAGGTTCAGGGAATAGAACTGGCGACCTTCCAGTCACAAGGCTGCTTTTCTAAACTCCAGGCCATGGCTGCTTGTATATACTTTGCATTGATCAGCCATATCATTAGTATTGATTATCTTCATCTACAGTAGTAGGATATACCAGGCAGCAAGGGAACAGTCAGTTCTTGAAGGCGATGTTAAAAGTAGGAGTCAATAAGCAAGCATAAGAATCTTAAGAGACACTTTGACAAGATCCAGATTGTGATGGCTAGACGACTGGCTCAGAATATCTCCAAATCAGCCTTTTTTTCCTTTCTGTTATGCAGTAGTCAGAATCTAAGGACAACCAGGGTCAGGGGCACCTAAGGTTCATTGATGCCATCCATGGAGGCCCCACCTCACAGGACTTAAAGGATCTGTTGCTAAAGTCTTAGAGCCAGATACCACAGGATGCCTTTAGGGGTCTATACAAAATACATTTTGTATATGATCCATAATCATATACAGAAGAGTAAGGAAAGCTCACCCTGCACTATATCATAACGAGCAGGTTTACAAACTACTAACATTTGCCCAGGAAACTCAAAGAGACAAAGACGTCCAAGGTCCCAAATACAAAATCTAAAACACACCATCACGCAGCTAAATCAAACACATTACACACCCTAACCCACACATGTGAGCGCACCCAACAAAAACACACTTCACTTCACCTCGCCCAAACATATAAGGTAAGCTTGTAAACGGCACAAGCCTCAGAAACTCCCCGGCCTCTGCTCCTCATGCGGTCAGCATTACGTTTTGGATCGTGCCTTCTGTTTGTTTCTGAGGGAGTTTTTTTTCCCTAGTGTCTGTAATGTGCAGAAAATGCAAGCAAATCAAATCTGTGTGCAATTAAGGCTCTCTCCTGGCCTTAATTGTGTTCTTAACGAAGGCGGAAAACTGAATTTAAACACAGCGGAGAGGCAGACGGGTGGGGGGTAGAGGGAAGGACACAGAGAGAGGCTAAGCGAGTGCAATGCAAAGGAAAGACAGAGAGAGAGAGAGAGAGAGAGAGAGACAAAGAGGAAGAGCGCAAAGGAAAAAAACAAGAGAGTAAAAAACGGCAGCTGCACAGAGAGGAGAGAGTGTGTGGTCACTGTGAGAGCAGTGAGGTCGAGAGAGCTGCACTTGCTCCTCCGCTGCCCAAAATTCAACAGTTTAAGAATCAGTTTCACTATTTCACATCTGAAAGAAAATGGAAATTCAATTTGAAATAATTCCCACTGTGTCTTCTGTGAACATGCCACCGCCTGAAGAACAGTAGCACTCATCACATATGCTCCACCTATACACTAATAAACTAATAAAGAGAGAAAAAAGAGAGAGAGAGAAAGAAAAAGAAAGACAGAACAAGAGACAGAGAGAAGAGATTGAAGGAGAAAAAGAAAGTCAGAGAGAGAGGGAGAGAGAGACTTCTTTAACTTTTGCATGAACTGTAACATATTAAAGCCCAATACGTGTTAAGGCATATTCACACAGTGAAAATGAACACACGTCTATTAATGATGTCTTTCACACTGAGTCGGAAACTGATGGAGTGAAGCTGCATGCATTTTTCAATTACAGTCTGCTCTATTTTCTGCGTTTTACAGATGATGTGTTAAAATCAGGCCGGCCAATCAGAGCTTAGTTGTCATGGTTGCAGACTAAACAAATGAGCATCAAGACAGTGGCAGAAGAGCTCATGTTGTTCACAGCAGAACACAAAAGCCTATATGATGAGCAGCAACACGCTGACTACAGCACAAGGTGAAAAACCAGGGAAATGGTGGTGAGGACTTTACAGAGACTTTATGTAGCCTGTTTTTCCCCTGTTCCCCTGCCACCCACAAAGAACCACAAACTACAGCTTCCCTCACTAATCAGCACTTTAGTGGAGAAGAGAGAGGAAAAAAAAGATCCAGAAAGAAAGAAAGAATAAAAACAGTAAAAGGAAAAAGAAAGAAAAAGGAAAACAGAAAAAGAAAGGAAATAAGAAAAAAATGAAACAGAAAGAAAAAGAAATACAGAAAAAAGTTAAAATATAGAAAGAAAAAAATAAGCAAGAACCATAGAATGAGAGAGAGAGAGAGAGAGAGAGAGAGAGGGTTTCCATGTGGTGGATGGGGAGGTGTATTGGAGCAGCTGGGTTTAATAGCGTTAGGGCCTGTGAGACTGAAAGGTGTCTGGCTGAGCTCCAGCTTTAGGGTCGCTCCCACTGCCCTCTGCCTCTCCCCCTACAGACTGGCCCTGGACCCCGCTGAGCCCAGCAGCTCACACCTCGCAGGGCTTTTCAGCGCAGTTAAGCTGCATGGTGACACTGGCCGGTCTCAGACCAGTGGAGGGGATAGGCAGTAATCGAATTCATTTGTACCTAAAGCCCTACAGAGCTGGGCTGATGGAGTCTGCGTACATGCTGGGTACGGCCCTGCTAATAAGCTCCTGTAGTCTGCTTATTGCCTATACCAAGGGCTTATACAGTAGAAGGGGACATCCTCACTCTGGCTCTCTGATGCACTGCTTCAAAGAGCTGACATTTAAGACTGAAATAAACGGCCATAAAGCACTTCTTCAGATGTCCAACGACTGATTGATCCATCTGCTTCCAGTCCCGCTTTCTAAATCACTCACAGTGAGCTGCTTCCAAGAGTAACACTACACTTTGTAGTACTTCACCAACCCTGTGACCGCTAAGGTTCACACACACAGGGCTTCAGACACCTGCACATATGTGCGCACATACACACACACACACACACACACACACACACACACACACACACACACACACAGCCTGTCAGTCTGATACTTTGTCATATGTACTGCTGCTGTAGAGGAAAAGCCCACATGACTTAAGTAAATGTCATTTTCATACGTATTTGTCAGTTATTTTCAACATTTTAACATTTAACATTTGCAAGAAAGTCTATTTATTTAAAAAATAATGAAATAAAGAACAGACAGGATAAAAAGCCTGGCCCCTGGTCCCTGTTAAGCTTACTTGTGTTCTTAATAAGCCCACTCAATGTTTTATTTCAGAAAATATTTCACTTTGATAACTGATGAGCTTAAAAACAACCAAAAGAAAGAAAGACTAACTGGGACTAAGTAGCAAACATTTAAAATGGGAAGCACTTCAATTGTGAAATTGTAAAGATTCTACGCATTTAAACTACCATTTTATCACGGTCATGAAAAATCTCTGAAAATCTGCCCAGAATTATTTTTTTCCCCCCTTTGTCAATTTTTTCTCTTTTTATCCCAATGTGGTACTGCCAATTAACCCACCTGTTTGAAGCCCCTCCTACCACTAGCAATGTGATGAGGGGAAACAACATCATCTACCCACCCACACAGCCAATTATCTCTGAATGCATTTTGCACCACTCTGCAGTTCCAATTGCAGAAGTACTGCACAGCGTCCTCCTGTATTTGTGAGCAGAAATTGTCAAGTCCATATTACCAAATACTACAATTCGAATCCCTTCTGGTCTCCGCCATTTTCTGTACTAAAAAAATACAAGGACCCTAAATCTTGCAGCACAAAGATGGTGCCAATGTGGAGCCAATTAGCAGATTCCTACGTCAATAAGCCCAACCACCAAATAGTTTTGTGGGCACATGTACAATTAGCTAACCGTGTTGAGACAACCGGGCTCAGCCCTATTTGTAAATATTCCGTGCTGAACCATGTCCATCTGGAAAAGCCACTGGAACTCAAAATCGTTTGGCTTAAATGTGTGATAAATGTTTAATACTTTAAAAATACTCTATTTTTATAGACTAAAGTAAGTTCTATCATGTTTTCCAAGCTACTGTTAAAAGCTCATGTAGAACTATGACAGGAATATGACTATTCCCTGAGTAGCACTGTTACAAAAATTGCATGATATGTTTAATATTGTTTTCCTCAAAATACCTCTGCATTGGCTTTGGTATACTATAGAAAAACATGGCACATCAACAAAAACATGCCCATATGTATAATACAGATGTTGGCGTTCAAAAGCACAAATGACACAAAGACACAGACACACACACCTCCATCTGTCTCTCTATGCGACGTTGCAGGGCTCGGGCCCAGTGAGCCTGCCCTGCATTCTGGGGCATGTGTGCAGGAGTGTGAAACGCCTTCCGGCTCAGCTCCTTATTCACCAGGTACAGCTCCTTACTCAACACAGAGTACACATCCACTGTCTTTCTGTCTAAAGTCCGCTTAATGGCCTGGGAAAGAGACAGAGAGAGAGAGAGAGAGAGAGAGAGAGAGAGAGAGGGAGAAAAACAAATACACAGAGGGGAGAAAGATAACGGCAGAAGGACAGGAAAAAAACAAGAAAATGGAGTGCAAGTTAAACCATGATAATTACTTTAGGGTGAGGTAAATTGATCTTAATGACATATGCTGAAGATAACAAAAGGCCTGGTGCTCCAACAGAGGGTGTTGTGTGTGTGTGTGTTTGTGTGGATGGGGCAATAACACCTGCTGTGCTCTAAAAGAAAAGGGTCTGGGAGAATACGACCTAAGTGCAGAAAAAGCCAGAGCAAGACATGAGCTCTAAAGAAAAAGGACACTGCCCAATACTGCACTGCATCAAAATATCATGAACTAAAGCTTCCTTTGACATTATCGATATTATAGGAAATAAACACGTTGCTTTAGAGAACTAAAATGTTTTTAGAGGACTAATGTGTTTCCAGCTAAAAGCAACATTATGTAGGATTTTGTACCTTGGTTTCTGCACTCTGTAGAACTTTGGTTGAGTGTGCACAGCCTTAGCGTGCATAACCAGTCATATCAGTTAAAATCCTGTAATATTGTTCTACCGCCTCAGTCCACATGCTTCTTTCACTTTCAGTGACAGTTCTGTATCTCTCAACTTGTCCAGAAGTGCACATTTTTGTAGTGGCTTAAAGTGCTAACTACAGGGGGAACCCAGGAGCAAAGAAAAATACCAATTCTCACATAACGCTGCTTTAATGGAATAGTTTGGTGAGAAATCCACTTTACAAGAGTTATTACTTTCCTTAGATGCATTCCATCAGCTATGGCATGTTTAATATCTGAAATATGTCCCTTTGATTTAGAATGGGAGACGATAAGCTAACACTGCTAAGAAACACTGGATGTAAACTTCCACCACTCATTTTCTGTTATGAACATACATACATGCCAAAGGCTTAATTTATTTGCTTAGAAAATCTAAAAGCTGTGTTGAAGCCCCTGAATTGGCTTATTATATATATTTTGGTAAATGCTTATCCAGCACTTCAGTTTCAAATGGAGCTAAAAGGAGCAAGTATGTTGCAGTTATTAACAAGGATGTTGAAGTGTTTTAGGGATGCGCTGTGTGAAGCAGGTTAAATGAACTAGTGGAACTATCTAGCAGAATCGAGGGAAGGTTATGTAAACATATTGTTATCTCTAATTGGTTGTTTTGCTGATCTGACATCAGATAGGCCAAATTTAGTCCCACCTAACTTAAATCCGACAGAGGAAAAACAACAGAAAAAATCGTTTGAAAATCTCTCCATAGAAAAGACTAACCAAGTTCAGAGCAAATTCATAACATCAGTTATAGATAGAGTTAGAAGAGAATAATTAAAACAAAAAGATAGAGGCTTCTTGAAATTGGATTTCAAGAATAATTAGATATAGAACCACTCTGCATAAACTGTGCAGGGTCTGTGTGGAGAAGGTGCAGAACTTTTTTGGGTCATGGTCAGCCAGTACCACAGTAATTGTTAAGGTGCTGGTGCCTTCTATAGAGCCACTATTGAGAGAATTCTATCCTACTGCATCTCAGTGTGGTGTGCCGGTTGCTCCGATGTGGACAGGATGGCACTGCAGAGTGTAGTGAAAACAGCAAAGACAATTACGGGCTGCCTGCTGCCCTCTATAGAGGACATTGCTATGTCGCTCTACCTTAAAAGAGCTACTAACATCATTAAGGACCCAACACACCCAGGTCACCACCTCTTTAAACTGATGCCCTCTAGTAGGCGATACAGGTTGGCCAGAACACCCACCTCCAAATTTAGTGACAGTTTCTTTCCTCTGTCTGTCTCTGCACCACACTAAACACCACACTGTACTCTATGCTATCATATGTGGACGATTCCTGCTGCTGAAACTTTTATGTTTACCTCTGTCATTATTTATTTATTACCAGCTCTCTCTTTACAATTATCCCGCTGCTCACTTGGTTTCCATGTGTTCGTTACATATTGTCCTAGTTTATTACTGAATGGCAGTGTCCTATTAAGTAAAGTTTATTATAAAGTTAAAATTAATTCTAACAAATATTATAAAACATATTTCATACAACAGAAAGGATACACCTTATTTTAACATTTAAGTTACAATAGGAATAATTCCTATGAAACAGGTCTTGTCAACCACACTGATTTGTCTGCACTGACAAATGAAGACCTGCATGCGTTTTTGATCAGGTTGGGAGATGTTTTTGGGCATGTATTTACAGAATGTATGTACAGAAATGAGATTAGTGACAGTCCAAGTCCAGTGTTTGTTAGCAGAGCTAGCCTAGCATCACTTTTTGTAAACTAAAGAAGCACACCTCAGATACCAAACATCTCTCTTGACTGATGGACTGCATCTGGGGTCAGTCCTTTAATGTGTGTGTGTGTGTGTGTGTGTGTGTGTGTGTGTGAGTGTGTGTGAGAGAGAGAGAGAGAGAGAGCGAGAGAGAGAGAGAGAGAGAGAGAGAGAGAGAGAGTGAAGACAGGTGTATGAACATGTGTGAAACAGGAAACAAAAAGGGAGAGAAAAGACCTCTCGAGTCGACAGGTGCTGGAAGACATCGAGCAGCTGGACCCCGTTCTCCACTGAATTGACCGTTTCGAAGGCTGTGGTGATCAAATTTTGCATCATCACCTCAAGGTCCTTCACTTCTGCCCGGAATCTTATACACACACACACACACAAATGAAGAGGTCATGGAGTCTATAGCATGGGGTGGGGGGGTGGGGGCACAACAAGAAGGAAAACAGGAGAAGGAAAAGGGAGTGTGTGGTCCTTTCTGAGAAACAATCCATGTCATTCCTTCATGGTGAGAAACAAAACAAAGTCCCAACACACACAGACAATAAACCAAGGACAGTGTAAAGAAAAGAAGCTGAGGCAGGCAGAACGTGACAGTGTTTGCTACAAACAAATTCTCCAACTGCTATTGAAAAGCATCAAACAAAGACCAGATACAAACACCACCGACACACATCCGTACACAGCCGCAAACGCAGCCTGGTATTGATCTGGCTGCTCTCAATATGCTGTCGCGCTATGAAACACCTGCCCCAGACACAAGCACAGCTGTTTGTCTTGGCAAGAACATCCCAACCCTACGACCTCCCTCGACCCCAATCCATCATCTTGTCCATCACACACAAACACAGGCACCCGGCGCTTTTCGAGGTCCGACAGCGCCCGGGGCAGCGGTCTCTGGAGGCCAGTGGACGATCCAGGACCTCATACACATACACATACTCGCACGCGCGCAAGGCCCGACCCCTACATACATATGCACCAGCGTCTACTCACTCCGTCCATTGCTCATGATCGTATTCAGATGAGCAGCCAAATTGCCTGCTGTCACAAACAGTTCTGAATGACAAACAGGGCGAGCTGGGCCCACAGGGAGCAGAGCCGCTCTGCCCTGCACTGCAAACCAGTCAGATAGACACATACATACTAACTATCCACATCCACTGCCAATGGGTCTCACATTTAAATGGAACATGTGTTGTTAATGGCCAGATATATGCAGCCTTACAATATATATGCAAATCTTCATGCAGATTTAAAGCATTAGTCGAATTTCTCTCCCTTTTCTGCCTAAACTGTGAAATATGTGGAACATTGAACAAACAAACAAATATTCTTTTAGCAATGGCACCAGCATATGTGTATAATGTGCCCGAGAAAACCTGTTTGAAAAGCAGTGCCCAGGCCTGAATTTTGTCTGTGTTTAAACTCTTCTCTTGTCAATCTGTATGACACACTCTTTAGGGCCCAATCACTCCACCCCGATCTCCTCAACGCCCCATTACTCCACGTCCATCTCCTTATCGCCCCATTACTCCATGTCCATCTCCTCATCGCCCCCAATACTCTACCTCTGTCTCCTCACTGTCCCATTAATTAAGCCACATCTCTTCAACCCCCTTTACCCAACCACCACCTCATCAATGCCCTATTACTTCACCTCCATCTCTTTAACACCCCATTATTCCACCCATATCCTCAACAAACCCATAACTCCATCCCTATTTCCTCAACATCCCATTACTCCATTCCATCTTTCCAACTCGTTACTCCACCCCATCTCCTTAACGCCCAATTACTTCACCTCCATCTACTCAACATCCCATTACTTCATTCCATCTTCTCAATGACTTGTTACTTCACCTCCATCTCCTCAACACCCCTCACTGCACCCCATATGCCTACCATTCCATTACTTCACCTCCATCTCCTCAACATCTTGTTACTCCATCTCCTCAACACCACCTTTTTCCACCCATATCTCCTCAACAAACCATTACCCCATCATCTCCTTCTTTTTTGCGAACACAAAATATCTGTAATACTGGTCAGCTGCAGCTAACAATGTTAATGTCTAACACAGGTAGTGACTGATAAACACAAAAACCATTACCAGATAGTAAATCCACTCGACTAGCCGCTCACAGAATCAAACTGTTATGAGCCAAATTCTAAATGTTTATAGATTCAGTGAGCAGCGCCACAAATCAGGGTAAAATGATAACACCATCATGCTCCCCAGACACTGGAGTTTGATGTCCACTCTTGCCAAAGTCACTGCTATGTTAAGAAGAGTACTTGAGTAGTATGATTAGATAATAAGTCTCTAAAAAGCAGAGGTGTTTTAGGGGCATGCTCTGTGTTCAAGGCCAAGAATGAAAGGTGATTCTAAAATAAAAAAGAAGGCTGTACTCCTTGAGTACTGATTAATGCCCTTTAAAGCAATGGAAACAAGGTAAGGCAACGGAAGGCAATCCAGACAAGAACACTACCATTCACAGGCCAAAGGGGGAGCCAGACATATTCAAACATGCAGCTCACTGAGGTAACTTACCACAAAACCAGACAAAGGGCCTGATTTAAACATTACATCAAACACACACACACACACACACACACTCACATGCACACGTCCTACCTGTTATAGTTATCACGCCAGGAGGTGTTTTTGACATCTAGTATGCCCTTGCACACCGAGCGCAGGACTTGCAGACTCTTGTCGAAGGTGGCTTCAATCTCCAGCAGGTTCCGGGTGACCTCCGCCCCCTGGCGCCCTGCAAAGCATGGCAACGGCATCTGCTCGCCTTCCTTGCGACGGGCAAACTGCTGCTGACACTCGCACACCTGAGACGAAAAGGAAAAGGAGAGAGAAGAGGAGAGACAGACGTGTATGCCAGGAATGTAAGAGCCAACATCTAAAACATGAAGTCTAGAATATGAGATCAATGAGATCAAAAAGACTGGAAATCATATAAAGACAAAAAGGACTAGGTAAGGTTTCAGTACACAGATACAACAGGTTGTGTTGGCTGGTGATGAAATCCATTCAAATTAAGCTAAAGTTTGTTTAACACTAGATAACAATAACAGCTGTAAGATCCCCTTCCAATATGCATTTACTAACTGCCACTGCCTGTTCTCATTAGGTTAGCTATAAGACAGAGGAGTGAACGCTGATAACAGTGACCCTCTAATGAACTGTATGATTAGAACATCCCAGGGCATGTGAGAGGGTGTGCTTGTGTGTTTGGGTGTGCATGTGTGTGTGTGCATGAGACAGTGACATGTGTGGTTGTGTTTCACATGCAGAATACAGAACATTGCAGAACAGAACTTATTGGTCATTTAGCAGCCTAATGAACTGACAGAGCTGGTGAATTTGCATCCATGTTCCCACTAGTCAGACGGGGACATTCTGTCATTCGGTCATCACAATTCATTCTGGTGTTCACATGCAGCATTACTGACCACTGTAATACTGGGTATGTAAATCTCTGTGGCATGGATTTCACGAGATGCTGGGAACATTCCTTTAAGCTTCTGGTCTGTGTTCACATGATTGCATCAAAACATGTTTGTGGATTTTCAAGCTCTCCTATTCTATCACATCAGAAATATGGGTTCTATTGTATTCAGACCTGGTGACTGGGAACCGTGACCGGGATCCACTACAGAACACGGAAACTCATTGACCCTGTTTGCACCAGGTCACTTTGTGTGACTAGTATCTGGATGGTACTACTTGGTAGTCCAATGCGTGATGGAAGTCAGAGAAATCAGAAAATCAGAGCCAAGAAAAATAAATTTCCCATGTCATTACACCACCTCCACCAGCCCGGACTGTTTTCACAAGACAGGTTGGGACCAGGATTTATGCTGTTTACTGCCTAGACTCAGACTGTCGAGAACAGGGTATGCTTTTCTTTCTTCAACTGGGCTGTTATGGTGAGCCTGTGCCCACTGCAGCCTCAGCTTTCTGTTCCTGGCTGAAAGAAGTGGAACTTAACGTGATCTTCTGCTGTTGTAGCCCCTCCGCCTCAAGGTTCAATGTGTTCAGCTGATGTTAGCTAGTTGTAAACTACTCCAGCTGTGGATGGTTGGGTTCAGAAACAGTTAAAATATATTTCATAACAATCCAATAATCCAAAACTGTACTGGTGAGCTGTGATAGCTCTTAAAAAAAAAACAGCTAAAGAAGAAACTCCTGTAACTTTGCATGGGTATCATTTTAACAGTTTTCGAACGAGTATGTCTTTGTGGGCTGCTAAATTGTTGTTGTTTTTTAAACAATCACCCTGTTAATTATTATGATTACTTGAATATCAAAACTTGTGGTAATGCATTTTCAGATCATGTAAATCACCTGAATGTCCTCACTCTTCAACCCCTCCATTAACTGATTAGCATTATGGTATCTTGCATGGTCTAGTTCACATATCAACAACTATTGTTAGTGGTTATCCACCAAAAAAGATGATGTACACCCCTTTTAGACACCACTTTTAATAAATGCATTCAGCTACTCTAAGTTGCACCAATTGCTAACACAGATGTGCATATGCACACACACAGCTCGTCTAATCCCTGTAGAGAAGTACTGGTAATTGACTGGGAATCTCTGAAGTAGATAAACATGAACCTATAGGTGTCATGCCTAATGCCAGGTGTAGGCTAGAGGGGTAGAAAGACCCCAGCATTGAGCTGTGGAGCAGTGGAACTGTGTTCTCTGGAACGACGGGATACTTTTAGGATGAGTTTGGGAGTCTGGGATAGGGTGTGGTGGTGATCATCCAACAATGGAATGCAATTAAATCCTCACAGCAATAATAATATAAAATAAAATAATGACCCTGCACGACTTTTTCATAGTCAGTGAAGTACTTGACATTAAGTCAATGCAACTCTTTCTACAGATCCGAACACTTCTGCAAAGACGTAGGATAATAGATAATAAATGAAAGGATCATATTTGGCCTTGATCTGTTTCTATGTGACCTTAGCTGAGCTCAGTGTGTCTTTGTGAAAGGATTATTTGCTCACCTCCAGCAGATCTTTGCATCTCTGAATAAAGGCGTCCACCAAAGCAAAGATGCTGGTCTGGTCAAGCACCCAGCCTACAGAGGAAAACCTAACCCAAAGGGAAAAAGGAAGTGATGAAGAGGGGGAATAAATACTTTGCTCTCACAGTAAGGAAAGAAGTGGTTAACTCTGCCATGCCATCGCTCCAAGGCAAGGCTTCAACTGTGCACAGTAGAAAAACAAAACAACAGCAACAGCAAACCTCCATCCATAGCAGCGAAGGATAAGGTCAGAAATGATCTGTCATTGGCATAATTGCATCCGCCAAAGTTCTATATCAGTCAGGCTGGCGTTTCTCAGATTGCTTTTCACACTTCATTCTTTTCCTGATGGAAAGGTAATCCTCACCACAGAGGAGACAAACACCTTTAGCCGAGCTGTGCTGGGTGGGTGAGAGAGAGTGAAAGAGTGAGGGAGAAAAAGAGCAGAGCATTTAGCAGGGCTGTTTCACAAAACAATAGGAGGCTTGGGCCACACACGGACACACACACAAGGGTCAGAGAAAAAAAAAAGTCTGAAAAAAAGACATGAATCCGGAAAATGTATCAAAAATTTGGCCAAAACGGGGATTATGATGTTCCAAAAGAAAGGTCAGTCTCAGGACAGCACACTCTGGGCACTAGAACATTCATTATGTCATGACCAGTTTGGGCCAAAAAACAGCGCTCTGGAAACTCTAGCCTGGTAGTGACTGCAGTAGAATTCCACTAAACACTTTCAATGCAGTACCAAAAAAAAACATTCAACAAAATTGAGTATTGAAATAGAATTGCAACAATTATAGATTTGTTAGTTTATTTGCAGTCTTTTTTAATTATGGTATTTGTCTGATCTTTTTGTTTTTTTTAGGTTTATTAGCTAAACATTAGCTATAAGTTTTGTAATGAACCTTTTCAAGCCATTGGATCAGCAGTATGTCTGGAGGAGGAAGAATGAAGCATACGCTGAAAAGAATACCCTGTCTACAGTAAAGCATGGCAGTGGCTTGGTGCTGCTCTGGGGTGCTATGCTTCTTCTGGAAACCTGCAGCGCGTGCAGGGCAAGATAGATTCACTCAAGTATCAGGAAATCCTAGCAGAAAACACCATGCCTTGGGGAGACATCTAATCCTGATGTTAAACATATAAGTCTGAATTGTGGGGTTTGTTTATCTGAAGATGAAGAAAAAGAAGATCCACTCAATCACCATTCGTGCTGCACACATAGGAATTTGACCTTTGCCTTTAACCCATCCATGAGCGCACACACACTAGGAGGACAGTGAGCACACAGGGAGCAGTTGGGGGTTAGGTGTTTTTCTCAAGGGCACTTCTGTCATGTCCTGTGGGTTCAGAGGATCGAACAGGCAACCTGCCGGACAGAAGGACCCTCCATTTACATTGTTGCAGATGTGACAAGCATCCTTCATTTTATTTGAAGTCAAACAAAACTTATAATCTATTTGTTTCGTTTCACTGTGTACTCTGTATGTAGTTGAAATGACAATAAACCCACTTGACTTGACTTGACTTGACTTAATTAAAAAAAAGCTCATTTTATGTAGGACATAATTAGAGCCTCCTAATCCAACAGAACCAGTAGAAATTATACTTTTATTTCATAATTACTTGGAATTAACGTGTCATTTTAACCTGCATTAAAAGTATTTCCTTCTTGTTACAGTTTTGGAGACACAAACGATATACAGGGTATTTCTGCAGTCTCACACAAAGCAGAGACACATTAGGTTTATGGTACCCCATAAAAAGCAGAATATATGGCCACTGTAAGGCAGCTGAAGTTGAGAGCAAAGTGCACTTTCCTCTTCACAGTGAGGAATGTCTGAACATCAGAGAGATCTGTGTAGCTTTAAAACATTTTAAATTCCCTTCTGAACATCTCAGTTACCAAATCGCAAACAGCAGCATCAGCAGGAGACCCCCCCCCCGACTGAAACAGCTGCAAAGAACGGTACCTCTAAATGATGTACTGCATTCTTCCTATAAGCAGCCTCTGACTATACCTGCATGTAAGTATGTGGCTGCAACAAGACAGACAACAGAGTTAAAATTTTTCCCTCGTTCATATAAAGCCTGCAATACTGTGGGATGGGTTCATTAGACACACCGACAGATTCACAGAGTAAGTAACTAATAATTATAAGTTCACCTCAAGGACCCCAATAAGTAGCTGAAGTGGATTTAAAAGGGGGCAATAAATGCACTAACTGAGTATTTTAAGTTGTTTGATATATAAAGAGTATGTGACTTTAGTTGGGGTGAAATTGCCCAGATGCGGTTTAACAGGACTATTTACAACCCTGTTATTTTGCCATCAGAATGAAACATGTGGATTCACTTTTACGGTGGGCTGATTTACGTGACCATGACTGCTCACAGAAGCCACTTTTTCAAAGAAAAGACAACAGCGTTTGAGGTTCATGGTATTTAACTTCCACATTTGGACTCATTGATTATGCCATGGTAAACAGTTTTTTTTATTGGCACCATTAATTATATTGTTTATATGTTATATATATGTTTTCATACATGTTTGGTCACACTGGCAGGTCTTGATGCACATACACCCACCTATTAAAAGCCTATTTTGATCTATTTGGATCGAGCATAATGAGATGAGCAGTTACATAGCAATTATTACTGATGTTTCGGTTCTGTACTGAGTTCAGTACTGGAAAAAGTTTTGGATGTACTGGGAGACTGGATGGAGAGACGGATGTGTACGACTATAACATGTGGCTCAAATGCGCCTCAGACCACCTTCTGAAGTTGTTTGAGTGATTGGATTTGTATCTGTTTTACAGTCTTGGGTGCGTTTACAATTGTGCTTCTGTGTAACTTGGCTTTACCCAGGTATAATCCTGATTCTCAAGCTAGATGAAGACCCCGTTTACACCCGGTCACTTCATACACGTGTTGCATTGTGTAATACTGTAACTGTTAATCTTCACGTATCTGGCCCTACATGTTTGCAATCTGTCCTATTTTGATGCTGGCAAAAACTAAGCTCAATACAACTCAACTCAATTGAACTGCAATGCCTTGAGGGAGCGAATGGTTGAGCAAGGCTGAAAGAAAGAAGTTATGAGAGTGAACGAGAGAGAGACAGAGAAACAGAGAGAGATGAAAAAAGCTAGTCTGTGGGAGGCAGTGAGGCAGACATGTCGCAGTATAGACGAATAGTGTGACTCTCAGTCATGTGTCTCTGGGGGAGCAGGGCCTCCATGGAGGGCAGGGGGTTAGAGGATTACGGGTAGAGCGAGAAAGGAGTCCTTCCATGGAACCAAAGGCCTGAACTGGCCATTTCTCTTTCTCACAGCTCTTTGAAGCCCAGACAGCTTTATTTCAGCACACGCTCTGATTAGAAGCTGATGTCGAGATGCAGCACAACATTCATCATTTTGAATGATTTGTTTCCCAGAGATTTGCTGTTATTCCTTTCATGTGTTACTCAGACACTCGGAGCGTGTGCGAGAAACAATATGCGTACATACATGCACTTTAATTCTAAGACAGGTGGAAGGGGGCAAGAGGGGGGGGTCACCTTTGTGCTTTAAAACACAGATCTCTTTTTTCTTTTACAGCCAAATGGTGTTTGGAAAAATCAGAGAAATTGTAATATGTATTATTAAATGAAAATTGTTGCCTGGGATTACTAGAAAATTCAGATTTTCGGCATATGATTACCATGCAGAGATAATATTCCACAGTATGAGGGCTGAAATTGAAAAACAGAAATAAATGAATGTGCTTCAAAAACACATCAAAAGCGGATTGCTGCTAGATAGGCACCCGTAATCAGTCTTTCTGAATCATTTAGTGGTGCAGGGCTCGCAGGATGTGTGCTATATCTCAACCTTATTCTTCTTTCCTCTAATCATGAGATAGCCTCCATTACCGAACTGGCCAGGGCAGCAGAGCGCTGTACAGTAGACTTAATTTCTCCTGTAAATAGCGGTCAGCGTGATGGCTGGACCCTTAACCTGGGTGATAAACGGGGCCAATAAAAAATGCTTTTGCACATGGGGAAGTGTAAATCCGTCCAATTTGCAAGCTAATTAAGGCACGCTTATTGAGTCGCCTGCAAGAGGAGCAACAATGCACCACGGCACGTCTCTGCCACACAACGCACACACAGTGGAGAAACCACACAGACAGAGGGAGAGGGAGAGAGATGCTCCAAGAATGAATAATGATGGTAATGGGGACTCCTAAACGAAGACTGAGGGAAAATAAGAGGGGCAGAATGAAGAACGTTGAGCAAGGTTGAAAGCGAGGGTAAAGGAGAGACAGCTGAGAGAGACACAGAGAAAGAGAGAGAGAGAGAGAGAGAGAGAGAGAGAGAGAGAGATGATCCAATAAGGCCAGCAGTAGAGCTGTAGCTCTCCAGTGATGAATGCGCTGTCCAAACACATGGGAGGACACGTAGGTGAATGTCATGTCTCGGTAGTACCGGCGATTACAGACGAGCGATAAGCCATGTTTGTGTTTATTCTATTTGGCTCTACCGTGCTCTGGGGTCGCGTCCCTTTGAACAAGTTACAGCCTCACATAAGCTATGATAAAACCCGATTACAATGACTCACATGAAAGCTTAGAACTCATCTCCCTTGCTGACCAACAGTGCACCGAAAATTTCCTCTCCTTGGGGAGACAGATAAAAAGAGAGAAAGAAAGAAGCTAATATCTTATTAGTGTGATATTGCATCCAAAAACAAATATCAATATATATATATACACACACACACACACACACACACACACACACACACTATATGGACAAAATTATTGGGACACCTGCTCATTCATTGTTTCTTTCAAAATCAAGGGTATTCAAAAAGTCTATCCTGCTAATGCTGGAGTAACTGTCTCTACTGTCCAGGGAAGAAGGCTTTCTACTGGATTTCAGAGCATTGCTTTGAAATTTGATTGCATTTAGCGACAAGAGCGTTAGGGGACTCACCCCCAACTCCCAACTTATCTGAAAAGTATTGGATGGCGCACTATCATTTCAGAGAACACAGTTCCACTGCTCGACAGCTCATTGCTGGGAGCCCCTCTACCCACGCCTGGCATTAGGCATGGTGACAATAGGTTCCTGTTTATCTGCTCTAAAAAGGCCTACTCTGTTGGCAATACTTCCCTACTGGGACTACACAAGCTGTGTGTGTACATATTTGCACATCTGTGTCAGCAATGGGTGCAACTTAAAGTACCTGAATGCTTTGATTAGAATAGGTGTCCACAAACATAGTGAATGTGTCTAGAACATTTAAACTCCACCCCAACTGATGGACTGAAAAAAAGCAAAGGAAGTGCTGGAAACTATAAGTATGCAAGCGATATGATAAGCAATATGTCAAGATCCTGTTTACACTTGGTCGTTTCTAGGATTATATCCTGTTAGGGATTATCCACATTAAAATATATTTATATTTACAGCATTTAGCTGATGCTTCTATCCAGAGCGACTTACAAGGTTACTCATATTACAGTGATTGGCCAGTGTAGTGTTAGGAGTCTTGCCCATAGACACTTATTGGTGTAGAGCTGCATAGTCACCCAGACCAGGACTCAAACCCTTGTCTCCCACATGGTGTGGGAGCTCACTGGCAGGTAGTGGTGTGATCTGTCGTGCCACACCAACCACCAAAATCTAGGCGTACCAAAATATAACTAAAATATAGGTGTAAACATAACGTTGAAATTGCAGATTTCAACCTGACCACTCTAAATTTGCGTCAGAAGGGAAGAGCTGCTCCTTCAGTTCAGTTTCTGATATAAATTTCTCTTTTGAGGTCAAGTTCAGAAGCCATTTTGTCTTTGAACTTCAGGTCTTACTGTTCTGACTATAACCCACCCAATCAGCCATACCAATAAAACAACTGACAGGTGAAATGAAGGGAAAAACATACTTATGTCCTTACAGTAGTAACTGTCAAGTAGTGAGATATTAAAGTCAAGTATAAAGTGTGAAGTGTGAAGATCAAGTGTGAAGATCAGCTCTACTTTGCTACAGCACAGTTTACCTCTGGATCAGCATCTCAGGTCAGCTGCTTCTCCGCTCTCTGCTAAACAAAACAACAATTTTCTTGGAAGTACTGACCACTGGTTTGAGGAGATTAATGACGGCATGTGATTTTCAAAGTCTTTCCTAGAGTCAGTTACACCATCAGAAGCAGGATAAACTCTTTTTTAATACTCTTTATAGGGTATTATTATTATTGTTTCTTATTATTTTAAAAGACACAATGAATGAGCAGGTATCCCAATACTTTTGTCCATATAGTGTATATATGCCCACAATCCACATGACACTCTTTGCAAGTTGGTTTTCCTAAGCAATGAGGGGGAGCGGTTGGTACCATGGCAATCATTACAACCATTAGTGGTATTTTATGAGGCTATCGCTGCTTTAGAAATCCTCCAAAGATTCAGCTCCAGTCCATCATTAGCTGAGGCAGAGCCTGGGGCCTGAGGAGAGGGTTAAACTTCATTAAGACTTCCACAGAGTCCTACCATGCTCTTTACTGAGCAACCTTTTAAAGGCATTGTCTGGGAAATCTAACATGATTGACTCTATAATTAAATAAGATCAAGAAGAAAGACAGAGAGACAGAGAAAGAGAGAACAGCATTAGAAATAGGTGAAAACTGTGGGGGGGTAGAAATAGGTAAGATGTAAGGAGAGAGAGAGAGAGCGCGAGGGAGAGAGAGAGATAGAGAAAGAGAGAGCGCAAGAGAGAAAGAAAGAGAGTGAGAGAGAGAGAGAGAGAGAGAGAGAGAGAGAGAGAGATTGGAAAGTAATAAGAGAGAAAAACAGAGTGAGAGAGGGAATGATAGAGAGGCCACCAAGAGGACAAAGGAGAGAGGGCAGGCAGCAGCCAACACCCCATTAATCATGTGTCAGAATGTCATGGTCAAGAATACACACATGTATCCACACACACACAGATTCACAGACTTATACACATACAAACAAACTGACGAGAGCACACACACACACACACACACACACGTCCCATATCGACTGATCCGCTGGGGGTTGAGTAAAGCAAATAAACTGATCTCTGCTTACACACAACTCCCACCATGGTGAAACACTGAGTAAGGGAAAACACACACACACACATACACACACATTCAACCTTTTGATTCATGGCTATCCCTGCTGATCTAACCAAGGCCCTGCTTTGATCGATATTCTGTCTTAATGCATTTTGCACAGAGCTCTATGGTGGGGATTCCGCACTTAGGCGCTCAGCACCTGCTATATTGCAGTAAGAGCTGAAGGTGGTGGCTGATTTGCTGGGGGTTTTCTGTTCTTTGTGCTTGTGCCGGTAATAGCACACTGACACTAACAGCATGAGAGGATCAAACCGGTCCCACATGCTTTACAGAGCACACACAGAGGTTCGCTTTATACAATACCAAGATGTTTAGCAAGACACTGATGTGTAGCAACTATTTCGGATGTCTTCTTTTAGTGGATAACCACAGCAGGCAATGCCATAGATGGAGCAGGTTGGGAAGTGATGAAGTTCAGGTGATGCCATGGCAACACAATCACCAGGTTAAAGCAGCACTGACAACTAGAGGCACTGTTTTGGGAAATGTGTGGACAAGAAGGTCCAGGAAAATCCACATAGACACAAAAGCTTGTAGCGTACTGTGCAGGTCTTGAAATTAGGGATTCTAAATCTAATCAGAGGGTTTTATCTGTAATCAAACAGTATTTACATTATTCATATGTGGAAATCTGAAATCTAGTACTATCTGTGTGTAGGTGATTGAGTTTTATGACTTGCAGTTCACTATACAGGAAGTAAGGAGGTGTTTGAGATTCAACCAGAATTCTGCATGTGTTTTGTGATTTCAGCATTTTCCCCATCCACACGACGACTCTGAAAACACTCAACAGTTTTAAAAAACTCTCCACCTGAAAAAATGTTTTCAATGATCACAAACACCATTGTGGTGTGGTTGGGAGGCCAAAACAGACAAAATCCTCCATTTTTAAAAATATCTGTATTTTTGTGGACTACAGGAGATCAGCAAAGAGTGAAGAATGTGTGGGAAGCAGTTCCTTTACATCATGAATGGAATGAAAGCATGCCAATGTGGTGTGAGGCAGTCATTTATACCTGAGCAGAGTCTACAGAACACTGATTGACACCCTCAGGGCCTTTTTATACCAGGCATTAACATGCAATTTGTATCCAGACAGTATCTGGATCTACTTTGACCACATTCTGTTTTACACTCGTCATTAAAATGTGTCCCCAGAGTGACCAGACGAGATCCGATTTTACCTTGCGGCATAAAAAGCACACCAAAGTGTGGTCATTTCAGTTTTACTTCCTGTAAGCAGATTCTCATCAAAATGGTCCTGCTCCAGGAGACTGTGAACACCTTAGAGGAACAGTGGGGGGTTTACTAAAGAAGCCAAAATCCACAGTAACTCTGACTTGTATTCAACTGCCTGGCAGAATCCGATCACAGAAATGCATTCACCGTTTACACCTGTTTAAAGACATTCATCTCTGATCACCTTACGAATGTGATTTGAGTGATCCGATCTCAATTCTATTAGAATTTGTTTTGGGGTGTTTACAACTGTCTTTCCATGCAGATAAGTGAATTCCGAATGTGATCTGATGTAATATCAGGTGTAAACAGGCTCTTAATAGCCTTTTATTTGAGTTTTTGGCCTGTCAAGGTCTGGGATAGACAATAAATGCTTACTCAACAGGTTCCTATTATCGACATGTTGGATGTGAAAGGAATGAGCAGTCATGAAGGCCTGAGCAACTTTGACAAGGATCAAGCTAAATGAGTGAATGAATACTTTTACATTTTTAACCCAGTACTATTTCATTTATTCTAATATTGTACAGTAGCCTGTTTCTCAAATTAGGATAGCTTTGTGCTGAAAATCACAAAAATCTTAGCTACACGATCAACACAGGGATAAATTCCCTCTTCAAACACACCGCAAGCCAAAAAGCTCACACTCTCACCTAGACGCAAACACGCACACACAACTCCCCCGCAGCCAGCACATAATAGCTAAAACAGGGTCTTGCATCTGTCTCTTCACCCAACCCCTCTCAGACAATGCCCTACCACTGAACTCCACAAGACTGAGGTATGAACTGTGCGTGTGTGTTTTGGGGGTGACAGTCTCTCTGTCATATCTAAAAGAGAAGTGAACAAGGTGTTTCTCTGCTCAGTACTTAGGCTTGTTCAGACTGAGCTTTACCAATTTATAGAGCTGTCACCTTTACCCAGGCAACCCACTCTCACAGCCAATACATTGCAAAGCATAGAAAGTCTAATCTCTCCTTAGAGGGTTGTTTCAATCTATGTGTCTAAAACGTAAACTCACTGTTAGACTGAGTGTATGGTATGTAACTGATTCATTGGAAAGAGCAATTTTGCCAATCCTTAACTAATAAGATATAATAAACACACTACATAGGGTGCCCAAATTTGTGCCACTTCGTATACATTCCCCATGCATATATATATATATATTGTATACATACCCATTCCCCTTGCAAAAGTCTTTCTTGGGGGTACTACTTCTAGTACTATCTGTGTGGAGACATTGTAAGATGTCTGAAGACTTCCGTTTTATGATATAGTTCACTATATAGAGTGTTATTAGGTTTTGAGTCAGAAACATGCATGCGTTGTGACATCAGCATTTTCATAAATCTCTGTGTTCTCAAAAATCTGTTTTCAAAAAGCTCAATTTTCCAGTTTCCAGTTTGACCAAAAATGTTATTTTCTTGTGGCCGGAAGGCAAAGAGCATTATTTATTATCTAGATAATAAATAATTATCTAGATACATCTGAACAAGGCCCTAAAGGTATTTTGCAGTAAAACAAGGATTTTGATTTACCTTTCTAGCAAAACTGAGCACTTTCTCTGTGCATTTGTGTGTCTGTCTCTCTTTCTCTGAATAATGAGTGTCCTGGTTAGAGTAATTAAGAGAGGAGGACATCCTTTAAAGGCAAAAGTAAAGACAGCAGTCGAGTAAATGACTGCTATCATACTGTGCTGTGCTTTTCAGTTTTGGTTATTCTTAATCGTTTATGTTAGAAGTGTTTTAGTCTGGGGATATTACTAGCGTTCATGACCACATGTAAGGGATACGCTTTGTTTTTAGGTATTTTACCAGTAGCTCCTAGTTTTAGGAGATCGCCACTTGTGTTAGAGTGTGCTTTGTTTGGGTAACCTGCCAATACACTCACAACTATGACGCAGGAGGTTGTATCTCTTGTGTTGGTGTGCTTATGTTTGATATGTTTGCCAGTCAACTCTGTTTTCACAAGAGGCCTGATTATTCCTGTCTGTAAGAGAGGTGCACCATATATGACCCTACCCTAGAGGGCAGGTGTCACCTCATGTATTTGATTATTGGCAGGGAAGTTTACTGTACTGGAAGTGTACTGGATTCCTGTTTCATTTATTTTGTGGTAGGGAAACTTTTTTCCCCTTTTCTTTGGTCCAGTCCATGGTTTGATTCCTCCAGTGTGCTACTAAGTAACAGCAGTTTTAGGGTATGTACATGATCTGCATTATAATTAAGAGTATGTATAGCAATTCAGACCTTCAGAAGCATTGATGATTTTAATGTTTAATAGTGCTAGGCAGCACTTTTGAGGAGTCACCTGGCTGTTTTCTTAATGACTGTGGACATGGCCATCACCCTAACAAGATAATTAAGGTGGGAGACCCTGGTAAAAGGTAACCGCTCAAATATCTTGGGCTGCACAAACTTTTGCATGGTGCGCCTTGCCTCCTACCTTCATCCTTCAAAAATTGTACAAAACACTAATCCTGTATAAAACTAATGTTAAGAACATTTCAGCTCTAACTATGCCTACAGTAGATCCTTGAAAACAATGAATGCAAATTTAAATGGTTGACGTTGGTAAAGTTTCTTAAGAAATGTCTTGAGAGAGGTGGACTCCTGTGAGAACATCAGTCCAGCAATAGCCATGCCCCCTCCAGGGTTTTGGACTGGAACTAAGCACTGGCTGTAATTGGGTCGATGGGGTTGGTTGCTCCTGTGTAGGATTGAAGCTGTAGGCCTGCAGAGTGCTCCTGAGGAGAGCAAGCAGGCCCAAGCTCGAATGCAGCAATCCGACCCTGCTATAATTAAACACCACTCAAGAGGCTCCAGACTCACTAATCAACAACCTCCCTCACATCAGCTTAGACCCCAGATCAGCAAACCTAGTGACAAACAAGTGGTGGCTTGGCTGAACATGCCACTTCCTTCTGAATCGAGACCTGTGCTTTAACCTGTGGCTGAGGTAGACTAACTAGCCATTATTCTGCAAATTGAGGATGGTTAATGCCCACTATCCATCACCCAACATATGCATGACAAATATGCATGACGGAGCTCAATGTCTGTTTTATGGTCTGGAGGAGAAATTAAATTCTCACTGTAGAACAGAACCTCCTGTATTACATTAAATCCAAAATACTTTTCCACTGCACAACAAGCCACAGTACCTCAAATATAGATACGATCATCTGAAAAAAGTAGGACACACTATGAAATCCTATCTTTTTGTGAGCATATTTAAGCATATATAGACATTTGAACAATATTGAGAGATGGAGGTGAAATAACTAAACATAAAATTGAGGAAGACGTCCTATTATTTGCAAGGTAATTATTTTGTGGACTGATTTCTAAGTTCTAAGATCTTCTTAAATCACTTTCCAGACTAATCTGCATCTACAACCTGCTTTCTGAAGGTATAAAAATATAATAAGGGTAATAAAAAAAGACAGTGTAAACAGCCTAAAAAATATAAACGGCTTTGGTGAGAAAATCGGATTTGGGTCACCTTACTTTCTGTCTTAACGTAGCCTAAAGGTCTGAGGTCTAAATGAGGCAAAGGCTGTGTCCACAACTGTGGCCTATTCACCATTATCACTATAATGCATGTCAAAATCCAGACCATTATATAGAGCACTATTATAGGAAACAGAATTCCACAAGGTAGTTGATTCTGCATCAGAGAAACTGCATGAGAATCTTCAAACCAAACAATGCAATGGATTATGGGTATTCGATATCTATTGTGTGGACATTGTGCAGAAACAGTATATATTACAGTGCATTATGGGATTGTTACAGTACACAAAAAAATGTGGCACTACAATTTCCATTTTGGACACCACTATAAAATGGCGGACCATTAAAGTAGTGCGCTATATAGTGAATGGGGCTCAGTTTCAGACACAGCAAGACTCGTCCAAAATCCTCTTTAAGGATGTTCTAAACATCTGCAGCTGATGTGCTGGACATAATTCTAAATGTAGGCATTTAATCAGTAATAAATGTAGGGGGGGTTCTAAATTTATTCTCACAAAAAAATGCATTTCTATTAACTACATTGATGTTTCTTCAGCTGAATGTGTTTAGGCATACTACTATATCTCTCAATATTGTTCAAATGATGATCCAATGTCAGGTTTTCATGGGGTGTCTTACGTTTTATACGACTGTATAATGTTTAAGATACACGTCTGACTCATTGTGCGCTCTCAGTTTCCCAGCCCTGTTCTATTAGCACACATCTGAATTAGTTTAATATACACAGTGACTATAACCCAATTGGATCCAAATTTGCACTTTAGGGCACTATAGACTACACTGGCTTTTCTCCTCTTAGTGTTTAAATAATTAAGTAGAATTTTATGGGGATTTTGAGGGCACTATGATCTCCAACAATCCACTAGTAATTTCTAGTGGACACTGTAGATCATTACACAAGCTGAATGCAGATTAAAGTGAGTAGTAACTCTGCTGTTGTGATGCAAAGGACAAAGTATCATTACATTAACAGTGGCCATTGAACCACTAAAACTTTGCAGACTCTCTGAACTCTCTGGAGAATCACTATAAAAGCTGCATCATTTTGTACAATTAAAAACCAGGATCCATATGCGTTAACTGCCTAATGCTCATCATACAGCAAAAACACTGTCTGGTACCTGCAGGTTAATGGACCAAGAATTATAGTCAAGTTTTTTTTTCCCACCATTTCCCTTTACTTTCTAAAGCATTATGCCAAATAACAATCGAACTCCAGCCTGACATACACGGCTAATGTAGGTTTGTTTATGAGACTAGTGAATGCTGACGCTGGTAAATGATGAAAAAGTGTCTGAATTAATTTGTCGATTTGCATCTTCCTCTTGCTATGTAGTAAACTAAAGAATAATTCCATGAGGAAGTAAGGATCCATTTTGCTCAGTCAATGACTCTCTTTTTTAAATCCAGTCTTTGGGCATATTCATAGAATTTAATACTTTTAATATTTAAAATGTATTCTAAAAGCTATGACGCGAGTCGGTCAATGTATATGGACAAAAGTATTTGGACACCGACACACTGCACTAACAGCAGCTTTTGTGACATGCTATTCTAAATCCATAGCCATGAATATGGAGTTGGAGTTGGTCCCCACTCTGCAGCTCTAACAGCAGGTTTGGAACGCCGCAGTTATTGCGTATACACTATGAGCCTCAGCATTCACCGACCCCACTATAGAACTTTACGATGTTTACAAATAGCTGTGGTTCCTGAATGCTTCCAGTGTTCAATAATATCACTCAAAGTTGATGGTGGAATTTCTAGGAGGGAAGACGTTTCACCAACTGACTTGCAGCTGCAATGGTGGCTCCTATTATAGTGCTACACTGGAATTCAGTGAGCTCTTTACAACCACCCATTCTTACACAGATCTTTGTAAAGGCAGACTGCATGGCTAGCTACACCTGTGGCAATGGGACTAAATGAAACACATGAATTCCGAAGATTAAGAGGTGTGTCCCAATACTTTTGCTCAGACAAAGATCTATATAGTGAAACTGAAAATCTATTTTTTAGAGGCCTTTGCCAATAATAATAATAATAATTTCTTGTTCCTCATTGTTTTGCTCTCAGCAGCGAAAGATGATAAATGATGTCATATTAAGCTTTTCTTTCAAGCAGAGAATAATAAGATGTTTAGCTTACACTGACTTTGATGGAGCTCACTGTGAATTGGAACAGCAGCGTAAAAATGCCTGGTGGGTGTATTGATCATATTGGTTGTTCATTACTCATAGGAATCAGAATGAATTGCAGAAACTTTTCAATTATCGCTGAACAATGTTAATTAAAGTTAATCAGCTTTACTTTACATCTACATTTGATGAATCTTATGGGAGTGATGTTCCTCTTTGCACATAGGCTCATTTAACGGAGCAAAGTAACTAAACAAAGTAACATAATTACAAGTAAAATACTTATGTTTTGAGTCACTAACTGACAACCTACAGCCATTCCTAGATGTTGGGCATCTTCCATGGGGATGCACTTCCAGGTCTGTAATGGGGCTATTTTCAGTCCTCACTTGTTCCAGGGCCTTTAGCCTTCAGCTTTGTGTTTGGTAAATGAAATGCATGCTCAGTGGGGTTTAGGTCAGGTGACCTTGGCCAGACAAAAACATTCCACAGTCTGGCCCTGACAAACTCCATTGCTGCTTTAGCAGCATGCTTTGTACATAGCTTGCCATTGTCATTCTATAAAAGTATACTTAATCAAAAAATTCTAAACTACCCAACTTTGCCCAAAATACAATTGATGTCCAAACATGTCTAACGTCCATTCACCTACAAGAAACTGCACACATTGCTTACACCTATGTGCATGTACACAGCTTGTCTAGTCCCTATGGAGAAGTACTGCCATTAGAATAGGACTCTCTGGAGTAAACGAACATGAATCTTTTGGCACCGTGCCATTATGCCAGGAGTGGACTAGAGGGTATAAAGTCCTCCAGCCATAAACTGGCAGACAATAAACAGTCATAGACTCTAATAGATGAAAAACACACATAGAATCAATTTTAGGCTCTCTTGTGTACAAATTAATAAAGAGAATCTGACTGGCAAACAAAATACAAAAATATTTTAACTTTCTTGTCCAAAAATAAGCAGCTATTTTGTGTATTATTACAAATCCAATGTGTGAACAGTACACTATAGGTGCAGTAAAGTGTAGTGTGTAGCAGAATTAATGTTTCAGTATCATTATTTATCTACATTTTCTAATGCAAACATCCAGCATGTAGCATCTTTAAACATCACAAAGCCAGAGACCAGAGCTCTACCATAATTTCCACAGATACACTTACAGACATTGTCAGCACATTCTGCATCAAAAGTGACGAGGCATTATTGCAGAGCTTTAGCACACAAAGGAGAGAAATGTCAGCCTAAACCGAAACGCAATAAAGAACTCGGCAAGACAGCACTACGAGCTCCTCTCAAATGGATGCTGCGACAGCAAGGCCCTGTCATTCGCTAGTCACTTGCTATCACTTTGAAGCAAATACTCTGTCATTGCACTGCAAAGTGCCGTTCTCTTTGGCAGGAGGCTGCAATCACGGCCAGGCTTTGGCACTCCGATTTCGCTGCGAGGAGGTATCAGGTCCATTCTTAGAGAGTGGGGCATTGTGCCGAGTGGCTGAAGCCAGAGGGCAGGTTAAGTGGGCCTAACCAAGGTAGAAAATGAAGGGAAAAGAGAGGACCAAAAAGCTGTGGAAGGAGAGTACAGCCTGCAGTAAATAATAGGAGATTAAGGAAGAGAAGCAGAGGATATAGAGTAGGGCTGAGTGAACACGAGTGAGATGCGTGATGGGCTTGAAGAAGAGTCTGGCAGGAGAAACATTAACATACGAGACAAAGCACACCAGGTTAGTGTTAGTAACGATAAGGGTTGCAGTATAAAATGCTAGCAGAAGTAGAAAGGTTTATAATAGGACATACATTACAGAGCAGGGCGGCACATCATAGTAGTAGTTCGTAGTAGTAGTAGATCATATGAGCCAAAAAAGCAGTTGAACAACATTATCAAGCCAAGATTTGAAAACCTGCTTTCAATAAAGTAAAGGCAATCTTGGTGCACATACTAGAAATGCACCGATCTGATACTAGAATCGAAAATTGGTCCCGATATTAACAAAATTAGCAGGATCGAGTATCGGATAATTAGGCAGATCCATAGAACCGATCCTTTCACTTTAATTTGTTGGTGTGAGACTGCACTAAATGTTTAGATGTTAGCCATTTTTGATTGCTGCTTGTATGTTTGACCAAGTTACTTATTTATTCTCAGGTTCAGCTGCTAGATTGTATTTTGAATTATGCTAACAATTTTAAAATAAACTGATTACTGTTTGAGTGTTTATATTTTAAGAAGTTTGACTCTCTCATCCCCAGCAGATACATGTTTAAAAGTATTCTGATATGAAGCTACACTTCAAATAAGATTTTAAATCATTTGTGAGAAAGTGAATAGAGACAAAGATGATTACATGATAACTGAGAAATACAATATGTATGTATTCTCTATGTATAACTATGTATTACAATTGCTGGCCAAGTCTCAAAGTAGTGTTCACAAGAAACAACTAGAAATGTATGGCATTTATAGTTATGCCGATATTGTAGTGATTGTATAATTAGTAATAGTATTTTATTATGCTGTTGCTGTTACACTAAAACCTTGCATCTCCAAAATAGCTACTTTACAGGAAAAGGAAAAAAACTTTTCAAAGGAAAGATTTACTGTCCATTGGTCCATTTCTCCCAAAAAATTGATACAAAATGAAAAACAACTTTACTTTACATTATACTGACAGCATTGATTTAAGTTGTTTTTAGATTGATCAATAGAAAAATGACTTGGAATAACAATCAATTTACACTGACTACCATTCATAGTCCAGAAGGTTTTTTCCTTCTCCTGTAAAGTTGCCATTTTGGAGTTATAAGTTTTTGTCTGACAGTGTCGATATAGAAGTTGCTATTTAAAAAAGCAATCCTGACAAGCAATCCTAAACATGTGAATTGTGGTGTATACAGCAGAATTTAGCAACTCTAGCCACTGTGAAAATATGGCAGCTTTAAAAATATGTGCAAACCATGAAAGCACATAGAGTCACATGACTGAATGTGGTGCACATTACTTGTGATGTAGCTGGGAGGCATGTAGGTAAAGCTCCTTCCAGGACATGCAGCACTGGATGCAGTCATTGAGGGTCTGTTTACTGGAGATCACATAGCCCTGAAAGATCCTGTCCACAGAGATCTCTCTGCAGCACAGCCGGATGATCTCATTACTCATCTACAAACAAACACAAACACACAAGCCCACGTTAGCAGTGTAAATCTCTGACCTCACAACAATCGCCACTGTTAAGGGAAAGATTAAATACATCATGAAATACATAAGTTGATTGTTTACTGTTATGTCAAATATGACCAAGAGAGACACTCTGGTCTGATTGCAAAAAGTTTAAAATGTGTTCAAGTGTTTTCTAGCTTAACGTAAGCTATCCGGCTTTCTTCCTTCACTCAATCGGCAGCAAGCGAAACAACAACAGCAACAACAACAACAACATCAAAAACAATACATCTCAAACAAAGAAAAGAGAGCACTTTTAGACAGTACTTTTGTGTTGGAGCACTGGAGTGTGTGTACAGAGCTCTAACATTTTCTAAGTAGATGCAGGTTTTGTATGCATCTGTAGTAAATCTGCATCATCAAAAGAGCTTAACAGCTCCCAGATTTTAGGAATGCACATCCTATACAGAGATATGAAGAGAAATACTGAGAATGAACGAGCTTTTAATCACCTGAACTGAATGCAGACACTGAGTAGCTCCAGATGTGTGCAGGCCTTGGATTAATTCCCTCTATATTGAGGGTGTAGATTAACCAAGTGTACAGGTGTTTGCTATGAATCAAACAGGCTTTCCTTTCATAAAACCCTCAGGTTTAAATGCCTAATGTCACTTAGCAGTCTCTGACATTCAAAAAAAATTTAAAAAAAATTAAAAATTAAAAAAAAAACACAGAAAGGAGGGAGGAAACGAGAAAAAGAGAAGCAAAAAGAAAGAAGAAAGTATAATTATTAAAGGTGATGTATAAAGTGGAGGACGTGAAATGACAGATTCACTTTCATTTCTCTGATCAGTGGGTTAATCCTGACAGAGAGAAAACACACACAAGTGCTGCACCGAGGTGCCGCAGCTAAAAGAGAGAGGCATGTGTGTGTGTGTGTTTCTGTCTGTGTGTGAGCGAGCGCATGCTGAGGAAAGAGAATAATACGTTCTACAGCTTGATTTCAGAACCACCAAAAATTAATTGATATGTAAATGAGTCTCATTTTACCAAAGGGTTGCCGGTTCTAAAGCATTAAACAGCTTAGGAGTTAATAATATTTCCCCCCCTTTTCCTTTAAAACATGAGGAGAGGGATGCTAAAAACGAAGACAACATATGTCCCTGAGCTTTACTCTCAAGAGCTTTCTAAGTCCTTGAATAATCAGACTCTTATCCTGAGCCTCTGTAGATCTAGGCGTCAAGAAACACGCGTTCACTTTCAAAACTGAGGGGGGAAAAAAAACACCCGTCACTTTCTTTGTGTTTTTTTTTTTTTTTTTTTTTTTTTTTTTTAGAAAAGAGAGGTACGGCGGTGGGATGAGTGTATGGTTCGTTGGATGTAGAAGATAAAGAGAAAAGACAGGCTGAGCACTTTAAGAAAGTCGGCAGATGGTGTTGAATATCAGGGATGAGACGGAGACACGGGGAGGAGGCGACAGCTTGTATAGCCCCGCATCTCACATACAAAATAACAAGGAGGACATCGGCCCATGAATACTGGTAACAATTATTACAAATGATTACTAAAGGCTGTATGTATCTGTGCTGCATTTCGTTCCGTTCCCCCTCTGAGTCCGCATTAAGTGGAACAGCACAACAGAGTCAAAAGTCCTTGCCCTCTAGCAGTGGCTGATTGGAAAATGATATTAAACCCCACATTGCCTTCACCAGCTCAAAAAAAGAGAAAAAAAAAACAAAGAAAAAAGAAATAAAGAAATGCTGAAGCCCTCAAGGGCAGACAGGGCAGATGGGGAGATGGTATACATACACACACACACACACACACACACACATATGCACACAGACGCACACACAGGCAATGACTTGAATGCCCTCTGATTAGAAATTATTAGCTATAAATCTAAGTTGGAGCAGACTGTGCTTTGCGCTATATCTCTCTATCGTTCATTTTCTCCATCTTTTTCTTATTTCTAGCACACACAGCACAACCCTAATCTTGAGGGAGCAATGCTTTTCTTCCATTACTTTATGTGACTGCAGGGAGACATGCTCTCAACCATAAGAGAGCAGTTAAAACCTTACTGGGCCGTCGCAGGAATAACTGGGGCCATTTCACTTCCATTAAACACACCAGTGCTAACATGCAACTGCACACAGCCAACGAAAACATTAAGAGCACAGAGTGGAGTGTATGGGTGTCGACAGAAATGATCCTTCCACTCTGATCTAACACCAGATTTGCCGTTTCTCTCGCTGTTATGCTTGGTACGCGGGTGTCGGAAACCAGTCCTAAATCAGAATACAAGGATGATTTACTTCGTACGCACAGGCCAGCTCTGTGAACCAGGTCGAGAGATCCAGGTCACTGATCATCGGCAGAGCCTGGCAAGCGACGCTGCACTTTGAGTACCATAATGCCACCGTAGACGAGCGGTGAGAAAAATCATGCCATTATTTTTATAAGAATAACAGCATAAAAGTCCACAGAGAGGACTTCCATCCATCGGTGGAATCTTTCATTCCACCTAATGGAAATTCAATTTTGCAGTAGGAATTCATAGAAACAGAGGTGCGTAAGAATTAGACTGCTTCTAGTAGAAATACACTTGACCTCCTGACCCTCATTCAGAATGATTTTGAACAAAGCTGAAGATTCTCGACACATAAGCAGCTCGAGAATGAACAGCACAAAGTGGTACATTCAAGTCAGGTAAGTGTGGAGTGTGTGAGACTGTTAAAAAAAAAAAAAAAAAAAAAAGACAAACAGAGAATAGGGTGGGAGGGCTGGTGGAGCTGTGGACGTGAACAATTGTTAGACTGTGTAAGAGTCTGATGAGCTAAATGGAAAAATCTGTCAGCCTTTTCAGGTGAACATTTCTGTTGTCACTCTAGTTAGGTGAAGGCTTGCCTCAATTTCCAGCCAATGCATTACAACATGAGTTAATAATATCATCTGTGTGGACTGAGCAAATCACAGCTGCACAGGGCATGATTGGAAAATGAGGCAATAAATGGAAATATTAGGCAGACAAATGAGGGAAGAAACCAGATTAGAATTAGAAACACAGTTTACAGCCACTGCACAGAAGTACAGCGGAATTCAACCTCTGCATTTAACCCATCCGTGACAGTGGACACACTCACAGTTGTGAACACAAACAAGGGGCATCAGGCAGCCACTTCCTCCCAATCAAGGGGACCGACCTTCTGATTCCAATTCCTTGACCACACTTTAACCTTGTGGTCAAGACCAAAAATTCTCAGCTTTGGAATCTAGGGTCAGATCGCAGGATCAGCCATGCTACAAAAACCATGGGGCAGAGAGAGTTAAGGGCCTTCCTCAACAGAGGTAGCCTATTGAACCCAGGTATACATCCCACAACCCTGTGATCTGTAACCCAGTGGCCAGGATTCTCTATGCAAGTCCAAAATCATAGATATGTTTATGATTGACTTTTCGGTCAAAATAAGTGTGACGTCTAATGGTTATCACAGGATAGGATTTTATTCCCGCCCCCCACCGGGACATACAGCATCCGCTTACGTAATCGGCTTCAATTCCGACTTCTCCAACCTGTTGGCTTTGCAGACTCACAGAACAAACTGCAATGTGACCAGAAAAGACAGGCTAAAGACAGGGCTCTGGACTTATTGCCGAGCCAGGCAGGATGATAAAGCTCTTTGAACAGCGGCCGTCTGTGGGCTCAATGTGGGCTTTACGCTGGCGTTCCTTCCAATGCCCCTCAGGAAACAATTAGACCAAATGTTTTTGTAGCAGACCAACTTGCCTTGATGTATTATCAAAGGAGGAGAGAATGAAAGAGAGAAAAGAAATGAAAGAGTGAAATGCGACAGCAAGGAAAGTGTGTGATTCCAGCAGAGGAAGGGTCAGAGCGTAATTATGAGAGGTTAAACGTTTTTCCCTCCACTCTTGAGGAGTTGGAGATGGAAATGAAAAGCGAGCGAGGCTGCGAGCGAATGGTGTTTAGGAGCCTGTAGCGCACAGACGCAGGGCGCTCAACCCCTGATCTAAAGCACACGTGCTACATGAGCTACACAGCCACGGCTGATGGCTTATCTGTACAGCAGAGCCCTGGAGCACAGCAGGCTTTGAAGTGCTGAGAACAGAGAGAGGGGGGTCAACCAGGCAGCCAGCCGCTGGTCGGCTGCGCAGGTTTGTGTGTTTCCAAGGGAGACGCTGCAACCGAGCTGATTGAGAGCAGAGAAGCTTAGAGGAGGGAGTGGATCTGAAAAGCCTTCACCACAAGATGAGTGTTTGCAATCCTTTTTGAAAACAGAAGTGACTGGTGGTCGGCTGAGAGGTACTATGAGAATTGCATTTGATTTGAGGAGACCTGAGGTGCATATCAAGATTGCTACGGTTAGAGAGGCAGGACTGGCCAGTAATGAGGGCCTAGCAGTACCTTGCGGAAGAGTGTGGTGAGTCTCTCGCGGGTGTTGTAGAAGACGGAGTTGACCCAGATGCCACGGATCAGGTTGACGATGTGGGCCAGTTTGGGCTCTACCTCGCGAGGTTTGAGCCGGGCCAGCTCCTCACACGACTCCCACAGCAGGGACAGGAAGGACAGGTTAGACTGGGCCTGCTGAGTGCCATCCTGCAGGAAGAGACAGAACTTTAGTAGTAGTTGGAGCAGATTCGCGTTCTGTTCAATTGAAATCAGCTTAACACAGCTTAATTCAATTCCATTCAATTGTCACATTCAATTCACTTCAGTGCGGTTCGGGTAATACTGCTCAGTGGGACTGGCTTCACAACACCTAAATTCACTTCACTTAGTCTCTTGGCTTACATTACCTCAACGAAACCCAGTTCAATAGTCAATTTAAATTGAGCGGCATGTAAGTAGCACCATTCACAAGAGTATTTTACAAACCCCCAGCTTAGCTCTGCTGTCACAGGGCTGTGATCCTGCATACTGCTGACTCTCCCCCTACAGCTCGAACATTAAGAGCAGCGATTAAGTGGAACGGAGGGTCAATCAGCTCTGAATGTCTCATTATTTCAGTCTGACAATATCGATTTTCCAGTGCCGTCGGAGAGTTTATGAAACAGAGGCCTTCGGTCGCTGCAGCTCTGAGGGTCAGTGCTGCATTAAGCTGAGGGCTTAAGGTCTGGCTGAGAGTTGCCCTTCAGCACCGAGCTAGGACCAAACCAAACCCAGACAGAACCAAACCTTATTCGTTGCAATATAAACCGCAAAATACAGGTCTCAGGAGAAGGGCAACAGCAGGCCTAACACTAGGCATTCAGACAGAGCCGCTGGACATGGTCCGCCTCCCCATTTAAATGAGCAGCCTTGCCAACTCATCATAGTAATGCTCGAATGTGATATGGCCTCATTTCCGAGGGGTGAGGAGAACTTGTTCAGGAGCCGCCTATAAATCATCAACAGCGAGGGAATGTTCTTGTTCAGACCATTACCCCTGTGCATAGACCCGCTCACTCTCCCTGCTTCCTCTCTCTCTCTCTCATACTCTAACACGCACATATTCACACAAGTACATACACATACACACACTCTTCTGTACCTGGATCTGCTTGGCTAGCCTGCAGAATGGAGGCACATAAGAGGACTTGGCGAGCTGCAGGATGGCCTGAATGTGGCAGACTCCTGGTTTCTGGAGCTGCTTACTGATGGCAGAGAGGTCAGAGCAGCGGCTCCTCCAGAAGTCGATCTCCTCCAGAGGACCAGAGCTGTCCCCAATCTCTACCGTCTCCTGGGCGTTCAACACCTCCTTTATCTGACGTGTCCAATGGATCATCACCACTAAAACAGACACGGAGCAATTCAGAGGGGAATGGGAAAATGTCTAAATAATGTACACTGTGCAAAGTAAGTGTGCATTACAGACTCTCTGGCATAACTAATAGGTTTACAAGATTGCAGAGATATAGAAAGAATACATTTTAGTCCTCTTAAGGATTAAACACCCTGAGGCAATTCTCTCCGCCTGACCTCCTTTCACCTTAGACTTTAATTGAAACTGGTTTCCATAGCTTTAACTCGGAAATCCCGAAGCACCCCTTTAACCCAGGTGTCTGCCCTTGTGGCGCAATCCAAAAACATAATTTTACTCATTTACATAACACCGCTAATGCCAATCGTCTTAGCTACACTGAGCTAGATCTTTAAAAAGCCCCCCTAGTCCTCCATTGTCCCTCAATGGCTCTTACTCTCCAGTCTCTGCACCAGCTCTTTGTCCCTGGCAGCCACCTCTGGGCTATGCTGGAGGGCCTCCATTGGGATGTAGAGCACAGTGTTCCCCACAAGTTTAAACCTGGTATCTGTGGAGAGGAGCAGACAATACAGCAACAATGCAACACAGCCAAGTAAACTCATGTTAATAAATAAATAAACCGACAGAAATGCATTTTCTCGCAGAGCACAGGGCTGTCAAAACAACAACACAAAAAAATTAACTCAAATGAGCGTCACAGCCCACTAATTGACAAGTGTATGGGCAATGTGTTCCAAGAGACCACACACTGCTCTGCGCAATAACACAGTACAATACAGCCTAATAAATGCAGCACATTATCACATCGCCGTTCATATTACACCTCATCATTTACCGCATTACTGAGCAAATCGATTTGATATTACAACAGGTTTGCAGCCAAGGGAAATGTAATGATATGAAAAAATAAGGGAGAAGCAATAACAGCTTATTTTGATTTTTTTGTGCCGATGTGGCACACATACTGTCACCCAAAAAGGGCTTATCAGAGCTGGTCCCTTTTTTGTTCTCTCCCCCACCCCATTTCCCTTTTCTTTCAGCGCTTTCTTACTGCTTCTCTACTGGACATCTCTTCGTCGCCTACTGTGCCACTTGAACATTTAAAAAAACAGAACTAAGAGGCATGAACTGAGAAAGAGAAAGAGACGGAAGAAAAAGGAGACACCAAAAGTGCCAGGCGCACTCCGAGATGAAAAGATTAAAGGGAACAAGGCAGGAGTATCACTGCGAAGACCAGGCCTGCTGGCTCATTCTGCGAGGGTGGTTATGAACAAGAGAAATAAATAAGAGCAGAGCAGAGGAACACAATGACAGTATTCGATTGGCCCATACAGGGAGAACAAAGGCAAGTGAAGAGGAAATACAAGAGGGAGAAATAATGAGACAACACAGAGCAGTGAGGCAAGTAAATGAGTCAGCTCACAGGCACCAACAGTAAGGCTTGTGTGTGTAGGAGGGCGTGCGCACACGTGTGTATCTAATAGTGTGGAGGAGTGCAGGTTATGAGTAATAGTAGAGCGTGGTGCTTTTGCTAGTGTAGGAGTGGGTTTACAATGTCTATATTTACTCAGTATATGTTGCCCTACATTCCTCCTCTGTTTCAGTGAATGAGAGAGATTTGCTGCATGAACCAGGACCCTTACCTCACTGCCTAAGAATGAAAGGGGCTATATTGTTGTTTTTGGACCCGGGCATGATGAGTGAAATCCATATACCTTTGGGTCTATACTGACCATCCGCTTTAGAGCTAAATCATTTTTAGTACACTCTGCTTAACAACCTGAATACATCATCAGCGGTCATTGGAGCCCACTTTGTGACTTCATTGTTATTGCTTTAGTGAGTTAAAACAAAAATCAAAGAAACTCCCTCCACACTGTTTACCCTCCAGGGCTGATTTGGCTGCCTTTTTTCCCCCTCCATAACATTTCTGTAGCCTTGAAATGTATTTCTTGGACTGCGGGCATATTGGCTCGAACGTGATCTGCAGAAACGCGTATTAAAAGGGAGAGAAACGAGATTAGGGAGAATTGTAAAAATTACCAAAACGGTTCTCTGATTAGGCAGGCAGCAGTGCAACTGTGCCTTTTGCCCAGGTAAGAATGGTGTCTGATTGGTGGGCTGTGATTTGTGTTTACCCAGGGTGAGTAAAAGGTGACGTGGGTGTGCTGATTGGCGTGATTAGTCTGATAATTGAACCATCACAGCGGAACAAAGTGCTGGGTGATTACCTTTGAATAGCTGGCGGTGCAGGGAGCCTTGGGCCTGCATTCATAAAGCACTTGGGAGTGGGAGTGCTGCCTCTGGATCAGACGTGCTTTCTTAGCGTACAGTGATTAAGATCGGCGCGAGCAGAGAGAATCTGACTCCAGATCAGCAGTCTCGAAGGTGTTTATGAAATATGAATATGAGCCGTGCTCCGTCTACCCCGGCAAGTGAGATAAGAGCGGCCCTCTGGCTGCAATGTGAAAGAGCAATTCCAGAAGTCCAGTAAAGTCAATGTGAAGTCAGAGAAAGATCAATGGACTGCAGTCTGACTGCCTACGCTTCAGAGGCGGTAAAAAAAAAAAAAAAAAACGAGTGCTCAGTAGAACCTGAACTGCAGGATGTTTTTTCATATGGATCATTTTCTTCAGTGAATAAACTCCAGTGTAGAAATGTGGTGCATATGGACTCCCAAGAGAGGCCAGTGAACTTCAGTGGAATAACAAGAAGTGAAATGGTTGGCAGACGTTTCTTTTTCGCTCTGTACTTGGAGACATTTTACCATGACGCTGACCCGAGCAACTTAGCCAACTGCCCATTAGCTGTATTATTGTTTAGCAGTAATACCCAAATGACCAATAGCATTATTACTGTGCTGTGGTAATTTGTATGGCAGACGCTAGTTTTAGTATGATTGCTCTATATAGTGGCTCCGTATCCCAGTGCTGGAGACCCCATGCTCTGCACATTTTTGTAGATTACCTATCTAACATAGCCAATTAAGTAAACCAGCTAATAAGCTTAGGCCTTCATGACCTGGGTCAAGAGTGTTTAAGCAGGGAAAACCCAAAATGTTTAGAGAACAGGCTCTCCAAGACCATGACTGGGAAACATTGTTTTAGTCAATCAGCTGTTTTTTTGGAGCTTTTGACGTATATGAAGATACTCTATTAATGGACAAAAGTTTTGGGACACCTGCTCATTTATAGTTTGTTCCTAAATTGAGGCTATTAAAAATGACTTTATCCAGCTTTTATTGGATTAACTGTCTCTACTGTTTAGGGAACGTTGATTCTGGTACATTTTGGAGAATTGCTGTGAGGATTTGATTGCATTCAGCAAAAACAGCGTTAGTTAGGTCAGGATGTTGGGTGATCACCACATCACCTTGTCCTCAACTTTTCAACTCATCCCAACAGTATTGGATGAACTCAGTTCCACTGCTCCACAACTCAATGGTGGTGTGGGGGGGGCTTTACATCCCTCTAGCCTATGACTGGCATTAGGCTTGCAGCCAAAAGATTAATGTTTACAAGCTGCGTGTGTGCAGGAATGGTACAACTGAAAGTAGCTGAATGCATTCATTAGAAGGCATGTCCACAAACATTTGGACATAAAGTGTATACCATCCTTCGCACTGCTATCATTGAGGCTTCCTGTGGTTTGCTGGCTTCAGCCCATAGTGGCTATACGATTTCCTAGGTTTGATTAATGTTAAACAGGATTAACAGGAATAAATAGGGCATTCAATAGGTGCCCCCATGTCTCACAATGGCACCAGTACTGGGAGGGCAAAGGCCAGCATAAGGGAGTGAAAACTAGCCTATGCTTGTCCCGAGGCACTTTTAAAAAAATTCCTGCAAATGTGCCCTAATGGGGCATCTGAACACTTCGGCAATGTTGACTAGCATCGTTCTGAGCGATGGAGCAGTAGGAGGGACATCCACTCCACAGCCAATTACGTAATCTCCTAATGACTGGGTCAACACCACTAGGGAGCCCTATATTTATTTTTGAACAATAAAACATGCAGTTCTGTGCATGCTTTTGACTTTCCTTTCTGCTACTGAGCTCATACAGCCCTGGCGCAAGTGCGGATGATCCCCACCCAGAGAGCACCGTGACTCGTACCTGTGAGGCTGGTGAGGAAGCGGTGCATATGTGCAGAGTAGTTGTTCCTGATGCTCTCTGGCCAGGCCGTACTGAGAGTGACCTGTGGCGCATGAATCCCGTTCATTAGCCTCAGCAGGCTCTCCATAACCCCTCCTCGCACTGTGCCAAACTGCACACAGCTCTCAAAACTCTCCTCCATAATCACAGACTCCTCCTCACGTATGAAGTAGGCCAGCTGCTCCACCACCTGTGAGAGAGAGCAAGAGCGGGAGAGGGATGTGAAAGAGGGAGAGAGAGAGTGAGAGAGAGATAATATTTCAGATTTCAGAGCACTAATGGATCACCAGAAGTCTTGAAACAGGAATGAGTGATTGCTTTGTGGGCGTTTTAAAACTAAAATGCCAGATGCACTGCAACCGAACAGTGGGGGGACGAGAAAAAAAACTCCTTTAATCACTGATTGTTTCAGATTCTGTCATTACATGAAATCATTTTCAAAAACTTCCCAAAAACTAACACCAAAACTTTGATTTACAGCTCATGAATAATTTGCAGTATCATCAGTCACTCGTGATGTACGACTGCTGCCGTGATCCAACACCAAATGTCACTGCTTCCCAGAATAGAGCTGGCAGTACCTGACTTGGCATGGCGTGCTGCACACGCAGGCCAGCGAAGGGGTCGAGGTAGATAATGAGAATCCTGATTGTGCCGTCTGTGATGAACTTGTCCAGGGCCCTGTTATTTTCTTCTGACCAGGAAGCCTCCGACACACCCGTCAAAGCCACACGCCTTTTAAACAGATCCTTCTGCAAAGAGCCAGTGGAAGAAAACAATTAGTTACGGACACTATTATTTTTAAGCAGTTATGCATAATGTACAATTGGCCATGTAGCAATGGAAATGTGTCTATTGAGAACTTACCCAGGAAAGTACTTTGGATATACTGTCACGGCTTGAAATGTCAACACACCTTGTTGTTGTTGTTGTTTTTTTAAATAACAAAGTGACATTTACTTCATTAATAATCAATGTGTTTTTACCTTAAAAACAGTCCTCCTTTTTTTACAAGCACAGTAATTACACTTCATCTAACAGTATTGACCTTTGTCTATGAGGATGCACTACTTTAATGGATGGCAGAATGATCTTATCCAGTTGTCTCAGCCTGCCAGCTGCCGTTTCTACAGGGACTCCCAGCAGAGGCCGCAGGGTCACTGCATGTAAATGCCATTGCTCTTTTTCCGGCCAGAGGGCTATAATTAATTCTATCAGTTCCATTGATGCAAAGGACAGAGTTTCAGCAGGTTCACTGACCCAACTCCTCCCTATCGCCCTGTGCTTTCCTGGATATTCTTCTTCCCTGCTGCTACTTTCTCAGGAACGGCATCATTTGTAAGCAGAGGTTATCTCTCCTGTTTAAGCAGCAAAGAATAAAAAAGGAAGCACCGCACTTATTTATGTGTATGCATGAGCCTGTGATGTAGATTATAATTCTACATTGTCTTCCTCTTTTTCCGACTCTGACTCTGACTGAGAGCAGCTGGTGGTGGTTTGGGGGGGAGGGGGGGGGGGGTGTCCAAAAAAACGATATTTCCATTGGCCGACCTGTGGGCATTTGTTGAATTTGTGTGATCAATGAGGCATAGTAAATGAAGACAGTCCAGGCAGAGCCTTAAAGGCTACAGTGTGTGGAGGAAAATGAATCAACAATTCTCTCACATCACCAGAAGAACCCAGTAACACAGATATAAAAGCACTGATTAGTGCGCCAGGACTTCAGGCTCGGAAAACCTTCGGCGGGAAAAATTATGAATTGCAGATTACAATCAGATAAGAATCACAATCAGTGTGAGGTAATTCATCAGTGACTGTGTTTAAAAGCCTCTAATTTAGCAAAACTGAGTGAATTACCAGGCCTGTGGTGTGCGAATCCAATTCCTCTGGCTCGGCTGAAGCGTTCTGGTCAGTGTCCTTTTGAGGAAGATCTCCCACTAAACAAACATGCATGGAAGCATACACACAACACCCACAGACACAAAAACAACATGTTAATGAATGAGTCATATGACGAATCGCACAAGTAGATATGACTAACAAAATTAGCAATGAAATGTAATATTTATAAACCACTCATTCTGTGCTGAGGAGGTCACCACACTCTTGCTTTAAGAATGTCCCTTCCTTGAGCTGGAGCACTTAGACTTGCCTGAGGATGACCGGCCACTATGAGGTGTCTCTTGATCAGCCATGGCAAGAGAACGCTGCTGCTGAAAGCAGAATGATAGATAGTTAAGTACAAACACTTTGTCATTTTACCTATATACATGCATATTCCAGCTTAGAAAGGTCAGATCACAGGGTCAGCCATGCTATGCCACTTCTGAAGCAGAGAGAGTTAAGGGGGCTTGCTTGGGGGACAGACAGTGGCAGCTTAGCTGACCTAGGTATCGAACACACAACCCTGTGATCTAAAACCCTTTGCTCTAACTACCAAATCATGACCGTCCCATTTAATTAGAAGCAGTGTCCAAACCGAAGGCAGGTACTTGTTAGGTAGTCTGAATTCAAGTGGGATTCCAGTGACAGTCCATTAATTTTTGACTTGACGAGATGACATGCCAGATTTGTATACGATGCATCCGCTCAACTATCCAGTCCAAGGGAGAACTGATGCCAAGTTGGTGGTGCAGCGAGTTGTCTAACAAAACTAATCAATATAGTCAAATTCACAGTTCAGAATGCTGAACTGAACATCTCTCTGAGTGTGGGGTCAGTGTTAGTTAATCACAATCTCACTAGGGGCTTTCCACATCCTGATTTAAACTGATTATAATGATTTCATTTGAGGCTTAATTTGGATTATACAATTCTTCTAATTATATAGTTACTAACCTCAACAGCTACTTACCAAAAACGTCTTGTTATTTCAATCAGGTCTAATCAGTTTGAGAGCCCTGCAAAGGAAGTTATCGCAGATAATTATTGAAAGTAATCCAAGTAATTCCAAAAAAAGAGGAAATAAAAACATTTAGGCCACAACAAACAACACAAAAGAGACCAACCCTTAAGGGCAAGCTTAGGGACAGCCTAGAGGTATATACTGTGCTGTGGATCCTAGTATTCTCACATCAGTAAGAGTGGCTGAGTAAAGTCTCTAAAACCAGCATGGAGGCCAAAAGCAAAAAAATATCTGGTTCATAAACAATTCATTTGATGCGACTCCCTCCATTTCAACTTTTAGTTGTCAACACTAGTGGCATCACTTAGATTACTGAAGCTTTGATTCAGTGCGCCAGTTGTCAGTTACCTGAAATCCGAATGTAATAAAGCAGAGAAGTTATTGTCTGAAAAGCTAAAGGCAGAAAGAGAGATAGGAAGACAGAGAGAGAGAGAGAGAGAGAAAGAGAGAGAACGGCTGTAATGAAAGAACATTTACTATAAGCTGTGGAACTTCAAACTCCCTTTAGATCAGAATCGGGAGGTGGAGAAGTTGACATTGATCAATAACATTAATATGGGCCTGTGAAGCTCAGTGCCTCAGGCTGAGATGAAGTGAATGCTGGAGTGACAAAACCAACACGGCTGACAGTGGGGGATTATTGTAGGCAAAGTATTGCCAGTATAAGCCATGACAGCTTTGAAATGCAACGCTTGTGAACACTTGCAGTAAGTTTTTATGGCTTTCTGTGCATTACATTAATTGACTGATCAATGCTACTGAGCAGTACAAACTCAGGCAGTGAGCTAGAAGGCAGCTTCTGTTTGCTGGTGAGATTTTTACCAAGCCAACTGAAATATTCTCGTGGGAAAATAATAATACCTCTCAGGCACACTGGGGTGGAAAAGAACTTGCTTTCAAGTTTTGGAGTATTATGCCGTTCCATTTATTCATTGACACTGATTGTTCTCAGTGCCAGATCCAATCCAAGCCTTGTCACTTTTAGAAAAGGGTGCAGCTAACTGTGATTATATGCAGGCTACATAGGAAGCGTTCATGAACAGACAGCTGGCAGTAAAGATCCTTTTCCTACAGCTATAGTGCTAGATGTTCACCAGGTAACATTAATTCCACGGTGACAAAAGCAAAACAGCTGACAGTGGAGGATTACTGTAGGCAAACTATTGCCAGTATGGGCCATTGCAGCTTTGAAGTGCAATGCTTGTAAACACTTGCAGTAAGTTCATGTGGCTCTCTGTGCATGACATTAATTGACTGATCAGCGCTACTGAGTAGTACAAACCCTGGCAGTGAGCTAGAAAGTAGTGGTGCCTTATGTACACCAATCAGCCAGACCCATAAGCATAGCCTTAGTCATAAATGGAAAAAACATTGATCATCTTAATCTACAGAGGCATCTGTCAGTGGGTGGGATATATATTAGGCAGCAAGTGAACAGTCGGTGAACGAGGGTCAGATTACAATGGCTAGACGGCTTGGTTTAGAGCATCTCTTTAAAACATCAGGCAGGCCTTGTAGGGGTCTCGTGGTATGCAATGGTCAGTACCTCCCAAAAGCAGCAATAGGATCACAGGCACCTAAGTCTCTTTGATGCAATCAACGGAGGCCTCACTTCACAACTTACAGGACTTAAGGGATATGCTGCTAACGCCTTCATGCCAGATACCACAGGACATCTTCAGAAGTCTTGTGGAGTCCATGCCTCCAGTGCTCAGATCTGATGTGCTGGGACAAGTGGAACCTGCTCAATATTAACACTTGGCATTAATGTTATGGCTGATCAGTGTATATGACTTCTGCTTGCTGGTGAGGTTTTCAGCTACCTAGCTAATTTTCTCATGGGGAAACAATAATAGCTACCTCTCAGGCACACTGTGGTGGACTTGCTTTAGCTACAGTTTGGGGGGCCTTTCCGTGCATTCATTGACACTGAGCCTGACACTGATCTCATTGCAGGACCCAATCCAATACTGGTCATACTAGTCATACTAGTCATACTAGTCAATACTTTCAAGAAAGGTTGTAGCTAGCGTTAGCTAATGGCTTGTGATTAACAAGGACAGATAGCTAGCTATCAGTAGATGAAGAAGACCAAGTGTGGCTTTAATAAAATATAGAAATAAAATAATACATCTATTGTGATAGCTAGGTTTTCACCCGGAATCCTCAAAGCCACAAATACCACCGGTTAGTTAGTTAGCTAGGTTAGCTAGCTAGCACTAGTAAACTCAGCTTGTGGAAGTAACTAAGCTAGCTAGCTAGCCTGGACCCCATGAGTGTTCACAGCAACTTGGAAAAGTCTTACCTTAAAATATGGCAACCTGAAGCTCCTAATGCGTCTCCAAAGTCCTCCCTACTAGTATAAACTGCCACACGACCTCAGTCTTAAAGTTATGAGCCTGTAGCACTAGCTATGAAGTTTGGAGGCTAACGCTAACCTCTGCCTCCTTGGCCCAAAGTCTGTGTGCGTGTGGACGCGTTGCTATAGAAACCAGCCACCCAGGCTCCGGGGAGCTGTTGACATTAGACACCTACTCTTTTCTTATGGTGGTAAAAGACACGGACACAGGCATGTTCTCAGTAATTTCACGTTTTCCTCCACGCCTGGTAATGCAGATAGCTACCGTTAACCTAAACACAGGCTGGGTAGGTACCTTTCTATGTGAAGAGGAAATCTGCACGTCTCGCGCCTTTATTATTATTTAAGTGAGAGCAAGCAGCCAACCGTCATGTCGAGTCCAGCCCTGCTCCCTGACTAGAGAGGCTGTTTGTGCACGGAGATAGAAACCGCCGGTGAGCTTATTGATTAATCATATGCGATGCTAATCACGTCATGTCAGTAAGGATATTGTTTTCGACAAAGTCCTTGTTTTCGCCTTGCATGACTGACTGTAGATGCCCAGTTGATGCTCCTAAGCACTGAGGCGTAGAGCTGATGAGAGTAACTGCTAGCGAGGAAAGCAAACCAGCGGCCAGCTCGCTTTCTGATCTGCTGAATGTAATCAGACCCAGTTGCTCTGAGCACTGCTGACTTTTATTTTTTTAAAGGCAATGCCGTCTAGAAGTTCCAATTAAATTATATAGCTATAAATATATATATATATATAAATATATATATAAAAATAAATAAATAACACTGCTGACTTTTATTTTTTTTAAAGGCAATGCCGTCTAGAAGTTCCAATTAAATTATATAGCTATATATATATATATATTAAAAAATAAATAAATAAATAAATAACACTGCTGACTTTTATTTTTTTAAAGCCAATGCCGTCTAGAAGTTCCAATTAAATTATATAGCTATATATAAAAAAAAATCAAATAAATAACACTGACTTTTATTTTGTTATTTTGTTATTTTTTATGAACTAAAACAGAACACATATATGTTCAACCCTTCATACTCTGAGTTGTCTTAGAAAATTATAAAAATAAGTAAAAAAAAATTTTAAACAGAGAATTCATTTAAATTCATTTAAATCTGTATGTATTTTTCTGGCACATGCAGTGCACAGATAATCCACCAGGGAGCAGATTCTTTCTTCTGATTTGACCTATTTACTTATTTATGTAATAGATTTTTAGTTAATTAATTTGTTAAATGTTATAAGGGTTATTTAAATATGTTTATTTAAGTTATGAAATGAAATATGTATGTAAATATTATAATTATAAATGTTGCAGAGGACTCAAAAACTTTCAAGGGTTAAAATCATCCTAGTACAAGATTGGATGGATGGAGACATGTTGAATCAATGACAGTCTTTTATTCTCTTGAATAATTTCTGGAGGAGTGTTCAGGAATTCAGGTTTCTAGCAGACCTATTTTGAGGCCTAACATTTCAGTCTGTCATTTTACCTGCTGTTCCATCTTCAGCTTTTAAAAGGAAATGGACTGCAAATGGCCAGGCACCAGTAGGGCTGTACCAGGCAGTTGACCCCTGAGAATTTCCGAGCTCTCCTTCAGTGTAAGTACAGCAACTGCAACGACACACAAGTCTGTAGGTGCAATTTGCAGTCTCTTTTTCACGAGGAGCTGAACTCTGACAAAAGGCCATACTGGGAGTGGAAGTTCATGGCTGGATTCTATAATCTTTTATTTAAAAAAAGGGAGATTAAACATTAAACCTCTTAAGCCCTGTAGATGGAGTGAGTGCACTGGGCTCTGATAATGTCACTCAGACAGTCAGCCTTCACCCCATAAGGCATCTCTCTCAATTAAAGCCACACACACTTACTTTCTGTCTCTCTCTCCCCCGGAATATTTGGATAGAAAGAGGACCCCTGGGGCTCTTTTCACATTTCTGCAAGTCAAATCTCATTTGTTAGGCTGACAACATTCTTACAACATTCTCTTTGTACAGTTTACTTAATAGATCAACAGTGATGTTTTACGCCTTTTGAATTCAAATTTGTTCTAATTAGAAAAATGACTTTCCCAGGGAGTTGTAAACTAGGCAAGAATTGAAGGAGGGGAAAATAAATGTTAAGTCTTATATTTTAATATGGAAATGAATATATTATGAAGAGGAAACCAGGACACAGCCTAACACTGGGTAAAATGTTACATTTTTTTAGTGTAGTTAAGCCTGTTTAAGAAGAACATGCAAGTAGAATATATATTCATATATAGTAGAATACATATTTCTGAACATATGACCGACTCTACCATCTGTGTGCCTTAGCTGAAATCAGGACTTATTAGACCAGGTTTTGTATAAACGTATGCCCACTGCAGCTTCTGTTCTTGGCTGACAGAAGCGAAAGTCCGACATGGTCTTCAGCTTGTGTAGCCCATCCACCTCAAGATTTAACATCCTGTGCTTCTCTGCTCACCACAGTTTTACAGAATGGGTATCTGATTAGCATTTCTGGATTACACCATTCTGAGTAAACTCTAGAGACTGTAGTGCTGAAAATCTCAGGAAATCAGCAACTCTAGAAATGCTTACACCAGCCTGTCTGACACCAGCAATCATGCCACACTCAGAAATACTGAGATCCCTTTTTTCCTCCATTCTGATGGTTGGCATGAACTGACGCTGTTAGCCCATGTCTGCAGGAGTACCAGGGTTCCTAATAAAGTGCTGTAGTTAGTATGTTATAACCTGTAAACATAGTTCACACTGTTTTATAATGTACCATTTACTCTCCAGTGCATAGGGTCCATAATGTGCATACATACCTGTTTAGAATCATGTCACACATGCAAGACAATTACACATATCTGCCAATTCGGTTTATATCAGATTTGTCCCAACTATTAAAATACTGAGCTACTACATCAACCCAGACAAATCTCATGAAATGAAAAAGAAAAGAACAGAACATGCAGGATATGGGCCTTTTAAACAAGGTGTTTTTTTTTTTTTTTGTTACCCCGCTGGTGGTGGCCAGGGAAGGCGAGGCTTGATTTGTTGCGCGCTACAACTGGCATTAGAATTAGAATGTTAGAAGAGAATAAATAACATGATAACGATGTGCAGTCAGTGCAGATGTAGCGGAAGTGGCCAGGTCTGATGGGTGGCGTGTGCGTGTGTGTGCCTGAGAGGTGGTTTAGAGCTCTGTGTGAGTGGGATAGGATGGAAAGGTGAGTCAGCAGGGGTGCTAATGCAGAAATGAGCAGGACTGATGCGCTCTCACTGAACAGCCCCAGGCTCTCCGGCTCAGCGCCTATATGTGCTTTGCCTCATCTTCCCTTACACACACACACACACACACACACCTGCACTCCCTCTACCCATCCCTTATGAATATGTCTCCATTTGCCATCTGTAATTGCTAACTGCATTCTTCCAAACTGCTACAAACCCCCACCGAATGAGTAGAATCTACCTTCATAAAGACAAACTGTGTAGACATTTAGCTTCATCAAATACACAGTATGGTTTTATTTATACTGTGTATTAGTGAAGGCCGCTATGGAGATGGTTTGGAGTACTACAGCAGGGTGCTGTAGAGGTACCTCAGGGACATTATGCATTACCTGGGTGCAGACTTGTCTCCAGGCTTCACTTGTCTTGTGAATGTTCTTCAAGTGTACAAATGTAGGATGCATTTACACTTCCGTACGTCGAGGAGAGTTTATCCTGTTTTTTTCCTTTCATATAGTGACAAACATCGCTTGCCTCCAGGAATAATAATGTCATCCGTAGACTCCATGTGTCCAGAGACAGGCACTGCAGCATCCTACAGAAATCAAATAAAGAAAAGCCTCAAACCTTTTAATAAAACATGGTGGCTCAGGGACACTTTTTTTTTTAAGATTAATGGCAGCGAGCAGGTCTTTTTTCACTCGTTCATTTTTATTTCTCAATAATTCATTTGAAAGGAGGGAAAACTAACAGGTTCTGCTTACGTATGGCAAAAGGCTAGCAGACCTTTGGAGAGGGAGTGAAGGGTAGGTAAGGACAGGCTCTGAGAGGGAATGTGTCTGTCGCTTGCTAACGGCCCTTAATTAGTGATATTTTTTTCGGATGCCTGCAGATTTAGCATTACGGCCTGCCATCTCCAGCTTGATAGCCTTCATAAATGTTCTGGAGGGTCAGCCGAGGATACTGTGCGGTAGTTTTATATCGCCGTGCTCGGGGTGCCTTATATTACTATGGTACTTTTTGAAGTTGGCACGAGTAATCATTTCACTATCAAAAACATCTTATCTCGCAAGCAGCTTTATTCGCACAGAAATTAAAATCCTTAGCAGAGCCATAACTCACTGTAGGAGCTGCAGTGTCTGTAGGCCAGACAGTTACATCTTGTTTGTACACAGCAGCAGTATTCACTGAATCAGACAGTTTGTGGAATGAATGAAGGAGTTAGTTTGTAAGTAAATAAATAAATAAACAACGACGCAAACTTCACCCTTAATAGCATGAGCAGACGAACAGTCACTGTGTGCCCAAAAAAAAAAAAATGCACGTCTTAAAATGTGATTCCTAACAACTTCAAATGGGCAAAGGTGTCACGAGTCCGCTGCCTCCATTGATCTGGGGAGGCATTAAAAGATTAAAAGGTTTATCGTCTGTCTGTGCTGTTGACAGCGGTTCCGAGTCATTAGCGTCATTAGCATTAAGCTGGTGCCATCAATAACAGGCCAGCCGAGCGATCTCTCTCCCCAGGAGACTGCTCCCGGGGTGGGGACCAGCTTGCTAGCTTAGAGGCTGACCTCCTGCAGCTCCTGATCTATTTGGCTGTGGATGTCTTGGATAATGACTTGGTGAATGAGAGGGAAAGAGCGAGACCCTATTAAAAGTATATTGTTGTATGTATGGATGGATGGATATGATGATACGCTGTCGGTATGCTGATGATATTGTATGCTGTGATGAATTACCTCACAGTAAGCTTTTCCTTGTGAGTATCATCAGCTCTAAACTGTGACCCCATTTACAGCTGGTCACTTGCGTTTTGAGTATAAGGCCAAGCCACACAGACATGCAAGTGTGAACACACCCAAGACACATTTCAAACCTATACAAATCTGATCTGGCAAACCACTTCAGGAGGAGGCCGGAGACGCAGGACAACTGAAACAACAGTAGTAATTGCTGTGCAGCGAGTGAATCTACTCCATATATGCCATCCCACACAGCAGTCCGATTTCAGCCAGACTAACCAAAGACGCATGTGACTAAAATCTTAACAGGATACAATCCAGATACTAACTGAAGTGTCTCTACTGTCCAGGGAACGTTCTACTCCATTTTGGAGCATTGCTGTGAGGACTTGATTGCATTCTGCAACAAGAGCGTTAATGAGGTCAGGATACTGGATGATCCCCCACCTCATCCCAACTCCCCAACTCCTCTCAGAAGTATTAAATGTAGTACCAACCATCATTCCAGAGAACACAGTTCCACTGCTTCACTGCTTAATGCTGTAGGGCTTTATACCCCTAACTATGGTGCCAATAGGTTCATGTTCATCTGCCTTAGATTTTATTGGCATTGATTTCCTACATAGACAAGCTGTGTGTGTGCATTTACACACTTGTGTCAGCAATGGGTACAACTTAAAGTAGCAGAATGCATTCATTAGAAGGGCTGTCCACAAACATATAGTGCACATACACTGTATAATCTTGACCCTGTATTGATTGAAAGCCCCAAATTACCATCACACTTATGTTCATATCGACCCATTTTGCTAAGAATGTTACAGTTGCTAAAGTCTGGTAAATGAAGGCTGTGCTTTAGCCTGACTTGCGCTCACTGAGTTGATTACATGCTTCCAACCTGTGCTATATTACAGCCACCAAGTGAGTGATGAAAATAATATCAGTGTGATTTTTTTGACTTGTCAACAAAACACAGTAATTGAAAACAATCAGGATGAAGAGAGTTTTGTAGGGCAAAAACAAGGTGAATCTCAACAGATATTTTAATGTGGTCAAAAATAGCATGTAGCTATGATATCCAAGACATCTACTTGGACACCACTGCATACAAAAAAAAAAAAAAAAAAAATCACCCTGTGCCAGTATGTGCCACACTCTCCCCATGTATCATGAAAATGTCTTCAAGTATTGACACATTATCTCCCCTTAGTTAAACATTTATCAATGTATTCAAAAATACGAAACAATATCTTGTTATACACGTTGTTCCTATGAGAGTGCTGTTCCCATGTCAATGCAGACAGTTGCTGTGTTGCAATGTGTGTGGTACGGTATGGAAGGTGGTTTACCCTTGGTCAGGATCTGGAAAAGCATGCCACTTTTGAGAATGCCAGTGTCAGGCATTTATGCTGGCGGAGGGGATCATGTTGCCTTGTTGGCTGTGTATCCTCTTAGCATCGGTTTGTGTGCCGATCTCTCGAGTGTGTGTTATACACTGTCCTGCGCGTCTCCGTCCCTATGTTGGTGTCAGCATCTGTGCCCATGGCTGTCAGTACAGTGTTCATGTTTGATAGTGACTCAGGGAACGAGTGGTGTCAGGGTGCCAATATGAGTGTAAGTCAAAGTGACACACACTGACAGAGATTCCAGAACAATCCACTGCCTATTGCACTACAGCAAAAGTCTAGCTCTCTCAGTGGGAACGTCAGTCAGTGCCTGCCCTGGTGCCCGTTTGCTACAATAATGGAAATGAGCTGCAGGTCTTGGCCAGGTGAAGCTGCTGTTGTATTTTGACTTGGCTCGAATGCAGTGCTTTACGCCATGTCTTTCTGGATGAGTGTCAGAAATACTGGTTCAGTTTTATCCAAAGTGATGTTTTTGCCCCCAAATTAAATTCACACATAATTTCTCCCTTCCCTTAAGGCATGCCTTGGTATATACAGTTTGCTTCTTTAGTTTTGCATGTAATCTACAAGGCTAATGTAGCTAAAAAAGTCATGGAAGCTTTGCGAACTACATGCCCAAGGGGTTGTTTAGACTTGGCTGGTTTAGTCAGATTAAAATGACCCCTTGTGTGAATGCTTTGTTACAGTGGTTTGTCAGAACACGTGAGAATGCTGCCATGTGAACCTTGGTACACACCAAATCACTGGATGGTCTCCCACTTCTAAATAACCACGGGTGTGGTTCTCTGGTGTGGTAAATGACCTCTGTCGTGAAACGTGAATGCAACATAGACCTAAGGATAGGGATAGAGAAAGTTAGGGATGTCCTGATCCAGTGAAATGGGATTGGGCCATTCCAGGCATATGCTCTTGGATCGGGTATCTGCTATTTTAATCCTAATGTAGCGTTCTCAGATGGTAAATAGTGTTTTTAAAGGGTTTAGAGTCTTCAGTGTGTAACTATTTTACAGTGGAACAACATAATATTTGAGACTTTATAGAACTATTGTAGAGACACTGTTTTACCAGCGTAAGAACCGCTTGCCTTTCTTCGGTTTTCAAAACCAGCACTGAAAAGCACGTCCAGCACCGGGTAGAGGCTCCTTAGTTTAAATTGACCCAACACTGAATGAACTAACATCTCTGGGGAAGCTGGGGAAGGGCAAAATATGAATTTCTGACACTGGTTTGTCTAAGTGGAAGTTAGTTCATCTTCAGGACTCTTCAGACGCTCTGAAGCAGTAAACATAGATCCTGCATGATTGCATTCAGCAACAAGATTGTTAGTGAGGTCAGGATGGTCAACTCATCTTAAATGTACTGGATGGAGCACTGTCATTCCAGAGAGCACAAACAGTTCCACTGCTCCACAGATCAATGCTGGGGGACTCTATGCCCCTTTAGCTCACACCTGACATTAGGCATGGTGCCAATGGGTTCATGTTTATAAGTTGCTCCAGAGAGTCCTATTCTATTGCCAATGCTTCTCACTAGGGACTAGACAAGCTGTGTCTGTGCATGGGCGGATTTGATGTTAAAATGAGTCTGACACACTTTCGACACGAATTGGAGATATTACATATATTAATGGCAGGCTGTGTGTTACACTCACCTCACCTACAGTCATCTACAGCTTCAAGGCAAAACCAAAGAAGCTAACTTCAGACACAACATACCTTGATCGATGGACTACACTTGGGATAAATGGAAAAACTGTGTAAGTTAGAATTTTGGCATACCTTTGTTAAAGTTAAAAATGATGTATATTCTAAAAATATATTCTAAAGATGATGTATAAAGAAATTATTAACAAAACATAACAGATGCCATCACTGAACAAAGGCCTCAGCTAAGTGTCAATGTCTTTTCACATACAGCAGTGTTTCTCAGCCCTGGTCCTGAATGCACCCTGCCCTGCACATTTGAGTGCTTACCTTGCTCCCAACACACCTGCTTCAACTAGAGGGAATACTCTAAAATATACAGGGCAGGGTGCCTCTGAACCAGGCTTGAGAAGCACTAATCTACAGTATGTGTCAGCCATTCAGGCCCTACAGCTCATCATGCAGGGCAGCCCCCTCAGCAAAGTCTAGAGCGCCCAACAGCAACAGAGCTCCAGTGTTGTTATCCTTCACCAGGATGATGAAGGAATGATCTGCGTAGAAGAGTTTGGGTTTCTCCAAATGCTCGTCCTCATTTTTGCCATCCTTGCTGCCCGACTCCGAAGCCAGCTCCAGGGAGGCCCAGTGAAGAACGCCCCCCAGGTGAAGCCTCCCTTTCCCTTGGCTAGACAACCCAGAGAAATCTGCCACCTTCTGGTCCCATGCATCTGCCACACCCAGCGCAGCCAACTGTTTCTGTGGAAAGAAGCAGTCAGAACAAGGAGAGAGAAAGATACAGTATAAGCTCATGTAGTTCTTAACAAAGCGATCACTCAAAACCCTTTACCCCAAATTACCATGCTCCGAGAGAGCGCAGAGGGCTTGCAAAAATGGTCCGAATCAATTATGCAGACCAAATTAAATTTGAAAAAAAGCAGCAAAAATATCATCCAAAGGAGAACTCTAAAGATTAAACATTTATGATCCTTGTGACAGTAAATGGCTGCCTAGAAAACGATGTGCGATGCTCCAGACGGGATGAAATGGGCAAATGAAAACACAAACATAGAGGGCGTCACAATAAATCAATAAAGGTTTCAAAAGTTTGTTCTCTCTCTTCTTTATTGTCTCCCATTTCTCTTAAAGCGTGACAGATGCCCTTGCTGGCAGTGCGGGCGGTACAAACTGGGCGACAGGAGTTGAAGACGGTGGCCGGGGGAGAGTCGCTTATGAATAATTTAAAAATGATCCCTCTGACCTCGGCCCTCCTTTGTTTTCCTTTCTGATATGAATTCGGCAGAAAGACGCCGTCTGACAGGTAGTTTATATTCCTGCAGATGAGATCGGGTGGAAACGACAGCCCCCACAGAGAGCGGGAGGGAGTCTGTTTATGTGTGTGTGAGGGATGAGGGAGGGAAGAGCTGTGTAATAAGAATATGGGAAGATTGAGAGACTCCCACTGTGTTGGTGAAAGCTCAAATTGAATAGCAAATGGTTTAACTGTACATGATTAAGCATTTAAAAAGTGATGACTCTTATAATTAAAGAGGAGAGACACGCGTGCCGTGTTCGGTCACATGACAAACTCCAAATGAGAAGAAACAAAATAATGATCAGTGGAAGTAGCAGCGCTAACATGCTAGCAGGGTGATTTGAATGAAGGAGAAAGAGAGGTTGTTAGAGAGAGAGAGAGAGAGAGAGAGAGAGAGAGGCTGATAATGAGAGAGAGAGGAGGAGGAGGAGGAGGAGGAGGAGGAGGCAGTGACAGTGCTTGTCACCTGTGCTAACACGGTACAACCCACCACGGCTCCTCAACTCCCCAACTTCTCTTTGTCTTGTTCTCTCTCTTTCTCTTTCTCTCACTCTCACTCTCTTACTCTCTCTCTCTCACACACACACACACACACACACACACACACACACACACACACAGCCCTGCTCTAATGCACTTCTATTGTCTTCATCTATTATTCTTCCTTCCTTCCTCCACTTTATCACTGTCTTTGTCCTCTGCTCAGCCACCTCTGTGGCATCCTCATCCCTCATCTGCCCTTCTACGCTCGTTTCACCCCCCACCCCATGTTCCCCTGCTCTGTCCATTCCTCACACTGGCTTTTTTCTCACTTTAACCTGCGCTCTGGTTCCCCGTTAGAAGCTCGCGTTTGTACTCCGATGAGCGACGCTCTTTTTCAACCCGTCAACACAACCTCATCCTTTCTTTATTGCCTTTCATCACAAAAGCTCCATCCTTCTGTCGGAAGAGAAACCAACTCAGGAGCATTCCTCCACGTTAATGATCTCAGGCAGGACACTTTCCAGTTCCTGTGGGACGTTTAAAGGGTTGTCATTTTCTGGGGGGAAAAAATGTAAAAACGACAATCGTCCCTCCTGCTCTCCGCTGCCTGGCCCATACAGGCCTGACCTGGAGCAGCTTGTTGCCACGCTGCTGACATGGCTGCATGTGCTGCTCCGACAATGCTGTCGCCAGCAATTAGAGTCATGTGCAACATTAGCAGACATCTCCCAGCTTGCGTTATGTCAGGCTCTATAAATAGAACGCTCTCCCTCGCTCTAAATTTGTCTCTTCGTAGGACGCAAAAGCCTGCCGAGTTGGAATGGCGGTGGGGTGAGGTTACTTAATTTTTTAAAACAATCAGTGTTGAAATATTCAGTGCTCACCGTCACCATGTGACAGCACCAGTCTTGGCGGCAGCGATGGATCCGAGCCGTGCTTCTCACCACTACCTCTCGACCTGCTTCTCTGCGGCCATATGTGAGAAACGTACACTTTCACAGCAGGCTACTGGCAAAGAAGGGCCTGCTCCAGCTTTGACTAAGCTACACAGCTGCTCCAGCTCCTAGCCATTCAGTGCTAATGCTAATTTAGCTCCATCCCAACCCGGCTCAAGGCTTAAGGGCTGTCCTGAAGGAGAATGTTAAACCTAGGTGAGGTGCAGGGGAGTTTGGTATTTAATTATCAGCATGTTTTGGGAGGAGAGAGAGCGTTTGCTAGAGGAATCCAGCAGACGGGAGGGAGCGGAAGGACCTGGCGCATACGTGCGGCGCTACAGGGCCACGGTTTTCTGGAAATAAATGGGGAAAGTGTGTGATGTGTCACACCGTAATGCGTCACCCCAGACTGCCCACTAATGCACCAAACCCGACTGACAGATGGAAGGACAGAGAGGGAGCAGGGAAAAGGAAAGGCGAGGGGGATGGAGAGAGGCAGAGAGAGGGAGTCTAAGTAAACATGGTTCAACTCTAATGCTGCTCATTGGGTGGAAATGGAGCATGTCACTCTTACTCTCCGTCTATTTCCTCTCTCCACACACACACACACACACACACACACACACACACACACACACACACACACACACACTTCCTTAACACAGCAGACTTCTGCTAAACTTTCCCTCTCCTTGGTTCTTCCAAGTAAACCAATTTTTTATTTAGTGTTACAGCATCTAAACAGCAGTCACCTCGAAAAACCCCACTTTCATATTACATACATACATACATACATACATACACATATACAAATGCCTCCAAGATTATTCAGAGTTCTTTGTCATTCATGTCTTATTCACGCTGGCCCAAGCTCTCTCCATGTGTCTCATAATCTCTTTCCTTTTCTCTGTCCCAGTCCTCCTGTCAATACCTTCATTTATTTATTTATCCCTCTCACATCTTTTTCATCAGGCCAATTCTACAGCGTTTATCAACGCCACAAGCAATGAACAGCACTTGACCAGGGGAAACGGAAGAGTGGAACGGGTAGACATGGATTGTAAGGTTGATAATGCCAGCCCTCTGCAGCAGCCTTCTCTGTAGCAGATGAATACATTAGACTTCTACATGTGGACTAATTTAAAGGTGGCTCTAGATGCCCCACAAAGTTAGCAGGTTTCCGAAATGCCACCACCTCTCGCCCATGGTCACAGTCATACATATCAGAATATTAAGGCCACCTCTGGTTTCGAATGAAATTTCACCTGGGATCACATGCAAAACCATTGTTGGTAATGGACGCAATTTGACTGATGTCCAAAATGTCTGCTACGCAAAATGATGTCTGCGTGCCACTTTGGACCAGTTCACCTCTATAATGAACACCTTCTGTCATCTAACACAGTTCATGTCACGACGTCTCACTAGTGTCATCCGAGCCAAGAGTGGTTATGCCCACTATTAAGTAGATGTTCTACTAAGTGTGTGTGTGTGTGTGTGTGTGTGTACAAATATAGACACATAATCCATTTGAATGAAAAAAGCAAACAACCATTTGAATCTAAACAACCTATCATATATGGTCCTACAAGTCCCAAGTATAAGTCAAAGGATGCATGAAAAGTCACACTGAGTAACAGGTAACACTAAGTCAGTTGGGTGCTCTCTATGTGTTGCAATTTAGATTGGACCAAATCTGGACTTCATCTGGACTGTCTGGGGGTACCAGTTTGACAACAACTGCTATAAAGAGCAGGCAGGGCACGCATAGGTCAATTAGTCAGTAAATTACTCTCCAGCCGTGGGCTTGTACAGCAGCACTGACAGGGGGTCCTGTAAGCTTGCTGTTCATTAGTGATTACGAGTAGGCTTCACCAAAAAAAATTAATAAATAAGGGGCAAGCAATTACTTACATGTAGAGTTATCTGTCAGAATTCATCTACAGTAAAAGCATTGACTGTTGCAGACAAGTCAATCTGTGCCCTGGTTTGTGGGTAATTTAGTTCTCATTATACAGAACATACTGAACAGAAACGGCAGTAAATAAGCTACCTGCACTAAAAGAAAACAGTAGGCTGCTTTGCAGTGCCTTAACATAAGGGAAGTCGTTAGCTCGGTGCTGTGCACTAGTGAGGCAGACTCGCTGCACTATTCTACAAGACCTGATCAGGGAGTGTGCGTTTGCTTGAGTCTTGTCTCTATGGATCAGAAACAGAGGCATTGTTTGCAATTACAGCTGTTTTCTTTGCATCCCTGGAACAATTACCTTACTAGAGAAAGAGCTTTTATAGAAGTTAATTTAACACTGACTTCTGTCTAAGTCTTTACTACACTTTATGAAATGTTTCTTTTTTCAATTGTGTTGAAAAAATTGGGTCACTGCAACAGCGGCGATGTGTGTTGCTTGGGCCTGGCCTTTTCAGCACAGCGTGGCTCTGGCTGTATGACTGTGTATGTGTGTTGTGTCTAGCTGCTATGCATCAGGCAATGTGTGACCCTGCGACCCTCTCGCTTGTTAGGGAAGTTCAGTCCTGGTCTCTTGTTAGCGGTAGGCGACTGGCACTAACTGTTCCTGAGCTCCTGTCCTGCGTTGCTGTTGTTGGACGGGGCTATTTTTACCCTCTTTCCCACCCCCACCTCTCAGCCTATCTCAGTCTCTCTCTCTCTCTCTCTCATAGCCCACTTGTTCCGTCTTTCGACCTCCGTGCCCCGCTCCACCTCCCTACCACCCACCCACTCTCCATGCCTGCCGCACGCCGCTCCTATCTGGGTCATGCAGCCCCCGGGCCGGGCCTGGGAAGCAGCACACTGCTGTATTAGCACGCATGTGGATGCCAACAGGGCAGCTCAGGAGTGGCGGACAGGAATCAGGATAATGGCAGCTCCTCCACTGAGCCGACAGATCCGCAAGAACGGGGCGAGTCAGCGAGCCTGACGGAGAAAAGGGGGATGGGGGTGGATGGGTGGAAGAGGGAGATGGAAAGGGAGAGAGAAGCCTACGCTGAACTGGAGGCGAGCAAGCATCAGCAGCCCTGGAGGACGGTCGGAGCTGCGAGGCATGCTGAAAGACGGGGGTGTAAACACTATTAACGCGCAGAGATGGAGGGTGTGTTTGCACAGCTCAACCCAATCATGGAGAGAAGGAGAGTGTCAGAGAGAGAGACAGAAGCAAAAGGGAGCGAGAGGGTGGTGGGGCAGCACTCAGCAGATCGTGTCACTGTCACTTGAGCCACTGGCTGGCAGTAATCTTTCATGATATACTGAAACACAAACCGGCTAGAAAAATATGCATCTTTATTTATTTGCATGTGCAGTTTTGCATCTCAAGTGCCATACTCCTAAAACAGTGGACAATAACAACTTTTTATTTTTGCCCCAGTACATTACCACATAGGATTTTAAACAAAGCAATTAGGATGTGAATGAGGTGTGAGCTTTAATTCAAGGGGTTTAAGAAAATTATTAATTAAATCATTTGGAAATTACACACCTTTTTGACATGCATTTTCCCTGCATTGTCACAGACAAAAGTAACTGGACAGTTTACGGCTTCAGAGAAAAGGTCTGGAATTGTTGGAAGTGTTGAGTTTACAACTGGTAGCTGTTAATTGGGACTCTCAATATCAACAAATTAACAATTTATTTATTTATAAGAAAAACAGGCAAGCCTAGGTGGCTGCATAGAATCCAACGTGGTTGAAATGTGGTTGATTCCAAAAAGTAAAGTACATTTCACCTTGAGGCAGTGCACAGAACATTACAGAAGTGCTGCACTATGATACGTTACCAAGTTTGCCTGGAAAGGTTAATGTGGCATCCAGTCCTGCCCTTGATTGGGATCTGTGATGGGCCGAATGTACTAAAAGACAATCTGCATCGGCACCAAAAACATGGAACGGCCCATCTGTACTGCAAAGGATTTGCATCCAAATGTAAAAAAAAACCAACCCATTAGCTTGTCCCTGTGAAAATGGAGGGACTATGTAAAATCTCATTTCTATATGGTAAATGCAGTATATTTGATAAACCACTTGAATTCAAGCTGTAAATCTACATCGTTTTTGCTTTATTTAAAATCCTCCGTAGTGATGAGGGAACACTGTAAATGTGTCACTGTATAACTTTCACATCCTATGCTATCTAGTGGAATATTACCACATTAATATTCATATTTTTTATTCTAATCTATTTTCTAACATTAAATCCAGTCAGATATTCAGACATTCTAACGTACACTGGCATGGTTTCCACTGTTCTTTTGAAACTCCATGACATTCCTTAAGAACTCCCTTGTAACCATGAAACCGCATTTGAAATTACATATAAAACAAAAATGAAGTGTTAATTATGAACTAGGCACTACGGCCTATTTTAATTCTGTATTGAAATGTTAGCATGTTTTGGTTAAAAAAAAAGGAAGAAAGAAAGAAAAAAAACAAAAAAAACCACAGTACATATCATCTAAAAAATCTGTGCATCATTACACCCTAGAGCCATTACGTGGAAAGTCTTCTGAAAGCGGGAACCGGTCCGAGTTCCCCAACATATGCATTTCATTTATTTGATGATATTTGGACATTTTTATTAACCACACTGCTCTTGCACTGTTACACTGCTTGGCAAATCGTCACAAACATCCATCTTTAGTTCACGACCTGATCTAATTTTTATTTCGGGTTAGGGCACTTTAGGACCTTTACTTTTTGCGTTGCTCCCCACCTACAGCGGAGTAGTTTCTGGTTGAGGTCATTAGAGTGCTTATTGGTGAATCTCTCTTTCAGGCTTTTATCAAACACATTTTTGCACTGTGTTAAGTCTCCTGATTTTATTCAGTCGCCTCATAATTACACATTATAATGTGTTCTTTAGGTACTGCTTTAAATGTTATGCAACTTTGTTTCTCCAAGGTACAAACACAAATGACAATTATTGAATGGCACGCATTATAGGATGTGCAAAACAACGCAAGGCAAACTTGCCTGAGTAATGGCTTTGTTTTATGGCACCAAACCACCGGGGCCAAATTTGTGGATTATTGTAGATTGCTCTGAAGAGTCAGAGCCAGAAAATGAAATTGAAGTTCACTCAAAGTTGACCTGACACCATGTATAATTTATCATCTCCTTTTTTTGCTTGGTAACAGAGTCTAGGGGTAAAGCTTGTTCTAAGTTGGGTAATGATTAGGGATCAGGTTATTTTGCCACCCAATCTGAGTGTCATCCTATTCTGATCTGACCTTTGTGTTTGTATTAATAATCCAGCCACACAGTTAAGATAAGATGAGCTGCTGACTATTAAATTCAGTAAAATCCCTTAATTGTTAGTGACAGTTCCTATAATGAGACATTCTGGACTGATTCAAAGTCATTTTAAGAAAGGTTTCTGCTAAATTGAATCATAGTGTGTTTAATATCTTTAATCCAGTCTGACTCTCCGCCTTGACCAATTAGCTACCAGCTTCTTGACAACACTGTAGTCAAGTCACTTCCTGTGTGTGTGTAGTGGTACACACTCTAGACTGATATCTGTTATTTTTTCGTTGCTGATGTGAAATAACTGGTTTATTGTGGGTGAATGTGCAATGAACTGGGTTTCTACAGAATGTGCGTATAACCATTCACTCTCAGTTCTGAATAAAACAATAATGTCCGTTAATGTTGCCTTGAGGACTCCTGATGGTGCTCTGGTTAAAACAAAGAGTTGGAATTGGATTGGAATTAAAAACAACCAATACTTGATCCATTAAAATGCACTATATTGCCAAAAGTATTTGCTCCCCTGCTTTCGCACACATATAAACTTGAGTGACATCCCATTCTTAATCCATAGGGTTTAATATAATGTCAGGCCACCCTTTGCAGCTATAACAGCTTTAACTCTTCAGGGGAGGCTTTCCACAAGCTTTAGGAGTGTGTTTATGTGTTTAGAAGAAGTGCAATTATTGGGTCAGACACTGACCCTAGTCATTTTACGTGGCCTACCACTTCGTAGCTGAGTTGCTGTCGTTCCCAATCACTTTCACTTTGTTTTAATAAGCTGACAGTTAACTGTGGGATATTAAGTAGGAAGGAAATTTCATGGCTGGACTATCACGACAGGAGGCATTCTATCACGGTACCACTGAGAGTAGCTCCTGAGAGTGACCCATTCTTTCACAAATGTTTGTAGAAGCAGTTTGCATGCCTAGGTGCTGGGGTTTATATATCTGTGGCCATGGAATTGATTGGAACACCTGAATTCAATGATTTGGATGAGTGAGTGAATACTTTTGGCAATATAGTGCATGTCTGGATTAGTTCCGATCCACTCAATGATAATGATGAAATCATGATTATTTTATAAAACTGATTTACAGGAAGAATGCCTAGGTGCTTGGTTTGGTACCTTTGCCCTGTTCATGGCCACAATTTGACTCCAAAAATTAAAATTAGTGAAAATTCACTGAATTAAACTCCGGGCTAGAAGGTACCAATAACCAATTATGATTGGGAGGAAGGGAGAGAGGCAGGCACTCAGCAGATCACTTCACTGTCACTAGAAGGGTAGAGGGTTAACAGAGCCTCTAGCCTGCAGTAATATCCCCTCAAATACTAAAGAGAAAGAGAGAAAGAGCGAGCGAGAGCATAAAAGAGAAAGGCCGAGACAGCAGGGCAGGAAAGATACGGAAAGAGAAGCAGAAGCAGCAGGGAATCTTGTCAAAAGGAGTAATACAGCTCTATTCATGTCATGTAGTCAAGGGGGATGCTTGGCCTCTCTTTTAGTGCTGGGGCATCACTTATGAAAACATCACAAGAGTGTGGTGTGTGTGTTTGTTGGAGTGAGAGAGAGAGAGAGAGAGAGAGAGAGAAAGAGAGAGAGAGAGAGAGAGAGAGAGGCAAGCCAAAAAAGTCATGTCTGTGGAGATTTTTTTTTTTTTTTAAAAGATGGGCCTTGGTTCCCTCTGGATGGCCTCCTCCTGCTCATGTTAATGTCAGAGTCTTGTTCTTCAGACCTGGTCTGAGCACTTGAACATGGCAGCCAGAGCCAGCTGACATCTGATGCGCCTTGTATTTCTCACCTTGAATTACGATGCCTAACGACATGCTGTCTTACACCAGGGGATCTATTCAGCTCAGCTAGCGCTGAGGGAATAGCTTCACTCACTTTAATCTGTACCTGTCGTGTTGAGCTAACCTCTGTCCTCGTCACTCTGCTAACCTCCCCCTCCCCTGCCTTGTTCTCTCTTCCCAATCTTCTTTTTACTGTTTTTTTCTAAAATGCAAGTACACCTCTTTCTCCATCTTACTTCTACAGATGCTGTAAAATGGTATTATCTGGCTGAAGGGCTGCTATGCAAGGCCAAAAACATCCACACCTGCAGGCACAAGGCTGTGTGGACTTAGCACACAGCTTCCATCCATGTTTTGGTCCCAGAGGCCTTCCTAAGCCCCGCCTCTTCTGCTTCCTCAATGGCTTCTCACGTCCACCAGTCCACTGTCCAGACACTGCCTCCGTCCTGGATCAAATGAGCCTGGACGACCCTCAGGCACAAACCCTAGCTTCTGCAGCTTATACCCAGCTGCAGGAAGTAGGAGATGGGGCAGTTTTGGTGCTGCTGCTAGGGTCCAGTCTACTGGAGCAGGCCCAGAAACTGCTGTCTCTTGGGCTGAATGAGGAGGAGATACAGCAGGGCTATAAACTGGCCCTGCAGAGGGCTCTAGAGCTGATGGAGAGCAACACGCTGACATGTGGCATGTTGAAGAACCCTCTGGATGTACAGGAAGTAGCTGCTGGGTTGAGAGATTTTCTCTCCACACGTGAGCCCAGGCTGGGAGCTGCCATTCTGGATGCAGTGGCACAGTGCTGTGTGGTGAGCTTGAGAAATGGAGAACAGGGATTAGCCTTTGACCCCAGCTTTATTAATGTTGCAAAGGTCATAGGTGCGAGACCCCTAGCTAAGGGAATGGATGAGACTAAGGGTAAGGAACAAAGGCCTAAGGATGGAGAAATAAACAGGGAAAAAGAAGGAAAGGACAAGAACAGAGATGCATCTACTGCTGAAGAAGAACAACAACAACTTGACCAGGTAGGGCTCAAAGAGCATGTGAGGGCAGGTGGAAAAATTGAGGTGGAAGATGAAGCGATAAATGGAAAGGGGAAGAGAAGGAATGAGTGGGAGGAATGGGTAGACCTAGGGCTGGAGATAGAGGAGCTAAGGTCAGCCGGAGAGGGGAAGGAAGAAAAGGTGAATAAAAAAAGAGCTGGCGGAAACAAGGACAGGGCTGAAGGAGATGGAAAAGAGATGAGGGCCTGCAGAGAGAAAGTAGTGATGTGGGGGAAGAGAGACATTAGCCATCACAGAATTAACCAAATGATTCTTAGAGTGTGGAAAAGGTTCTTGACCCCTTGCTACAGACAGGTGCAAAAAGGTGGCACAAGGAGAAAACTTCACAGACTAAAGGGGAGAGTAGGCATACGCCAGCTGGCACGAGGCAACAGACTACACCGCAATCCAAAAAATCCATCTGATCACAGCGGAACTGTTCATGCTATAGTGTCTGATGAGCCATATAATGCTAAAAACAAATCCACCAAGGTCAGACTTACTCTATATGGTTCAGACCCACATTTGCTGGATAGTGCAGAAAGAGCCATTCACTCTTCTCTAAAGCTGTACCAGTCTCTGCTGTCAGAGCCCAGGCTTCTCCCTGGAGCAGGGCAGGCTGAGGTGGCCCTGGCTGGCCATCTGACCCAGTATGGCCTCTGCCTTCCAGGCCTTGAGCAGCTAGCTGTCCATGCCTTTGCCCAGGCTTTATTTGAGCCTGTGAGAGCACTGGGACAGAACTCAGGGGTTCCAGGAGACCTGGCTGTGGTTACACTGTATGGAAAGCAATTCTGGGGTGCAGGGGTAGAAGGCAAAGAGAGCTGTAATGAGGTGCTGGATCCACTGGCGTGCAAGAGGAATGCAATAAAGAGGGCAACAAAGGCAGCTCTATGGATTATCACTCAGCAACTGGACCAAACCTCTAAGCAGGGAAGACAGCAATCTATAAAGAGTATGAAATAACATCTGCTGATGGCATACGTGTTAATTACAAGAAGTGGCACAGTTGACAGTCAAAGGAATGAATTAAATAGCATCTCTATGCCCTGTCTTATTTGAACATGCTTTATACCACATATTGCTACTTTAAATGTGTGTATTGTAGAGCTACACAGTATACCAGTGCTTAATTTTGTTTCAGGATGCATTTTGAATATTGCAATTGCAATGTCTACTAGTAATCACATCAGTAGTGTTTATGCCCCAACACAGACAGAGAACACAACAAATGTACATGCCTGCCAGTCTGTTGGTCTGACTGTATACATTCTTGCACAACTACACGAGATAAACACTAAATAGAAAGATGGCAAAATTTTAAATGAGTGTAAGGCATACACGTATTCATTTTTAAATATAAACATTTGTTTCTAATTTGACCCCATTCTGTACCCAATTTGAAAGGACAATTACCCATTCCCTGTTTATGTTTCCTCTGACACGTGAAGCCAGCCACTACGGCCACTACTTTCCGAACTGCCCCTAGACAGTTGGCACGCTAGGAGGAAAGCACTGCTCCCCAGCTCGGATAGCTAGCAGCTAACAGATGCCAGTACTGACCAACACCACACTAGGAGTGATGTGGGGAGGAAGTGTCAGCAACCTACCCCAGAGAGCAAAGCCAATTGTGCTCGCTCAGCTGCTGATGCCAAGCAGCAGGACCTGGGATTCGAACCAGCAATCCACAAATCATAGTGGCAGCGCCTTATACCCCCTGTATACAAGTACCCTTAAGAAAGATTAGCGATTACCTGTAGACTGAGCGTGCTGCTGACATTGACCCGGGGCAGGGACAGTGCCATACTCATGCTGCTCAGCTTCCCCATCCACTTCTCCACCTGTTCCAGGGTCATCACACGCTCCAGTCTGGCCAGACTCTCAACATGGAAGGGCAGAAGCAGCATCATGCTGGCCTTTCCACCCCAAAGCCCCATCTCCAACACCTGCACCATATTTTCCATGTCCTCATAGTGACGATACACTCCTACGGAGAAATATACATATGCAGAAATATATAGACACTTCTCTCACCAAACAAGTTCATTAGGAACACTATACTAATACTGGCTAGGGTCTTCATATACACTAAAAACAGCCTCAATTCTTTGTGGCTTGGATTACACAAGATGTGGAGATTCAGGTCTACTGCCAAGCAATTTCAGCACATATATATTTAGCTTGACTGTTCTTATCCCAAACATTCTGGCCTAGTAGAAAATACACAGTCCTTGCAAGTCTAAATGTTGAGTTCACCTGCTATTACCTGACAAGGCTTAGGCTTAGACAAAAATCTGCTTGCTTTGGGTGACTATTTGACAGCAAGACTGATTTTCATGCAGAGGATTTTTTGTCGTATTGTTCATCTGCATGTATTAAAGCCTCATCAACACAGTTCAAATGTTTAAAGTTGTAAAATTAAAGCTAAACTGGGGAATGAGTGTTTAACAATGTCATATTCTAGAAATATATGTAGATGAACACAATTTAATAATAGATAAATGCTCCAAGAAGTCTGAACTGCTGCCTGCTCAGAACCGTGCGGGCGTGTCAGATCACATAATCAAATCAAATTTATTTGTATAGCGCAAAGCAGCTTTACAGAAATCCAGTAATGAGACAAAAGATCAGCAAAACACAAAACATAAAACTCCTGGTGAGCAAACCGAAAGCGACAGTGGCAAGGAAAAACCTTGGGATTAATCAAAAGTCAAAAGGTGGGACTGATCGCCCTCTGGTTCAGAACTGCTTTTAACTTGTGATCAGAAGTGACCGTTCCATCACATAAGACTGTAATACCCAGGTATACTGATTATAGTAATAACAATGATGGAAAGAAAAATTAAAAAGTAATGATGGTTAATGGTTGTAATAAAAATAATAATAGCAGCAATAATGATTAACAGTATCATCTCCCTGGCAACGTAAACAACCCAGCAGTGAGCCACTAAACAATGCTAGAAATGGCGCACACAGCCGGCAGCATCAGTCTGGTTCAGTCCGACATGTTGGAGCCATCTGATTCTGATTTTGAAGAAAAAGAGCCCCCCTGCAGGAAAATGGACCACTACACTCTTCTTGACCAGATTCTGAATGGCAAGTAAAATGTGCACAATCAAGAACAAGCTGTCTAATGGTAATTTCAGCAATCTAGCGGTAGCTGCATTCTACAGCCTAATGTTCACAAACTCATCATATCATTATATGATGCCTTTATCAGACGCATTGTACCCAATATTAGATTATATGTACTATATGCATCACTCACTGCTGCATTGTGCTTCTATATGTTATATACTGGTAGGAGAATTCGGTGTTAGAAATGTTTTTTTAAAGTTAGCTTAACTCAGAGATCAAGATCATACAATGGTCATAGCACCAATCTTTGCAGACATTGTGGAGAAATTCTGTGTGCCTTAGTCTGCCCCACGCATTGATAAGTAAAAATGAGGGGAACAGCTGTATGCCATGATGTAAGAGAAGATTCAAGATTCAAGAGTTTTATTGTCATATGCACAGCAGAAACAGACAGTTACGCTGTACAATGAAATTCTTACTTTGCTGTCCCTCCATTCACCAATAGATAAAGATAACAAAAAAGAAATTAGTAAATAATAATAAAAAATATATACAAACTAAATAAAGTATAATAATATAAGTTGAAGTAAATAAAATTAAAGTAAACTTTTCCCTTTTTACAATTAAAAAATTAAAATAAAAGTTACATGTGCTTTTATGTGCAAGTATGAGCAAGTAGCTAAAGTATCATTCTGGTCTTACAGTTAAAGCAACTAACTATTGGGTTATCATAACAGAAGTAGCAACAGGTGGCTAACGCAAGTAGGAACTGGTACCTAGCTATGCTACAAACAGATAAATGTAAAGCTGATGTAAAACATATCGCTAACCCTGATGCTCTGGTACCAGACAGACCGGACATCACCAAAGACAAATTTGGTGCCACCCAACTCAAAGCCAACAAAACAAAACTTCCAATAGTGATGTAGTACCTGGTACAGATACCCATTAATACTGCTATACTATATCTAGTTTGAGATTAATTGAATTTCTAAATTGAAAGTACGGTTGAATGGTAATCCTATTTAATAACAGTTCTTTGTGATGAGAGAAATGAAACTGGACAGACAATTTCAGATTACCTGCTCTGTGCATCATATATACTTTAGTGTACTTGGTCCCCAAAAAGCTGCGCAGGTCTTGATTCTCTTGTTCAAAGCCACGATCCCAAAACCCTGGAATAAGATGCAAAAAGACATTATTTGAGATAGATATATATATATATATATATATATATATATATATATATATATATATATATATATATATATATATATATATATATATATGGTGTAAACACCTTCACACATATACATACATATATATATATATATATATATATATATATATATATATATATATATATATATATATATATACACACACACACACACACACACACACATATATATATATTTGATAAATATTGCATTTAGTAATAAGAGTAGTAGTGAGGTCAGAATGTTGGATGATCACCATTCCACTACCCCACAGCTCAATGCTGGGAGGCTTTATATTAAATATAAATATATAATATATACCCCTCTAGCCCACCATGGCATTAGGCATGGTGCCAACAGGTTCATGTTTATCTGCTTCAGAGTGTCCAGTTCCACTGTCAATATTTCTTTACCCTGACTAGGCAGGTTGTGTGTGTGCACATTAGCACATCTGTGTCAGCAATGCGTGCTTGCGTGATTCAACGTCAAGTAGTTAAATGCATTTATTAGATGTTGTCTGCAAAGTTTTATAGGTCATCATCATGCAAGAACCTCATATCTCCAAAATGACAACTTTACAAGAGACGAAAAAGAAACTTTTTAAACTTTCAATGGATGTCAGTGTACACAGATTTGATTCCAATAGATATATTCCAAATATATAAATGTATATTTTTATTTGCTTATGTATCATGCTTAGCCACACACATGAATGTTCTGCAAGGGCAATGTTAGCCTACACTAGAAAAGAACATCAGCTAATCATGTTTTGTGCCACCAAATGAGGCCATCCTACATTACAACAAAGACAGCCTCCACTATGGACTTGACAGATTAGATCCTATTAGGCTGAAATCATACAGAGCTACATTAGGGACACAGTGACAGAGACGAGGGGAGAGAGATGAAAGGAAGACAAGGCAATAGAGAAGAGCGAGAAAAAGGGGGCCGCTCACACAAGGGAGGGGAGGCACAGGACGTATTATTGCAGTCCATTAAACCCATTACGTTCTATAACAAAGATGGGATTCGATAAAGAGACTATTAGCAGAATTATAGTCACATATGCTCCCCCCCAGTCTTTTCTCCTTGCTGAATTAGCAACAGAAAATTGTGCAAGTGACTGCGTGTGTTTGTGTGACACACACAGACAGAAAGAAAGAAAGAGAGGGAGGCGGAAGAAATATCCAATATTACTATAATGGGATGACAGCTTCACACAATGCGAGGTTACAATATTTCACCCCATTATTGTGACCCACTACATCAAATACACTCTGGTCCGCTTATGGGGTTAGAGGAGACAGTCTTCATTATCAGTCAGCGGCTGCTATAACTCAGTATGAAGTCTGTCTCCTTTATGTAGGCACGAGGGTGATTTACGGGCCGACGCTAGCGGGGTCTATATGATGCAGTCAGTCACTGCCAATCTTTAACTCCCCATTACTTTGCAGCTAAGTGCTACTTCACCACCCATTTCTCTCATTACAGCTCTTTATAATACAGTAGCTAGCTATGTGCTGAATAATAATGAAAGTCCTATAGTTAAATATGACTTGAATGGTATATACTTTTAAAGGGAAATTCCACCCAGATGAGGTCATTAAACACTGCTATTTTACAACCAGGGTCTGACTGACGGTGAAACTATTTTAAAGAATCAAACATTCTAATATTGACAAATATAGTCAGAGAAAGTTCAGTATGGTAAGAAATGGGTTTGTCGGTGGTCAACAGTGTTAAATGTCAAAATTCTTCTTTTCGTATTGCTGGGCCCAAAGCTTCTTAGCAGTCTTTTGGGTTTTGTTGGTTTCTGATCATTAGCTCTATTTTTTCTCATTGTTTCTTATTTGTTCCCTGGAGTTTCAGAGGAGGGCATCAGAAGTAGGATCACAACGTCTAATCGAAATAGTTGCCCCATATCGACAACCTTTTCAGCAGGCAACTAATTTAATAGTTGGTTAGTTGGTGATGTTATCACTCATTTCTTACGGGAGAACTAGGGATGTTTCTGGATGTATGTGGACCACGGATTAAAAGACAAAGTAACATCGTAACAGTGTGTAACACAGTTTAACCACTACTGTTACTTCTTACAGTAACTCCCTCAATCCGAACGCAGAGCTGCAGTGAACACATACAGATTGAGCAGCTGTCTGTCACGAGAACAAAGTGAGTGCTGATGTGTGGCTATGTTGCCTTATGGCTCTATAACAGTTTTATCCAGAGACATCAGTCTGGTATGTGGATGGAGAGCAGAGTTCTATTAGTGTGAGGAGTGGGAGTCTCATATGGATACAGGCTGTAAGCAGGAGTGTAAACAGGAGAAGTCTTCAAGTAAGAAAACCTAGAGACGTTATTAATGAGGAGACTGGCCACTGGTTGAAATATAAATGGAAGTGCCATCCTTCAACAACAAGAGCCAAATCTGCTTGCTGGTCACAAGCCAGGCCAGACAGTGTCAAAATAAGTCACTAATTTAAATTTAAAGCAAAACTCTTTCAGCTAAAATTACTGTCTCACATTTGTCTCTTTTTTGCTGATCTGAAAAACTGATTAAGCGAAAACTGGCTCAGTTTTGTTATATTAAATTATGACAGGAAAAAATATATTGGAGTTTTATTTATTTAATCTTTTTAGCAGGAAGATTCCTTAAATTCTGAATATATTTGAATAAGTGTGTCATCCTAATTGCCTTCATTGTTAGTAAGGAAATGCATAAAACAACCTCAAGCTAAGTTGATAGATACATAGTTATTTGGTAATTTAGTCACTTACAATCCAAATAATGTATTATTCCAATTAATAATTGACAGATTGTTTGACTATTAAAGTATTTTCTTCTTATTTTTTTTTTACTGAAACTGTTTTAGAGATTAACATCAGAAGTAGCTTGAAAATATGTAGAACCTCAACACTGAGCATTTTTGACTGGCCAAGCAAACCTTTGTTTGGGTTATGTTAGTTTTTGTTAATTAGCTTATTTTTCTTATTTTGTTCATGAAACTGAATTAAAGGATTTAGAGGTCTGCATCAGAAGTGCACTGAGGAACCCTGGGAATCTTTAATCTGCCTTTTTAATCGGCCAAGTGATATATTGGTTGGGTCGAAAATCCAACAGACTATTACCAGAAGCTCCTTAATGCTCTTTATGTCTGAGACGCATCCTCAGAGCATAATCCAAAAGGCCTCCATCAAGCAATGTTTGGATGGAATGCTCCCTCAAACAAAGGAGCTTTATTGGGTAAACCTGAGATGAGTTGCTCTATAGCTAGTCATTATGAGAAACACCTGACCCTGTATGGGGGGGGGGGTGAAGCTATGCTCATTTGTCGGACGTGTGCCAAGCATAGCATACAGCCCAGCGGCATGCGAGACGCTTCTCTGAGGCTTGTGAACACAAGTGAAGGCGTGCTCCTCAGTTTCACTGATTATAGTGGGGATGAAACCTGATCGCTCTAAAGTACAAAACACAAGCCCTGGTATCTGACTGTTATTAAGGGGTAGCAAAGCTTCTTGGAACAGAAAGCATTAAGGGGGAATTCTCTCATGCGAGTGCCTAAAATGCCATGCAAGGTTTCGCCACCACAGTCTTGGCTGCCGATCAGAAGAGAAGATTGAGCCCCGGATCTTTATCTGGGTCTGTGTTCATGCAAGTCGCATCTGACGCTGAAGAGAAAGAGAAAGAGAGCAAGAACGTAAACCACAGAGAGACACGCGGTATCTCTTCCATTAATTACACTACACAAAAAACAATGCCACCATTGTGCAGTTTCGCATCTCCATTCCCCTCCCACACCCTCTTTAAATAATAACCCAAAGACCCGACCACAAACGAAGCAGGGGAGAAAAATAAAAGGCCTAAATTAGGTAAGCCACTTTTCCTCCTCTCTCATCAACTCTGTGATTGCGGAACAGCGCGCTGCTTTGGGAGGCGCTGTTATTACAGCTTACATGGGCGTGCACTTGTTGCGGGTTTTTTGTCTCCGTTATTGTGTTGTGTGTGTGTGGGTGTCTGTTGGCGGTAGTGTTGCTTTTTTCCCTACTTTTCCCAACACAGTTTGTTTATGGCACAGGGAGAACAAAGGCTGAATTAATTAACTGCTGGGGACAGGCGCTCTGCTTGGGTTAGACCGCCGCTGTCCTTCTGTCTGTCCACCCCCGGCCCCTCCCTTTCCACCATTCTGTCTTTGAGGACTCTCTCAAGAGGATAGAGGCAGTGTAAAAGATCAGCACATGGGAGGAGTGGAGTGGGATAATTAGCAGAAGAGAAGAGGAAACGGAGACAAAACAGTCAAAAGGAGCTGAGGACATTGCAGGCCCTGCTACACTAGTGCTTTTCTTCTAGGCTTTCACAGCACAGTTAAGTAATGTTCCCTTTCCAACACACCTGATTTAACTCAAAGGTGGTGGTTGTGGGATGGGGGGGGTGATAATTATTGGGTGAGCTGAGTTGGAGCAGGAAAGGGAAAAAAAAAACAAAAAAAAAACAAAACACTACACTACAATGCTGTGACCTTCAAGGACCCCTTTTCAGTAGCGCTGCCATAGGGTAAGAAGAGTGCCTCAGACAGGAATGAAAGAGAGCATAGAAAGAAGTAAACAGACCAGACTGTAGAGAAAGAGGGCAGTCTTTAAAATAAAAAAGAAGAGGAGAACGAGCACAAAAGATGGTTTTTGGTGTTTCAGCAAGACAAAAAGAGGAGAACAAGGAAGGTCATGGTGAGACAGATGTAGGTGAAGCACAAAAAGAATCCAATGGCTGTGTCTCAAATGGCTACCTACTCCTTAAGTAGTGCACTACATGGGTCCTGAAATAATGGCGTCATCGCCCATAAAGTGCACTATACTAAATGCCCCAATTTAGGGAGCCATTTGGGATTCGTACAATGTCACAAAAAGCACTCTTGAATTGCATGAGGTCCAGCCTTCCCTAGCCAGAGCTCAGCCATAGTCATTAGGGATGCATCAAACCCACTTTTTACTGAGTCCAGTACCTGAACTCAAGGCACTGGCTGATACAGAGTAGCGATCCAACACCAATGCTCTGGTTTTCTTCTTGAATTTTAAACCTGTAAAATACGCTTGGGGTCGGTCTTCTATGCTTTATGATACTATATGTTTAATGGAGATGGGATAATAGGCCGATGGATTCATAAGGCCTATTTATACTCCCCTAATGCACAAAAATGAATCCTTTACCGTGGCATGGATGTTAAGCAATACATCCACTAGAGGGCAGTTCAGCGGCACAAGGTTCGGACAACAACCAACATGGAAGAGGACGTTAAAATGTACTTACAACAAAAAGACAAGAGTCAGTGGTGTTAATAGCTTGAAACGGAAATAAAAAGTTCTGCAGGACCCACCCTTTTCTGCCAGAGTATCTTCTTCATCATATCCATATGGAAGTGGTCGTGTCTCACTTTAACCATTTGCTACACTGCCCCCAACGAATTTCCAGTGGTACTGCTCCGTTTCATCCATAAGTGCACAAATACTGACCAAATGAATGCACATTACCAACAGAAGCCTTAAAGCCTGCAGACGACCAGCACCAACCAACAATCCACTCCATCACGTTCGTGTGATACGTGTACTTCTCCTGACTCACAGCTCTAAACTCATTAGCTAGGAGCTGGTATTAATGTCGGCCTCAAGTGATCGAACCTCAAGTGGGCAGCTACACGAATTGCCTTTCACATCTGGCATTTCCATCTGTTTTAGATGTGCCTCCAGTGACCACTCGTGATCAGACTTTGTGACTGGAGAAAGGGTGGAAGGGTGCAGCGTGCATTTACAGCATCAGTCCCTCACAGCATTTGTCTGCTGCTGCAAACACTAAGGGTGTTTTCACACCTGCATTTTTAGTCCGGTTAAATCGGACTCTGGTTCATTTTCACCCTTGGTGCAATTTGATTGGACAGGTGTGAACACAATGATCGCACTCAGATACAGACCAAAACAACCGCACAGAGACATTTGAGAGGAGGTGGTCTCAGTCCGGTCCCAATCGAACTTTGGAGCAGTTAGTATGTGGGGGAAACAAGATCTGACCTCAACCCGACCCAACTATTAGATGTGCTTTGCAAGTTTAAGCTAAACAGCTTCCATAGCCAGACGTTAACAGCTATGAACAAATGCTCCAGGCTATGCTCTGCTGTTGCTCCATGTTAAACTGTACAGAAATCTGCACTAGTGCACAACACAGGACCTTCTTCATGTAATTACTTTTTTGCTCCCGCCCAGACAGGTCGGACCAATAAGCAGAGAGTCGTTTTCTCACATTTTGGTTGGGTGCTTCACAACAAACCGGACCAGGAAAGGGAAACGTGTTTGTATTGAGTTTACAAACTCAATAACTGATTCGGATCAGAGCAAACCAACTATAGGTGTGAAAACACCTGCGTTGACTGCTAACACAACTTCCAAAGGAATAAGAGAGGAGCCGAAAAAAGAAGTTAGTCTCTGCTGTGATGACATTTGACAACAAGGTGGTCCCATGTTGCTGTCAAAGATTCACTGGTGCGCTTTAGCATTTGTTACATGTGTTACATCATCATATGCATCCCTCAATGCCACCAAAGGTCAAAGGTCCTCATTCACATCTGAACTTCAGTAGGTTTCTACTAATTACAACACTACTATATTACAGTGTTTTAAGTTGTTGTAGTTAAATTGTAGTTGTCTAGTTGTATAAATAGTAAGTCCATGAGTTGGCTGGAGAAAATTCCCCAGACAGTTTTACAAGCCTATTTACAACTAGGGTTAACTTATTTTGCCTTAAATTGCCTTAAAATTCTGATGTTTTTTTATTGGTGAAAAAAGTGCAATAAATCGAATGTATAGTGATATGTTTTGCAAAACTGTATCAATTCTCAAACATACAGTGCAGATTTAAATATTATTTGACATGTAAAGATTGGTGGCAGACAGTGGTTCATTTTGAATTGTGTTAAACCATGATCACTAGATGGCGGTGTTGTTTACTTTTGTACTACACTCACCTTTACACCTGTGTAATGTGACGTGATAATAAAAGTGATTTGATTTTGTGCCATGTCTGCAGATCCCACTGTTCCGACTGGACAAAAAATTAAAATGTTTATGCATCTACATGTTTTATGCATATGGAGTAATTTTTTCAATACTATATATATATACACACATATATATTTTTTTTAAATGCTATACATCGTCTTGCTTACAGTATATAAGCAATTACATTCAGCATGTAATCATATCACGATACAGTGGTCAAGTATTGTATTGCCAGCTTCTTACAAATAAACAGCAATAACTGCAATGCTGCAGTGGTGCTTCTTCGAGTGGTGCGTCTCCGAGTGGTGCTTCTCGGCTTGTGAAAAGTTTTTGCTAGTGGGCTGGGTGTAAGTAAATCACGGAAGTGTAACCAAAATAAGCCAAGACTGTTCCATTTTTTTTTTTTACATTGGCCCCAACACAACATGATCACGATTTGTCATTTTCATGTACTGAACTCTCACTGTTCTACGATACAGTTTCCCATTCAGGGACACTTTAACGACAGGAGTGAACGAGGCCATAGTTTTTGTTTGTTCAGTTTTTTTTCTTCCAAATATCAGAAGAATAATGAATTGTGGACTGCCTGGAATAACAGTGTTATTATAGAACACCTCTATAGACTGGAGTACAGTTCCTTGCCTGGAAAAGCACACAATCATGCTTGGACAAGACTCCTAACACAAGATCTTGCAAATACTAAACAGTCTACTGGATAATTTTATGACCACCATGACTTAGAAAGTGGATCAACCATGTCTGACATAGGTCAGCATCAGTGTGTCGCCACAGTCATGATTAGAAATACCACAAGACAAGAGAAACAGTGCATGTACATAACTGAATTACTATTGGACCCTCCAGCAGTAGGATCATTTACTGCTGCTAAATTATAAATCCAAACTCTTGAAGTCAATTTTCATAATCTCATTCATGCGGCCTAATCTACTGTCCAATCTAATTTGTATATTTCAGCACTAAATTAACGAGACCAACCAACTCCTGCTCCATGTGAAGGAAAAAAAATATATTATAATTTCATAATTAAGCTGAAACCTGAGACAAAAGAAATTAATTAGATTGCTTATCAATCCACAGTCAATCATAACTTATTTTCCATTGCGCGTTCTATTGAAAAGACAATCTCCCTTCACACCTTCCTCCCCGAGTTTAAAGCAGGATCAAAAGTACTGCCAATATTATCAAGACAAAGAAACTGGCGGGTAAGAAGGTAATGAAGGTAAAATAACGCTGGTCATGGATGGTGGTACGAATGCACTTAGGAATGTACAGTAGGAGGCAGACGTGCATAGCACACAATGGCAAAGATGTCCTTGAAATGATGTGCTAAATTACATTTAATCTCAAGTGGTTTAATCAAGCTGCAATCGTTACTCATGAAAAGCTCATTCATGGTAAATATAGCTGAATTCATACTATTTCACACAGGGTGTCACCTTGTGTCCATTCCAAATGCTTTAGCATGAAATAAGTACAGTAAAATGCTGAGTAATGTTTAGAGTTATAGGGCACAGGTAAACAGGTGACTCTGCAAACTGTCCACATGTACATCGAAGAGAAGCTGATGCCAAGCGAGGGCCGAAAGCAATCCAGCTCAGCGTGTGCAGATATGAGGTGTTCACTGGGGGGAAAAGAGATCTCGACACTTGTTACTAAATAATTCAGGATGACACATCACCCCCCGTAGGAAGATAAATAAGCTCTCCATGATAGACTGGAGAATCATTAGTTATCAACTGTGCAGACTAGCTCAGGGAATACACTCACACACAGGCATAGAGGCATAGGGCTCAAATAGGAACATACACGGACACATAGCCCAAACATTTGCATGTGCACAAGTTTAGGAACATGCGCATGATGGCTTTCAGATGTGTGAACATGTGCACAGAGGGGAAACAAGCCCCAAAACACAGGCTTTTACATTCACACTGAATAAATAAATAACTAAATACAATCATCAGTGGTGCTGAATGCTTTGTGACAGAATTAACCTGTAGCACATTTGGCTCGACTGGAGTTCATTTAGAACTAGTGATTTTAGTGGGTACACAGTTTAATCAGCCCAGCACAACACAAACTCCCCGAGATGCAATTCTGCAACAGCTAATCAAATCTGAAACGAACGGAGCAGACGTGCGCTTGTTTGTAGTCCATTCATCAAGCAACAGCGCACGATCAATCTACATCTAGTGTCATCATGAGCACAATCTGTACTGGACCAATTTTCCAACACTCACTCTCATAAGGATCCAGCTAATTGTGTTATCCGTTCATCTTATGTAAGACAGCGCAACGCAGAAGCACTGAGTTATTGACCCTGTGCCAATCCTATGGACATTAAACCATGAGATAACATTTAAGAACATAATTTCACTCAGCGTTGACTGGCTAGGTGTGTGGAAGATGAGTGTAAGGGGGAAAGCTAACACCATGAAATATAAGGGAATACACTTTCCAAGGTGTTTCCATATGGACTCATGGATTCATAATCACCTTTAGTAGAATTGTATACATGAATACTGGGATAACAGGCTTAGCAAAGAGTTTATACACCATTTGAACAAACGTACTGGGACATCCACACATTACACCTACATGAGCTTTTGTTCAATTTAATGTGGAGTTGCAATGGCATTATCCCTCCTCCACCTAACTTTACAGTTGGCACTGTGCAGTCAGGCAGATAACGCTATTCTGGCATTTGCCAAACCAAGACTCATCCATTAGAGTGCCACATAGAAAAGCATGACCTGTCACCCCACAGAACATGTATCCACTGCTCCAGAGTCAAGTAACGGTGTGTCCATATAGTGTATATTCAAAAGGTTTTCTGACTTCTTTCAAAGATGAAAAACAGTTATGTAAATTAAATTAAATTAAAAATATAATTCTTAACTGGTTGTTTTGTCATGGAGATACAGATTGGCACGGTCAGCCTAAATCCTTGATCCTTGTCTCTCCATTATTCATGATGAAGACTTCTGCAAAAGTTTTACCATTACCACTAACATTCCAGTGTTATCATGGTTCTATATAAAATAATACATTTTATAAAGAAGAACCCATTAAAGAACCTCCTTTTTTAGGACTATAATATATATTTTTATAAAAATCCATTCAGCTATGATGGCTTAGATGAAACAGAAATCCTAAGCATTTGGACAGGTGCCCATCTTTCTCACCTTTAAAGTGAAATGCATTGGCAAGGATCATGGCACCTTCTTTGGCATCTGGTCCCTCGGTCAATGGCGACCCTTCCAGTCCTCCCAGTCCACCTTTAGCCCAGGAGCTGAGCTTCTTCATATCTGCCTGTTTACCCCCTGCACCCAGAGCCACATGGCCCATCCCGAACTGAGCCTGGAGCTTCTCCAGGAGGCTTTTCTCCAATGTGGGAACCTTCTTGGAGAAGAGAGCTGTGGAGCCATGCAGTGTGTAGCTGGTTCCATTCCCCTCCCGCATGGATTTCAGCGTGTCGGATAAAGCTTCCTCAGCTTTCTTCTCTACTTTGGCATTCTTCAGGAGCTCCAGGAACTGTTCAGCTGTGGTTCCTTTGGCTGCGTGGCTTAAAGCGCCGAGGGAGCTGGCAAGCAAGGCAGGGGAGATGAGAGCGTTAGTGTAGGAGCCTTCCCTCCGCAGGGCTTGATAGAGCCGCAGCCCTAAGGACCAGCTGGGGTGCCCTAAGGAGGAACTGGCCTGCTGAAGCTGTGGGGGTCCACCTGTAGCTGGAGGTGCTTCGGAGGTGGAGGAGCCGACCCCCAGGATCAGCAAATTTAACAGTGATAGAGACAGAATAGCAGCAGGCAGCATGGCAGAGCTGAGGAGAGAAAAATAATACATGTTCACACCAAGACATTAGGGCGGATTACAGCCATTTTCAACATTTCTGCATAATTCAATCGTTAACAAAGTCAAAGAATGTAAACAAAGTCATTTAGAGTGGTGTGATGATTTAGAGAAACTTACTCAGAAGTTTTAATGTCTCTAAAAGCTAGATCACATCACTGCTTCACAATATTTTTGAGAAAAGGTTTGATCCAAAATGTAGATTTTACCACCATCAATTTTACATGTAAAGCTCACTGTTCTGGATGGTATATAATATTGCTGCATGTGTAAACATTATAGCCGACTCTTAATCTGTGTTCTTGTATGTACTTGTGGACTAGTCATCAGTCACAGTCCAAGTACTGTGCCATTCTAGTGTTGCAACAGTATGAGACTTTCAGGCTATGTTAAGAGTATACAGCATTTCACAATTCTTCCGCTTGTTGTTAATATTATTATTATTATTATTACTATTTATTATACACTGACTTTTAAATGAATGAAAGGTACAGTTTAGGATTTACTATAGTTAAAACTATTTATTAATAAAACTATTTAAAACATCTTAAATTTTAAAAAATAAATAAGAAAGCTGCAGGTGCATTTTATTTCCAGCTAATTATTATTGTGATTATGGATTGATCTGCTAATTATTTACTCTCTCTCTCTCTCTCTATATATATATATATATATATATATGAAATTTATTGGGATTTGCATTTTGGCTTGGTGTGTGGAAGATGAGTGTAAGGGGGAAAGCTAACACCATGAAATATAAGGGAATACACTTTCCAAGGTGTTTCCATATGGACTCATTTGAACAAACATACTGGGACATCTACACATTACACCTACATGAGCTTTTGTTCAATTTAATGTGAAGTGCCCCCCCCCCCCCATACCCGTATTAAGCAAATGTACACAATATAATAACCATCACCTTTCATACGATGGTAAACCTAAAACCAGTATAGTGCTGCACCCCTCTTCCATTCAGAAGTTTGCATGTAACCAAGTACAGTCCAAACGCCCAGATGTGTTCTTGTTCCGCCCCAGTTTTCACAGGGATGCATCGGGACATGACTTGTGTGGACCTGGCACAGCCAAATATCCCAGAATGCATTACGCACCACACTACTATTCTGATTACAGAATTACTGCATGGTGTCTTTCTGTCCTCAAGAAGCTGAACTTGCCAAGTCTGTACTACCAAGTACACCAATCTGAACTTGGCGTACTTTGTACTGCAGGTCCCTTGCTGACCCCTGGCTCCCCTCACAGTGCAAAGAAATCACTCCGACTGACTCGGTTCACATCGCAACCTTGGGTTTATGCTGAAATGGTGAAAATCTGTGGAATTCTTCTTTAGCCAAGTTTTGAAGGCTTCCTCGGTTACATGCACTTCAGCTCCATCCGCAACTTCGTAAAAGTGTTTGACGGATTATTCACGGGCAGAAATTTGATCTTATTTGTAAAATAAACAAACACTGCTACTGAACTGCTACTATTGTAATGAGCCAAGTATGAGATTCACTATAGCTCACACTGGCTAAGACAGGGCAGCTCTACTAAGGGCTCTTTGAGGGATGATATAAGAAACATTTCTGTTCCATAAAAATGATTTTTGTAAAGGAGCTGGAGTGTAGAGAACTTTTTTAAACCTTTAACAGGTTCTTCACAGGTATCTCCTTTACAAAAATGGCATCAGTCAAGAACTTGTAGCACTTTTTATAATAAGAGAAAACCACCTAAGTTTGGTGACCACCACTCCTGCAGTATTGGACCATTTAACTTGGCCATGTCGTATTTCAGATCCAGTCTGGACTTGCAACTGAGCTCGCATGCATGCATCAACTCGACCCGTTTCTCACCAAAACCCACTTTTCTGTCCAATTAGAAAATGAAACGGCCGATTACATAAACCACCCAGCACCAAAAGAGGCCCAACCGCCTCTGAAAGTTAAGGGGAGCGGAGGAAACTATTGAGTTTCTCTCGCTCAGGCCTTTGATCGAGCTCTGTGAGCGATATCAAGCAGACAGCTTTACTCGCACAGCTGTGTCGTCTTACTGATGTGCAGCAGGAGCGAGGAGAGAGTGGAAGCCTCTTTGTTTCGCTTTACCGTTAATCAATTACAGTGCTCCTCTTCCCTCTGACTCCTCCAGGAAACGCGGAGCGCGCCGACAGAGCAGGCAGACAGGCAGGCAGGCAGGCAGACAGGCAGACAGACAGGCAGGCAGGCAGGCAGGCAGGCAGGCAGGCAGACAGACAGGCAGGCAGGCGGACAGGCAGGCAGGCGCTCCCGACGTGGCAGAGGAAGTTGTTTTTTGCGTTTGCTAACTTTTTCCTCAAATCCAAATCCAGTCTGCAGCCGCTCCAGTCCGGGAGTTTCAGCTCCTTCCCGAAATGTCTAGCATTCCAGCCCGCAGCTGTACAGACCGCTCGCCTGTTAGTCTCAGGGGCTGCCGCCAGGGCAAGCAGCACAGTTAGTCTAACCCCACAACCCAGCAGAAGTGCTACTTCAGTTAAATGAGAACACAGGTAGAACCCCTGTAGAACCGCAGTGCACCCTCTTAGTACACCTAGTACCCATCAGCATCACTGACGGTTGTTGGGCAGGCTCTTTTGGGGGTTCTCTTGGTCTGCAGTAACCGCTACTGCTCGAGAGTGAGCAGCATTAGCCACGGAAAGATGATCCAGGTGTTGATTAACGAAACCTACAATTAACCCCAGAGACGGAACCGAGAACCAAACGCTGATGATTAAAACAGCTGGGAGAAAAACATGGATTCCGTTCACATTAATTTGTATAATATAGGCGGACATATGCATTTTTGGGGATGTATAAAAAAAAAAATACAAAAATAAATAAATAAATAAATAAACAAACAAATATATCAAACGCGTCCATCCGGCATTGGGTAAAATGTCCCGGATGCAGCGCTCTCGCCGGCATGTTTGGTCTGGTCGCTACCTGCAGCCTTTAGCAACCATTGGTCAAACGGCTTCCCACCGACGCAACTGTTAATAAACATAAATAAGTTATATAAAATGGTTGTGGTTTTATGTCTGTGGGACCAAGTGGAACAAGCAGTCTGAAAGGTCCAAAAGCACCGAGTTAGAAATCAATTATTAAATCAGTCTGAAACTCCAGGAAGTTTAGAAGTGTCCTATAATTAACAGGAATATGAGATATTTTTATTGTATATATTTTAATTATTTGTATTTTTATATTGAAATGAAAAAATCGGTGTTTCAAGTAAAACTTAATGTATTAATTTTCACTTAAGTGAAAGGAGATTTTACACACAGGCCTCATTAAAGCCTCCCGTCCCCAACATCCTAACCACGGTGGTCACCCTGTATAATGATTTTATACAGATAGCAATGGCCACAGTAATACAGATCATTCACAACTGTACTAGCTATAGACCAGTTATCGTTTCTAGCCACCGCTGCTAAACCTGAGCTATATATCACTTCAGTCCTGCGCTAACTTGTAACAGGGGGATCTGGTCTACATTTTTCCAATTAGTGAAAAGATATGAATCATTCGCCAGTGCAACAGCCGTGTTTCTCTTTAGAGAGTCTCCCCCTCTGTCTCGGACCGTGAGGGTAAATAGACGTGCAGTTCCCGCAGCCACCGAGTGGTGTCGCCAGCGCTTTGCGTCTCTGCGTGCGGTTGAACTCCGTGCTCCTAATGCAAAGACCTGCTCCCCACTGTATGTCTCAATGAACAAGTGTCCCTTTGCCGTGTTTGTCCTTTTTGATCCCTTCCTCCCCGTTCTTTCCAGTGCTGTACAGCAGGAATCTGCTTCTTAAAAGTATGCAGGCTATAAGCTCAATATTTGTCCAAGTCTGACTGCAAATTGATCAATAGGCAGGTAGCAGTGGCAGACATGATCGATTGATATACAGAAAGTAGTAAAAGGCGAAAGAGGATCAGGCTGGGAGATGGGGCTCTGATAATGGCAGACAACCACCAATACAGAACAATCAGCCTGGACATGACAGCCCATAGACAGGCCCAATTACTCCCCCCCTCCCTAATCAATATCACACTCACACAGATAGTCATCAGCAGAACGCACAGACACACACACACAACCACACACACTGAGAGACTGACGCACGCTCACGATTATTTCGGCCTACGTAGTCTAGCTATAGGCTACATGCTGGCTTGTACAATTGTACATGCTCTGACATCTAATTAATCATATTCAAACTGTACAAATGCTTGTAGATATAAAGCTGCCACAAGCCTCTCTCTCTCTCGTGGCATTACATAATTAAGTCAGCATACGTACGCTCATACTGTATTTACAACCCAAGGGGCCTTGCAGCATACACTAATAATGATGAGTAGTGTTTGGTTGGCGTTTGCTGGTAGGGGGAGGAGGATTTGTGCGTGTAACTAGATACGTCTTAACCGGCGCAGGGGGAATTGCAGCTGAGAAGCTTCTCAAACCCCATTACACTCAATTGAGCAAATAACAAGAAGACCTTTACACTGACCTGGGACCAGTTTATCTGGCCAAATCCCTAACCCTAATCATTATAAGCAACCAAATAGACCGTTCTCCGAGCACCAGGCCAGAGTAACCTCCCCCTCACCCCTCTCCTGGCCCATCACGATCAGTGAAGCCTATAATAAGCAGTGACGCGGATACTCGAACGTAGGTGATTCATCTGCCCAGGGCCGTGTCGCGGTTAAACGAGTCCCTTGGGAAACCGTGCAGGGAAACCCGAGACACTGTGTAGTGGATTTTTGTCTTCTCGCGTCTCGCCTTTCACTATGCAACACCTTTACCACTCCCACTGCTCCTGCTGCATGTCACCTTCAACCCCCGCAGATGTGGCCTCCTCCAACCGCGCTCTTGTCTCGTATTCAAAGCGCGGCGGCGGTTGCTGCTTCCTAGGCTTCCCATTTCCATAGCTAACACTTACCGGGTCATGCTCATGCACAGCTTTTATACATTACGCTTGCAACACAAGTAGAGTTTTGGTGATTAGCCTGAGGGCATAGCTGCTCTAAGCGCATATGGGCTTTGCAACCGGTGACGCTGCCGAATCCAGCGGCCACCCTTCAGTGAGCGGAATTAAGCTGGAAAGAAAGCTCTTTGTTGTTATCCATGTCTTAAATGTTAAAACACCACCAGCTGAGGTTCTGAAACAACAAAGCAGCCCACCCACTGAAGTTTCTGAAGTGCTGAAAGCAAGGAACCGAGGCATATTGCGCCACTGAAATTCTCAGACGTAGCCTCGAAAACATCAGACATATCACACCAGTAGTCAGTGACATAAAGAGCCATGCTCCAAAGCTTGGAGCGGTCGGTTTATGGGTGCATTGCTCGAGACCAAGATCTACAATACTGGCATATAAATGAGGCAAAAGAGGAAAATGAGGCGTTTAAAGGCGTAATAGAAGTGTTTCTTACATTTAATGTAAACAAAAGGCTGATCCTGAAAGAGCAGTTAAAGGGAATTTATGGGTGGAGGGTGTTTGTACAGTGTGTATTTCACACCCCAAACTTCTCAAACTAGTGCTGGGCCAGTTCCTCAGATAGGCCACAGATTCTACTTTACCTTGGAATAAAGTGCTGTCTGGACTGAGATTCTCCATCAAACATTTTCTGTAGTGTAAGATTGCAGGCTAGGAGTACAAGAAAGTAGCCCTTGGGTGTAGCCTTGATAAATAGTTGACCTGGTTAAGCTATGTTTAGCTGCAATTTCCAGGCAATAGCAGCTCAAAGCACCACAAAACTGGCATAAAACCTGGACCACTGGGATAAAACAAGGTTACTTCAAGTTCAAGTCAGTCACTACATTCTTCCCAAGTAAGTAACGGCTCCTGCCAGATGTGTTGGGTTGGATCAATCAATCAATTTTTTTGACATCACCCCAAAATGTAGCACTTAGCGTGGCTGGAATTCTGTTAAACTATGTTCAATACTGAGTATTAGGTCCAAAACCATCACATGCCCTAATACCTGGTTTTAAAAAGCTGGGGGAGCGACTCCCACTTGTCTTTCTTCCTCTCTCTGCCTTGCACTCAGAGCCTTGGCAAAGTCTATTGTTCATTTTAGCGCAGTGCCAGTGTTGAGAGACAATAAGCAGGTAGAAATGACATTTACCACCGCAAGCTTGATTGACTTTCCTTATGAACGCTGTCTTGTAAAAATCACACAGACACACACCAGGCCCGAAGTTCTCAGTTTATCTTCTGTGCATGGGACTCGTCCAGAACCTCCCAGACACCTCCTCAAATTTGGGCTTGACTCCTGGTGTCATTCCAGCCTCATAACACCACAATCCCACAATGCATCCTGCCAGTGACATGAGACAAGAAACAGGGTGAATGACATTTACAGTACTGTCAGGCCCTGATTGAGATTCCGTATGCGTGCGTATGCGAGTTACGGTCTTAACGTACACCCAACCTCCCCCCCCCCGCCCCCCCTCTCGCCCCTGGGTCTTTGTTATGAAGGTGTTTCAGGACAAACACTGGAGAGTTCTGTCTGTAATGGTTCTTGGCTTGTAGAGTCTAACGCTGCTGTGTCCGTTCTCAGCACAGAGCTCTTTTCTTCCCTTTACCGCTGACATGAGAACAGTTTCCTCTAAGCCAAACTGCAATAACAGAAGCCACTGGGGCAGGTCTGGGATCAGCTGAAGGGAAGCGTCCATCAGCACCCTGTTTCACATGACTGGACGTGCGAGTGCTGAGTGACGGGCCAACGGCTGCTTTCCAGAAGCTTTTAAAATGAAACCGACCCAGAGAACGCTTCAGCCTGCTGAATATGACCCAGAGGAGCTGCAGCTTAACACACCACAGTAGACACACACTCACACACACACACCCATATTCACTCACAACTCCCACTGTCTCCCACTCAGCCACACTGACATCCACATACATCCACACAACCACGTCTGGCCCTCAGAGACGTATTCTAAGAAGAGGAAGGGAGTTGGGGGGGGTCATTTTAATAGACTGAGAAACACACACACACACACACACACACACACATGGACCTCTCTCATTCAGTCACTCACTCACTCATGTTCACCACAGTCAGAAATCACAACCCCATCTGCTCTCCGTCTCAAATTTTTTCAGGCTGAAATCTGTAAGGAGTAGATGGATTGGGGTGACCCCAGGGTGAGCCACACACACATAGACCTTTGGTCAGTATGACAGTCATACAAACACTATATGAACAAAAGTATTGGGACACGTCTTCATTCTTTCTTCTGAAATCAAGGGTATTAAAATAGTTTACCCTGCTTTTGTTGGAGTAACTGTCTCTACTGTCCAGTAATGACTTTCTACTAGATTTTTGAGCATTGTTGTGAGAATTTGATTGCATTGCTTTATGCTCACAATTTAAATATGAAAAAATGAGGAAAATGGAGGAAAATTGTTTTCCTAAACAGTCTGGACACCTCAGGCTGGGTGAGGGTGCTGGGAGAAGACCTCTGAGTATCTTTTTCTGTCTGGTTAACATGCATGTGCTTACACGCACACTGCCTCAGACCCAGACATATGCTGGAAGCTCAGTGAACTAACTAAGACACGACGGTGCACAAGACAAACAAAACACACGCCCACCTTCTGCTTAAACAGACACATGCAGACAGGCACACACACGCTTCCATGAATGGACAACAGTGTTTCGAACACACTTGTGCTTGTGTGTACACAAAACAATCATGAACAGACTTTGATTTGAATAAACTGTAGGCACACACGTGCTTGAACAGGTTCACACACACACACACACACACACACACACACACACACACACACACACACACACACACACACACACACAAAATCTCTCCCTCTAATTCTATCTTCCCCCATTCTCTCCTGCTTGATTCTCTCTCACTCTCCATTCTTTCTATCGCTCTATATCTCTTCTTTCCACTCTCTCCATTATCTTTCTATCTCTTATCTATCTATCTATCTATCTATCTCTTCACCATCTACACCATATGGACAAATATATTCGGACATCTGCTCAGTCATTGTTTCTTCTGAAATCAAGGAGATTTAAATAGTTTATCTTGCTGGAGTGACTGTCTCTGCTGTCCATGGAAGGCTTTCTACAAGATTTTGGAGCACTACTGTGAGGATCTGATTGCATTCAGTGACAAGAGCGGTAGTGAGGTCAGGATGTTGGATGATCACCCCACCCCACCTCCCCAATTCATCCCAAAACCATGGGAATTGGATGGAGCGCCACCATCATTTCCCGAGACCACAGTTCCACTGCTTCACAGCTCAGTGCCGGGGGCGCTATACCCCTCTGGCCCATGCCTGCCCTTAAGGAGGGTGCCAATAGGTTTAGGTCTATCTGCTTCAGAGAGTCCTATTCTATTGGCAGTACTTCTTTACAGGGACTGGACAAGCTGTGTGAGCAGTTGCACATCTGTGTCAGCAATGGGTGGCTGCTGTCAGGGGTTGCTGTCAGAATTTGATTGCATTCAGTGTCAAGAGCGTTGGTGAGGTCAGGATGTTGGATGGTCATCACTTCACCTCCACTGCTCCACCGCTCAGTGCTGAGGGGCATTATACCCCTCTAGCCCACACCTGGCATTGGGTATGGTGCCAATAGGTTCATGTTTATCTGCTCCAGAGAGTTAAATTCTATTGGCAGTGTTTCTCTACAGGGTCCAGGCAAGCTGTGTATGTGTGTGAGAGAAAATGTGTGTGGACACACACATCTGTTTCAGCAATAAGCGCAATATAAAGTAGCTGAATGCATTGATTAAAAGAGGTGTCCACAAACATTTGGACAAGTAGATACCTCTCTGTATACACCATTTCCATCTTTACCTATCTCTCATTCTGTCTTTCTATCTTTCTCTCTCTCTCTCTCTCTCTCTCTCTCTCTCTCTCTCTCAGCATAAACAAGGTTAACTGGAGCAGTTAATTGCGCAGGGTGTGAGTCAGTGATGAGTGCGGTGTTTGGAAGTGGCACAAATGCCAGTGCTGACAGCTGTCTTTATATAAATCAAGTGCGGCTCAGCCCGGATGGGCCTGCCGTCCAAAAAGCGCCAGCACAGAAGCGCTCTTAAACATGACTCAGAGCAGCAGGGAATCTAACACACGCTACTGCATGCAATCTGTACTCTCTAATACACCCCCCACCCCGCCCCCCCAACACACACACACACACACACCGACTGCCCTTCTGCTTTCTCCTCTCATTTCCATTCTTCTCTTTCACTTCTACCGCCCCCCCCCCCCCTTCCATCACCCCATCCTCAGCTTTCCTCCCCCCGGCCCGCGGAGCTGCTGCCAGGAGCGCAGCTGGCACTGTCATGTCTGATAGCCTGGAACAGAGACACAGAGCAGGCTGGGTGGGAAGAGCTAGCAAACGGCTACAACGCCACACACATTATGCATTATTGAGATACAGGAGGGTGCGGCGTGTGTGTGTGGGAGGGGGTGGAAGTGGTGCGTTTTGGGTGTGTGGTGGGTGTGTGTTTGATTCAAAGTGTTGAGTATGAGTATACACCCCCCCGGCACTGAAAGGTGAGTAAGCAGCTATCCAAACCTGAGAGAGAGAAAGGGAGGGGGCAGTGAGACTGACAAGAGACAGAGAATAGAGAAAGAATGAGAAGAGAGAAAAGGAAAGGCAGAGGTTGGAGAGAAAAGAGGTAAGAGACATAATGGGCACATTATGAAAGGTGTAAGAGAGGGGGAACGAGTAGAGAGAGGGGAAAGAGAGAGTGACGAAAGACGAAGAAGAGAGAAAGAAGGAGAAGCGCGAGAAGGAAAGACATTGGGAGTAGAGAGAAGAGGGGCGAGAGACATAATTCACACATTATGAAAGGTGTAAAAGAGGAGTCAAAGGGACAGAGGGAGAGAAAAAAAGGAGATTAATGAGAGAAAGAAAAGAGAAGGAAAGACAGGTGGGTGGAGAGAAGAGGGACGAGAGACATAATGGATGCAATATGAAATGAGCAAAAGATGGAGTTAAGGGACCAAGAGAGAGAGAAAAAGAGAGAAAGAGGGAAAATAAAATGGACAAGAAACAGAGACTAGAGAAAGAAGAAAAAGGAAAAAGAGGTGAGTAGAAGGGCAAGAGACATATTAACCACATTACAAAAGATGCAAGAGAGGGAGAGAAAGAGAGAGAGAGTAGAGAGAGATAGACAGAGAATGGAGAAAGAAAGAGAAAAGAGGGGAAAGACAGTTGGGTAGATAGAAGAGGGCCGAGAGACACATTGACCACATTACAAAGGTGCAAGAGAGGGAGAAAGAGACAGAGAGAGAATATAGAGAGATAGATGGAGAATAGAGAAAAAAGTAGTAAAAACAGAGAGATAGGGAGATGACGGGCGAGAGACATAATGGGCACATTATGAAAGGTGTAAGAGAGGGAGAAAGAAGGACATAGGGTGAGAGAGACAGCAACCAGAGACAGGGAATAGAGAAAGAAGGAGGAGAGAAAGTGGTAAAAACAGAGGGGTAGGGAGATGAGGGGCGAGAGACATAATGGGCACATTATGAAAGGTGCAAGAGAGGGAGAAAGAGGGACTGTGTAATGTGTGAGTGCTCATGCTGGCTGTATTCTGGGCAGAGCATGAAAAGCAGATGCTCTTAATATTTGAACATGGAAGCATAATGTCGCGTAACACACGGGTAAGAATAGACACCTCATTCACACCTCAGTGTGAAAAACTACAAATGTTCTCTCTCTCTCTCTCTCTCTCTCTCTCTCTCTCTCTCTCTCTCTCTCTCACACACACACACACACACACACACACCTTACAGGCTGTGTGGGTTTTACCGGCAGGTACAGTTGAAAGCAGCGCACCGTGTTTGGTTTTATGCAGCAGTGCTATGATTGATAGCTAATGTCTGTGAGAGAGACAGTCATTTTCAGGGCCTTTTACACCTCCGCCATCACTCAGGGATTAAAATGGAGAGAATGGGCTGGGGGGGTGGGGGTGGGGGGGGGGGGGGCCCGATCGGGCCGCTTTCAAACCCTCCTCACAGCCCTAAAAACAGCCAGACAGAGAAAGACAGAGAGAGAGAGGGAGCGAAAGAGAGGGTTGGGAGGGAGTGAGGGGAAGACAGACAGACAGGAGATGGAAAGATGGAGGGAGAAAATAGAGAGATACGTGCCCCAGAGGAGCTGGAGAAAATCAACAGGTGATGTCATTTATCCAAATAATGACTTCAGCTACTGTCGAGAAGAGATGGTGCAAGCGCATTTCAGGGGTATTAGACGGAGCCTCATAAACAGGAGGGAACGGAAGAAAGACTTGTGAAATAATGTGTGTGCATGTGTGAAAAAAAAAGAGAGTAAAAACAAGAAACACTAGTTTTCCATTATCCCTCCATTCTTCCGAGTCTTAAGCCTCCATCCCTTACACTTTATCCCAGGCCTACACAAAGCTGCACTGCATTTGGGGTCTATTAAAAACCTTCATTCCACATGCAGTGCTATCAGAATCAGCAGCGAGATTTAAACCATTAGCTATGGCAGGGGTCAGCACACACTCCGCAGTGTATATTACTCCCAGTCACAGCAATTAGATTACACTCACTATATAAATGGATTTAAAGTTATTGAGTTCCCATGGCTGTTGCTTTAGGCTGAAAGATCATTTGACATATGGTGTTAGAATAGAGAGCAGACGGGAGGAGATTTGAGCGGTCAGTATAATGAAAGAGAGGAGCGGAGATATTGGGCTTAAGCCGCATTTCAGTGGTGAGGCAGAAGTTCAGTGAAAGCGCTGAGCCGGATGTGTGAAAACTCCTTTTATAGACAGCAAAAGGGCTGCATTTTCTTAAATAAGTCTTTATGAGCTTTGAGGCTCCCACAGTTTACTGTGTTATTCCTAATCTAATCTGTAACTGTATGAACTTGTATATGTTCACTGTCAAATACTCACAAAAAAAACTGCATCTTGGGCATCTTGTGCACCAAGACATGCCAACCACATGAAGTCTCTGTTAAGCTTTCAGTCATTCCCCGATCTTTCATCTATAGCCCCTGTGCTGTAGTCAGCGTGTTGCTGCTCGTCATGTAAGCTTTTGTGAGCTGTTCTGCCACCATGGTGATGCTCATTTGTTTGGTCTGCAACCATGACAATGGAGCTCTGATTGGTCAGCCTGATTTTAACTCATCATCCGTAAAACGCAGAAAATAGAGCAGGCTCTGTCAGTTTCGGACTCTGCGTGAATAGGTCTTGACTTGGAATATTTTTTTCCTGTTTTTACATTGACTTACATTAAAAGTCAGGATGAATTTTCCCTTCTCCTGTAAAGTTACTGTTGTGGAGATACAAGTTTTTTGTGCGACAGTGATGATGTACTACAATAACTTCATAACATAATTGAGAAATGTACTGTAGGGCTGTAACAGTCATGGTACGGTTGAGGCCAAACACAAAAATCAGGCATGAGACTAACCTGGGTTTCTTTCCATTGATTTCCGTTGAAGTCAAAGTTTGTTCCACCTACTGTGGGATAGCCTCCCCTGAGGCAATTGGACAGCGTGTAGTGAGCTAGTATGGCAGAAATATGTAACGTTAGCACAACACTGAAGTCACAACACGACTCCGACCTCCACTCCTATCAGTCTCTTCTCTCCAGGTTCAGAACGGAAGTTGCTGCCGCTAAAGCATCTTACTACAGGGGAAAACTGGAAGCATCTGCATCTGACCCACGCAAACTCTTCACCATCTTCTCCTCTCTCCTCAACCCTCCTACTCCCCCACCTCCCACTACCCTGTCTGCAGAAGATTTTGTCTCCTTCTTTGAAGAAAAGGTTGACAAGATCCGCCGATCTTTCCCCCCTGCCTCTAACCCCCTCTCTAGGCCCTGCCCTCCTCCTCCCTCTTCTCTGACCTGCTTCTCTCCTCTTTCCACAGATGACCTCCTACATCTTCTTACCTCCAATAATCCTACCACCTGTCCACTAGACCCTGTTCCATCCCCTCTGTTCCAAACAATCGCTCCAAACCTCCTCCCCTTCATCTCCTCTATCATAAACAGCTCTTTGTTGTCAGGTCATGTACCATTGGCCTTCAAGTCTGCCAGAGTCGTGCCCATCCTAAAGAAACCAACTCTGGACAGCTTGGACATCGGCAACTACAGACCTATCTCCCTTCTCTCTTTCCTCTCAAAGATTCTCGAACGTTCTGTCTACAACCAACTGTCTCTATTTCTCACTCAGAACAATCTTCAGGACCCCCACCAGTCTGGCTTCAAAGCTGCACACTCTACTGAAACTGCTCTCATTGCAGTTACAGAGAAGCTCCATGCAGCTAAAGCTGCCAGACTGTCCTCGGTTCTGATCCTTCTTGACTTCTCCGCAGCTTTTGACACAGTGGACCACAAGATCCTCCTGTCTATCCTTGCCGGCCTTGGAATTACTGGCTCTGCATGGCGATGGTTTGCATCTTACCTGCAGGGACACTCATACCAGGTAACATGGCAGGGCGACACATCCGCTCCTTGTAGTCTCTCCACTGGCGTTCCACAAGGCTCGGTTCTTGGTCCTCTTCTTTTCTCACTCAGCTCTCTTGGTAAAGTGATATCCTCTCATGGATTCTCTTACCACTGTTACGCCGATGACACTCAACTCATGCTCTCTTTCCCACCATCTGACACACAGGTTTCTGCCCGTATCTCAGCATGCCTCGCCGACGTCTCTTCTTGGATGGCGACTCACCACCTCGAACTCAACCCCAGCAAGACGGAGCTGCTGTACATCCCGGGAACTGCTGGATCAAAAAATGATCTTGCCATCACCTTTGAGAACTCACTGGTCACTCCTTCTACAGAAGCTCGAAGCTTTGGTGTAGTCATGGATGATCAGTTATCGTTCTCAAGTCATGTTTCAAACGTAACTCGGTCCAGGCTTTTTTCTGTCCTGGCACCAAAGTGGTGGAACGAGCTTCCCCTGGGTGTCCAAACGGCCGAGTCACTTGCTGTCTTCAAACGCAGACTGAAGACCCACCTCTTCCGAGAGTACTTGGACGATTAGAGTACTATGGTCGCCTTATTGTCTTGTGTTTAGTAATGTCTAAGCTTGGAGGTATCCTTTGATTTATTGGTCTATTCTAACTAGCTAAGGTTTTTCTTGGGTAAATAGCAAAGCACTTTGTAAGTCGCTCTGGATAAGAGCGTCTGCTAAATGCCATAAATGTAAATGTAAATGTAGCAAGCTTGATGTGTTCCCACACATACTCTACAACTAATGCACAATGCCAACACACTGTCCTCATCATTATCATCATCAAGTTAAGATGGAAAAAGGGCAGAATATCACTGGAAGACTTCTTTATTTTTAATAATTTCACTGCAAACAGAACTGTGCGAAATAAGCTTTCAGCTTAAGGTTCTTAGTGGAACTTGAGAAGATTTGGTTAGGCTCATCAATTTTTGCCGATTGCAGGGGTTGGAAATTCCTGTCTTGGATGGCTGGATTACTTTTTTGTTTGTTTGTTTGTTTGTTTTGATTTTTACCCATTTTCTCTCAAATTTGGATCGCCAATTACCAAACCTCATGACACTGGAAGGGTGAAGACCAATAAACGTGTCCTCCAACACATGTGTAGCCAACCATCACCTCTTCTGAACTTACTGATGCAACATCACCAGGTGACAGGAGGAAAACACTGTATACCTGGCTCTGATGCATCGGCCAGCAGACAACAGTGTCTCTCGAGGCCTTAGCTGCTAATGGCTAGCAGCTCCACTTACTCTGCTGGACCACCCAGGGCCCCAAATCCTGCTCAAGCACATCTGATTCAACTCATCTGTTAATTGCCAGGTTCAGTAGATCTGTTAGAGCAGGGAACTGTGCTAGACTCTTGTTGCCTACCCCTGATCTGTAGCTTACCATGTACCATGTATTTTCCATGTGACTGTGACTTGTTATGAATACATGTGCCATTACACATGTACTACCTAGTGTACTGTATTGATAAATACTGATGCGAATAACACAGGATATGAATAACACGTGACTAGTGTGTTAACACAAATTTGAGGCACTATTAATGTTTCTAAAGTATTCATTTATTTAGCCTGCTAGTATTTGTAAATTCTCAATTATTGCACATGTATTAAATGTTTTAATAAGCTTAAAATGAACATATTAAGACAGGACACTCTGGCTATTCAGGAATCATTACACTCATTAAAGCTTCGGTCTGCAGCTTTGGATTCTCAACCACATACACCACCATGAGCACCATGATGAAATTATCCATACCAAGCACGAAGACACACTGCCTCGATGGCTATTCAGAGAATACACAGAGGCGATCACAGGAAAACATGCCCAATACCGGAAAAGAGCACATCCAAATCTGTCCCTCTGCCCCTCGTCAAGCCTCTCTTCTCCTTCATCACCCTTCACGTCCAGAGCCACACTCATACTAAGGAATACGGAGTGCTGTTTCTGGATCCGTCGTTTCTTGTAGGTTTTGTGACATAGGTCAGTATGATCAGCTGGAAATCTAGCATGAGGTTTTGCCTTTCTTCTATCTATCTATCTATCTTCTAACATTATTATTTCTATGTTCACAGTATTTCTATGTACAGGACTCAATTTGGCACAAATCAGATTTTTTTGTGACAGGTCTGCTGGTTTTAGGACTATGTGAGATATTGGATCTTTTCTAATCATGTTTGGGGCACTTTCATATGTGGTCCTAGATCAGATCCATATCTAATGTCATCATCCAGTGATTGTAGCAGCTAACATCAGCAGATTGTGGCTAATCATGATAAAGTGTGAGTATGTGGCTCTTTTGAGCAGTCGTGGGAACTTAGTCATAGCTGTAAGATGACAAATGTGAACTTTTTCATGGCCACAAATAGACTGATATGACGTAGTCCGAATAAGTAAATAGGTGAACATGATGACAACCATAACTAGACAGATGTGAACACAGCCACAGACATAAGAAGACAGATGTGAGCATAGCCATTGATATACATAGAAAGATGTGAACACAGCCACAGATAAAAGCCAAAAAAGTGAACATAGCCACTGCCAAAAATAGACTGATGTGAACATAGCCAAAAAGTAGACAGATATGAATGCAGCCACAGAAAAAAGTGAACAGATATGAACACACCCATACACATAAGTAGACACATGAGAACACAGCCACAGATATAAGTAGACACACGAGTACACAGCCACATATATAAGTAGACAGATGTGAACACAGCGACAGACACAGGTAAACAGATGTGAATACAGCCACAGACAAAAACAGACTGATGTGAACACAGCCACATATATAAGTAGACAGATGTGAACACAGCGACAGACACAAGTAAACAGATGTGAATACAGCCACAGACAAAAACAGACTGATGTGAACACAGCCACAGACATAAGCAGACAGATGTGAACACAGCCACAGGTAAACAGATGTGAACACAGCCACAGACATAAGCAGACAGATGTAAACACAGCCACAGACATAAGCAGACAGATGTGAACACAGCCACAGACACAGGTAAACAGATGTGAACACAGTCACAGACATAAGCAGACAGATGTGAACACAGCCACAGACATAAGTAGACAGATGTGAACACAGCCACAGACACAAGTAGACAGATGTGAACACAGACACAAGTAGACAGATGTGAACACAGCCACAGACATAAGTACACAGATGTGAACACAGCCACAGACACAAGTAGACAGATGTGAACACAGCCATAGACATAAGCAGACAGGTGTGAACAGGTCATAGTCACATAAATGAAGAGACATTGTGAATACTGCTATAGGAATGCATAAACAGATGTGATTAAGTCATAGCCATGCACAGAGAAAAGGCATAGACATGAAAAGGCAAGAAAAGGCAGATGTGAATTTAACTATAGACATGACGAGATGTTTTATGGATGTGGATACTGATCCTTCCTCGGCATCCTAATTCTGAGATTCTGCATAAACCTGGTTGAATATTAAGGAGCAGCCTCTTTGAATACAATCTAGAGCTTCAATTTCTGAGGGTCATTGGGTCAACTCTGAAAAAAGTCTCAAAGTAATGAGCAAGAACAGTGAAGCACATCATTGGAATACTTCATTGCCCACAAAAGATCATCTGATAAGACACAGAGAACAAGCAGCAACGGAATCAGAGCATGCATACATCTTGTATTACAATTGTCCCGGTGTATTAAAATGATTGTTCCACTTGAAAAAAAACACACTTTGCAAAACTTTGCTCTTATGACAAAAGTGGACAGGCAGCAAATATTTGTTAGTCTTGTACTGAGCTGAGCTAAAAAAAAAAAAAGAAAGAAAGAAAGAAGAACACATATTTGGTCAACAATAGGACACAATGGTCTGTGTCCCCTCCACCTAAATTTATTCACTGTTTATTTCCATTTGTAGGTTGGAACTTCCCGTTCCATATGATGTCCCCAGAATCTGAACCCTTCGTGGGATCTGAGGAGTTATGACCTCTTCTGTTAGACAACTGTGCAACTCCAGAGCTGTGAATTACACTACATAAAAACACAGTTCTGGGTAAATTCACCTTTCTGTTTGTTTTGGACACAGATATGTACATGGTTTGACAGCTGAAGTGTTGTTTTAAGTTTAAAACTCATCAAAACACCACAGACCTCTATGGTCAAGAGTCTGAGAATAAGAAGGCCTCCTCCAAGTAATAGGGTAAGTGTGTACCTGTAGATGCAAATACACTCAATCTGGCGGAGGGCACAGATGCCGGATGAAAATAATCATTGATATAAGTACAGATGTTACAGTATGTTATGTTACAGATGTGAACCTAGCCATAGACATAACTAGACAGATGTGAACACAGACACATCTATAGGCCAAGAAAGTGAACATTGACAAAAATAGACAGATGTGAACACAGCCACAGACATATTTACACAGATATGAACACACATAAGAAGACAGATGTGAACACAGACACAGTAAACAATTTCAGGGGGGAACAGATGCCAAATGCCATTGCGTTTTTACACAGTACTTTAACTCATGTTAAACCTCAAGGACTTTTTTTGACTTAGTGTGAGAGTGTGATCTATAAACATGGACAAAAAAGTTACTAACAGCTGTCTTCGAGTCTTATTTTTCTGCCTTTAACCAAATGAAAAGGAAATTAACAAAAAAATGAAATACCCACAACCAACTCATAGAGCACAGTTGAGTTTAGGCCCACAGGAAGCATTAACTTCCTCAACAGTAGAACCAGACACAGTAGCAGAAATGAGCCAATACCAAATCTCTTCCTCTCCTGAGCTGTTCCTCTCTCATCTCCTTCCCTCAACTCATTCCTCGCACTGCAGAGCTGCTCTAATGCGTTTGGCTGCATTAGAATGGAGTGAGTGATTTGATAAAGCCCCTTGGTCCGGGGCCTGGGAAGAGGAGAGAGACGGAAATGATTTACAAGGCTCTGATTAGGCTAATTAGGAGCTTGATTAAGGGTTTTAATTAGAAGGAACCAGCTCTCGATCTGGAGTGGGGAGAGGAGGCAGCACGGCGGAGAGGCTGAGAGGTGAGGAGTAGAAGGAGAGGAGGAGCGGAGGCAGAAAAGAGGGACAAAAGGAAGGGGGAGCGCCAGAGGACTGGGTGGAAGAGAAAAGGCGTGTGGAGAAAAAGGGATGGAAAGAGGTAGGAACAGGTGGTCCTGCATAAGAAACGAGAGGAGCTCAGGGACGCTAGAAACTGTTCCAGGGTAAGAGCAGAACGGTGAAAAGTGAAGAGGTGGTTTATAGGGTTTGAAGAGGTGGTTCCCAACCACTCCCTCCTCCCTCTCAATTTGTTTATTGCTCAAGTCAGTGTTCATATGCAGGTCAGAAGGCATCCTACCACATTTTGGCCACAGTATTGTGTTTAATATCTTATGATCCAGTCTGACTCACCTCCCTGACCAATCAGCTCCCAGATCCTTTACAACTCTTGCAGTCAGGTCATGTCTTCTGTGTGTGTAGTGGTACATACTCTGGACTGATATTTGTTGTTGTTAGTGTTCTGATGTGAAAAAACTGGTTAATAGTGGGTTTTCTATTGCTTGTGCGTATAAGCATTAGCATTAGCCTCCACTCAAATCTGAGGGTGCTTTCCAGTGCTGGTTTAAAAACAAAAAAGGCGAGTGGTTCTCCCACTGGTACAAACTACAGATAATTTCAGAGATTATGTTCTGTTTTCATGTTCCACTGAAAAGTAATTCCACACTGCAGACTTTAAACTCTTATTTACCCTCTGTCCGAGAATGTCAGCACTGCTGCCGGCTGGGAATAATATCAGTTGATAGTCAGTTAAGCACACCAGATTGCGCTCCTAACACCATGGTTAAAACACTTGTTTTTGGCAGTATCTTTAGACTGTGGACTAAGCAGTGGAGTAGAGTAGTAGGGAAGGCCTCCAGAGAAATAAAGCAGTGTAAGAAAACTAAGTGGAGACAAGGGGTTAAATATGAAAGCAAATTTGAAAGCATTACCTCTTCAACCTTAAAACAATGGCGTGCGTAGTGTAACCCCCTCAAGCGCATGCTCTCCAGTGTGCGTAGGGGGTGAGCGTGAGCAAGCATCTCTATTCCCATTTGCAGAATTACGACAATTCATTATCATGGCATTGTGCTCACAGATGAATCAACATCTCCTCAGCTTTGCCAACTAACATCTCTTTGTGCTGTTGCCCTGAACAATTTTCACTTTTACTAATTCATCTCTCATTCCCTTTATTGCTCTCTCTCTCTCTCTCTCTCTCTCTCTCTCTCTCTCTCTCTCTCTGTTGCATTTCGTCTCTGTGGCTTTACTGGCAAAGGCCTTGTTTCTCTTTTGCTCCTCTCATCTCCCACTCTCTTCTCATCTCTCTTTCTCCTTCACCTCAATTTTCAGCTGATGCATAATTAATTGCAGACTGTGTTCACTATCGCCGCAATTATTCCAACTAAAAAGACGTTGAGGATGAGAGAGAGAGAGAGAGAGAGTGAGAGAGAGAGAGAGAAAGAGAGAGAGTGAGAGGGAGGGAGAAAAGAAGATTTCTGGAAGAAAATTGTGCTATCTGAACTCGATCAAGGAAACAAGTGGCACTATTAGGTGATTAAACCTTTCTTTCATCCGAGTTTTCACATATGACAAAAGTGCTTCTCTGCTGCATAATGCAGAACATGTAAGGGCCGATGAAACAATACTCATCCATGTTGCTGACAGCAGCCCTCCTGTAAGGAGTGACAAATGTTCTTTCTTTCTACCCAATTTTTTTTTTACCCAATTTTCATTCAGAATTTTAGATTTAGCCAATTACCCAACCCACTTGTCATACTATCACATGTAATGCCCCTAACACTGGGAGGGTAAGGACTGACACATGCCTCCTGCAACACCCTCTTGTTTTGAATGAGCGTCAATGCAACGGGTAATAAACACACTCAGAGGAAAGCACCGGGTACCCAGCTCTGCTGCATCGTCTCTTTTCAAACTGCTGTCAATGCAACAAGTAGCCATCACTCCCAGAGGAAAGCACTGGGTACCCAGCTCTGCTGCATCGGCTCTTTTCAAACTGCTGCCAATGCAAAGGGCAGTCAACACACTCTAAGGAAAGCACCGGGTACACAGCTCTGCTGTATCGGCTCTTTTCAAACTGCTGCCAATGCAAAGGGCAGTCAACACACTCTAAGGAAAGCACCGGGTACACAGCTCTGCTGCATCGGCTCTTTTCAAACTGCTGCCAATGCAACGAGTAGCCATCACTCTCAGAGGAAAACACTGGGTACACAGCTTTGCTGCATCGGCTCTTTTCAACTGCTGCCAATGCAAAGGGCAGTCAACACACTCTAAGGAAAGCACCGGGTACACAGCTCTGCTGCATCGGCTCTTTTCAAACTGCTGCCAATGCAAAGGGCAGTCAACACACTCTAAGGAAAGCACCGGGTACACAGCTCTGCTGCATCGGCTCTTTTCAAACTGCTGCCAATGCAAAGGGCAGTCAACACACTCTAAGGAAAGCACCGGGTACACAGCTCTGCTGCATCGGCTCTTTTCAAACTGCAGCCAATGCAAAGGGCAGTCAACACACTCTGAGGAAAGTACCCAGCTCTGATGCCCCAACTCTGCCAGTGTTCTCTGCCAGGGCATTGTGCTTTCTCGGGCTATGGCTGCTGCTGGCAGACAGCATGACCTGAGATTCAAACCTGCGCTCCACAGGTGATAATGGCAGTGCCTTAGTCCACTGGACCAGTTGGATTCCAGAAGGAGTTCTTTCAAAGGGAGATGTGTTTAAGCGAACTGCAGAATGGGAAGGGAACGCCCTCGGTGGAGTCACACACACAATGGAAGCCGATGTGTCTTTCTGGGAGGCGAAACAGTTCTGTTTACGGCAATACCGCAGCATCCAGATTTCATCCAGAATGCAAATTAAAGATATTTGTTTGCTGTAAAGAAAGAGGAGTAAAGCAGTAGAGGAAAACGGGGAGTGATGGATGAATGTGGAGGAAAGGAAGGAGGAAAATGATGGTGTGATTACAAACGTGCGTGATTGAGTTTCGGCTTAAGGTCCACAAACAACTGCAGCAGTCAGATAGAGAGTCAGGAACACACACACACACACACACACACACACTGTTGGTATGTCTGTTTCTCATTTGACTCTACCTCTGATGTGGCCTTAACGGTAAACTCTTCAATGAAGCTGGCGAACAGAGAGGCAAACAACAATTAAAAATAAAGACAAATAAGTGTACAGACACATACACACACACACACACACACACACACACACACACACACACACACACACACGCACACACACACACTAACCTGGAGGGTGATCACATTAAGCGTGAATGTATTTGGACTGCATTGTGCCTGGTTATCGTGAGGTTTGCTGATTTGCATTAGAATGACTCTCCTGTGTTAATTGTTTACTGCAGGCTAATTACACTGGGCCCGTCATTATCCACGGCTGTGGAGACTTTCTACTGTGGCCACTGACACACGCACGCACACACACACATTCATATACACTCAGTCACAGGTATGGATGATAAAAGGCACAGAATTGAGGATGTGGGAGACAGACCTAATGAGTAGAACTGCAAGCATACAATCTCTAAAAGACTAGATGTGTGTGTGTGTGTGTGTGTGTGTGTTTTTAATATTTTCGGGAGCAACTTTAAATTGGTTTGGTAAGCACATATTAACTCATTAACATATTTCCAATTCCCAATCATAACAGAAGGCAGTATAAGCCTACATTAAGGCCCACAGCAGGCAAATGCCTTTATTTGCTTGGAGGAGAACACTAATCACCAGTGGTGTAATTAAGATCTTGTGGGCATCAGTGTAAAAATTTATAGAGTTGCCCCCATAATTAAAATGATCTTTGATTAAAATAACGTCAATGTATTTTGCTTGCTTACAGTGATTTACCAAGTGTGACATGGTACCCAAACATCTACACTTTTTGGTTTGAATGGGTTTGCATTTTTTAATAATTTGTTTTACTCAATTCTCTTCCCAATTTAGCTGAGCCCATTAACCCACCTACTTACAATGAGTCCCCCTATCTTGTCCAATGCTCCTGACTCTAGCCACTTCCTCTATTTAAACTACTGCTGATGCTGCATCATTAGGCAGCCAACACGCTTGGAGGAAAGTGCCAGGTCCCCAGCTCTGATACATCAGCCAACAGATGCCTGTGCCAGCCAGCATCACAATGGGAGTGATGAGAAGAAAGGGTGCCATCTAATCCCCCCAGAGAAAGCAAGGCCAATTGTGCTTTCTTAGGCTCCGGCTGCTGATGGCGAAGCGACATGACATGGATTCAAGCACCTCAAGCCCCCAGGTTTTGATTTTATATAAAAAATACTGTTAAACAAACTTACAGTTTGTCTAAATAATAAAATCCTGTGATGGAAGCGCCAGGTTTACACATACAGTATAAATGATATTACCCGGATGTGGACACAATTGGTTTTTAATTGGTGACTACCTTCATCATTAAGCCTTAAAAACACCTATGGACCATTGGTGGGCCAAAAGTGTTATTACAAAGCTCTATTACCAAACAATAGCCCCACCAGTTTGCACAGAGTCGCTGTAGTTACTGTGTAATAAGCCTTGGAGTGTTAAGTGTTAATAGGCTGCAGCAGAGGAAAGCTACATTTCTCAGCTGTGATGTCACTGAATGATGTTCAGTTTTGTAGGATCCCTCCAATACAACCGAGTAATGCGTCCTTTGATTCGGATCACTTGATGCAACTGGTGTATCCTTGGAGACCTTCAGTAATTCTTCACTGAGAAACACAAGGCACAAAAAAGCAAAAGAAGAAGCAAAAAAATGCCATTGGGGCAAGATCCTGCAGCTGGAGGTAAGTAATTTAGGGGTGTGTGTACATTTTAGTATGACGTTTTTAAAGGTAAATTATAACAAGACGCTTTCTGTGCACTTTCGGGTCCCAATTTAGCAACACAGCAAATGCAACAAGATACATCACCAGTGCAACGGGTCAACATGGCTATAGTAACCAAAAAGTCAATTTTAATGAAGCTTCAGAGTTTAATGGCTGAGACTAGAGTGAAATAGTACACTAGTCAATGATATAAACAGGTACGCATGCAAATTACCTTGATGGGTGGCTCAAAAGAAGCCATTACTAAAGAAAAACACATTCAAGTGCATCTGGAGTTTTTATTAGAATGACCGAGGTTAAAGTTTTATGGTCAATCAGTGCACTATCCTAACAGTGGAGTACGGCAACATCATACTGTAGACCTTGAGAGACACTTGACCTTTCAGTGCAAAGCTACACAGGAGTGGTTAAACAACAGAAGGGTGAATCTTCCACAATGGCCAAGTCCAGATCTCTATTCAAGCAAGAATTTGTGAGACTATTTGAAAAATGTATTACACAAGCAGTACATTTTTTCTGCATTATCAAACCAACCTGAAAACGTGGTAGGAAGAATGGGTGAAACCTGCTAGTAGGAAGTGGTGACAGTGAGCATAACTGCAGTTTGATGTTAAATTATTAAGTTAAGAGAAGACTATAATCCAGACACCTCTGATAACTTTTAAAGGGGGGTAAATACTTTAGTGAGGTGCTGTATATCATTTTGCTGCTTTTGGCTGGCATGGAAAAGATGCATTCTGAGTAAGAGAGTGTTAAACATTCATCAGGCCTGCTTATGAAACCCTCATTTAGGCTAATGGCTGACATTATTAATTTATCACAAATATGGTAAAAGTAGAGAAACAGAGTGTCCGGTAAACACATTAGGGTGCCATGGGCACCAGTGCAATTGCCTTGCCTGCATTGCAAGTAGTTATGCAACTGCTCTATCGTGTCATGTAACTAGATGAACAGCTTGGTGCAAAATCATGTCTCTAAGGGATGCTATTCCCTATTTCAGTAAGAAAGCTGTGTTGGCTTGAAACTAGCTCTGAAACTAAATATAGTGATAAATATAGTGACATTCCTTGCAGTTGCACCACCTGCTCTTCAGGTCTACAGCGCAACACACACTAACATACCACCACCATTTCAGTGTCACTGCAGTGCTGAGAATGACCCACTACCCAAATACTACCTTCTCTGTGGTGGTCCTGTGGGGTCCTTCACCCTACAAAATATGCAGAGAAACAGATGGACTACAGTCTGGAATTATAGAACAACTAAGTGCTCCTATATGGTCGGTGAAGCTGATCAAATGGGCTGAGTTTGTTCCAAATCAGGTGTGGTTATAATGATGCAATATCATGCTTCCTGTTAATACTTCCACACTTCAAAATAAAAGTCCCTGTACAATTTGTAAACAATCTGGACATGTCACAATCACTTAGCTTTGGACGTCTACTTGTCACCTGCATCACTGTGGGCTGTGCCACCACAGCCTCTGCCACCACCACCAGTCCATGGAGGGGCAGAACTTCTGGGGTCACAACCTCACCCTCAAAACTTGTAGGAAGAGCTTCTATACAGGTAGCAAATGGACCCTCCTGGTGTTGTGCACCACATGACTATTTTTATAATCCTTCCTCTATCTCCCTCAAAGTGACTGGGAGGCTTTTAGAATTGGTGCTATGAAATGAGCATTAGCTGCCCTTTTAACTGCAGAGCAAAATGCATTACAGTTAAATCAGCCATCCTCCTCCTCCACAGCCTAAACTCTTTGACAACTTGTACTTTCATCAGTGCTGCTGCTGTCCTCTTCTGGTTTTTGTATCCCTGCCTCTTCCTCCCTTGGCTGTTAGGCGCTGAAGAATGCCAGCTCATCTTCAGGGGCTCATCTTCATCCACTCTCCTATTTCTATAATGGGCTTGTCCAAATATGTCTTGCAATCTGGGAATGGCACAGAACCAGTGTATAAAAGAAGTTCTCTTTAGTTATTTGCTCATTCACTACATTATCTATTATTCACAAAAAAGCTCTTCACTTTGAGTGACCTTTAGCAGTGCATAACATGTACAATAGACCAAGTGTGTATTCTTAGTGTCAGTGTTGCTAGACTGACTGTTTAAATAAAAGTCCTTGAATGGATTTTGGACTTGCTTCCTGAATGACAGTCACTCTGCTACTAATGTCACATACTACACAATAGACTACAAATACCATAGATCTTTGGGGTGATTGTAATCCTGAATCTTACCCAATGGTTAAGTTATCATCAGCATCTCTGCGCTGGGTGGGATGAACTGTGGCTGATGTGAAGAGGAGAAGGTCATTATAGAATATGTACAATTCACATTTACTGATTAAACCTGGACAATCTAGTTTCAACTCATTCTCATACTTTTAGAAGTTCCCTGCATGATTCAGTGTTTGAGAGGAACACATCCAGAGTGTGGTTTGGTGTGAAATTGTGCTTAATTTCAGAGACACTTATCAAATCAGATTTCTTGCTTTTTTAAATTGCACCATATTCAACATTTTGGTTGGACACAGATGGAATTTGGCCTCTGTCTTAACCCATCCATGCAGTGACCACACACATACACAATAGTAATTAAACACACCCAGTAACAATGAGCACACATGTCCGGAATGGTGGGCAGCCATGGAGCAGAAAGGGTTAAGGGCCTTGCCCAAGGCTCCAACAGTGGCAGCTTTCCTAAGCCAGGTACTGAAGCAACAATCCTGTTCTTAATAGGTGCTCTAACTGCTGAGCCACCATCGCTCCAGAGGTGCCAGAATAAAGAAGCTGAAGGATTTCCTGGCAGAGCTTATTAGTGTACTTCTCATTATCATCTGTTTGTGTGAAGTGGATGGCAATTCCGACCATTGTGTGGACGGGCCATTCCATGCTGGGTTCTCCTCCTCCTTCTTTTATCATACCAGTAACTTAATACTAGCACTATCTCCAGGAGTATATGGCCAAAAGTATGTGGATGTCTGCTACAGCCACCAAATGGTTCTATGCTGTCTGGGAACTGCAGTGACAAGATTAACTTCATTTCTGGCCATATAACATTTTCTAGCAGAAGGCTATATCAATGAAGATCATGCTCACCTCCTGCTAAAAAAAAAAGTCCACAGAGGACCGCTGGGCCTCAGGCTGCACATCCTCTGCCTCCTCCAGAGATCCTTATGCCTTGGCTAAAGATGAATCTTCACTCTCACTCATTTCACTGTTGACGCAAAATATAAGACAACTGTAAAAATGAGACTCAAGGGCCCAACAGTGGCAGGCTGTTAACCTGGGTATCAAACCCACAACCCTATCATTAATAGCCCAGTGCTCTAACTGCTGAGCCACCATGCTACACTATAACGGTATAAGAACAGTTCATGTACTGTTCTAATACAGAATGGGTTCTCTCTTTGTGAACCTGATTTTTGATTGTTTTAGAGCGAAGTGAGAACCTCAGACACACACACTGACAGTAATCCAGTAAAAAGCAGTGGTTCTGATCACATCAGCATACAGTGTATCGCAAAAGTGAGTACACCCCTCACATTTCTGCACATATTTAAGTATTTCTTTTCATGGGACAACACTGACAAAATTACACTTTGACACAATGAAAAAGAGTCTATGTGCAGCTTAAAATAACTCAATATACAGCCATTAATGTCTAAACCACCAGCAACGAAAGTGAGTACACCCCTAAGAGACTACACCCCTAAATGTCCAAATTGAGCACTACTTGTCATTTTCCCACCAAAATGTCATGTGACTCGTTAGTGTGCATAGGGAGCAAGTGTGTTCAGTTTTGTAGTACAGCTCTCACACTCTCTCATACTGGTCACTGAAAGTTCCAACATGGCACCTCATGGCAAAGAACTCTCTGAGGATCTTAAAAGGCAAATTGTTGTGCTACATGAAGATGGCCAAGGCTACAAGAAGATTGCCAACACCCTGAAACTGAGCTGCAGCACAGTGGCCAAGATCATCCAGCGTTTTAAAAGAACAGGGTCCACTCAGAACAGACCTCATGTTGGTCGTCCAAAGAATCTGAGTGCACGTGCTCAGCGTCACATCCAAATGCTGTCTTTGAAAGATAGGCGCAGAAGTGCTGTCAGCATTGAAGAGGTGGTGGTCAGCCTGTCAGTGCTCAGACCATACGCCGCAGACATCAAATTGGTCTGCATGGCTGTTACCCCAGAAGGAAGCCTCTTCTAAAGTCTGTACACAAGAAAGCCTGCAAACAGTTTGCTGAAGACATGTCAAGAAAGGGCATGGATTACTGGAACCATGTCCTATAGTCTGATGAGACCAAGATTAATTTGTTTGGTTCAGATGGTCTCAAGCATGTGTTGTGGCAATTAGGTGAGGAGTACAAAGATCAGTGTGTCATGCCTACAGTCAAGCATGGTGGTGGGAATGCTATGGTCTGGGGCTACATGAGTGCAGCAGGTGTTGGGGAGTTACATTTCATTGTGGGACACATGAACTCCAACATGTACTGTGAAATACTAAAGCAGAGCATGATCCCCTCCCAGGGCAGTGTTCCAGCATGATAATGACCCCAAACACACCTCTATTGAAGAGGCTGAGGATAAAGGTGATGGACTGGCCAAGCATGTCTCAAGACCTAAATCCAATAGCACATCTTTGGGCATCCTCAAGCGGAAGGTGGAGGAGCGCAAAGTCTTGAATATCCACCAGCTCCATGATGTCATCATGGAGGAGTGGAAAAGCATTCCAGTGGCAACCTGTGAAGCTCTGGTAAACTCCATGCCCAGGAGAGTTAAGGCAGTTCTGAAAAATAATGGTGGCCACACAAAATATTGACACTTCAGGAACTTTCACTAAGGGGTGTACTCACTTTTGTTGCCGGTGGTTTAAACATTAATGGCTGTATATTGAGTTATTTTGAGGGAAGTATACATTTACATGGTTATATAAGCTGCACACAGACTGCTTTTCATTGTGTCAAAGTGTCATTTTGTCAGTGTTGTCCCATTAAAAGATATACTTAAATATGTGCAGAAATGTGAGGGGTGTACTCACTTTTGTGATACACTGTACGTGACGTCAGGTTACAGCATTTTCAGTGTTGTGATCAGCAATGGCATTGACCTGTCTCTCAGTTCTAATGATCGTTGTTCTGGTAAGAGTGTCTGTCAAATGTAATCAATGTGAGTTTGAACATAATACACAACCAGCTCACAAGCTACTGAAGCCTAACTAAGCCAATGACGGAGAACGGAGAGGAAGAGTTCGGTCAGTTTTACAGCCCACTCTAAAGCGTTAGGAGGCACATTACTGTGTTTCCTTTGTCTTCATTAACTGTATAGGTGTGTATGGACTGTAAAGTAGTTGCCCCCTCTGGACTTTCTCAGTTATTGATTATTTGTCAACACCATAATTTAGATCTTCCATTTAAATGTTCTAGTTTTTAGAGATTTTTATTAGTCTGTTCATTTGCAGAGCTTGACATTTACGGTTTAAGATGCCAAAACATAAAAGAATAAATATTTTTTGAATGAACTAAATTTTTATTTAATCTAAATGAGCTTTATAGAATAATGTGATTCCTGCTATGGATAAGTATCATTATTTTAAAAGAAAATAAGGCACTCAGACACAAAAAAATGCATATCATGTCATTGACCCAGGTAAACCTGCTGTGAAAAAGTATTAGTCCCCCTCTGGAGTTTCTGTGTTACTGTATATTTGCCAGCTGTCTTCAACAGCTGCAGCAGGTTGCCGGTGAAGGATGCAGAGTTGTGTGTGGTGGGCATTTTGGTTTTGGTGGGTGTCAGCGTTTTTCAGGGCATTGCGGCAGCACCCACAGTGCTTTATTCATGTATTTACTGGACGATCTGTTGACCAGATACTGGAGCCCAGGTGTCAACTTAGCTGGCCTCAGGCCTTTGGGGATCTAGCAATAAAAAAAATGTGATTCAACTGCACTGAATTTGTAAAAGGATTTAAATTATAATAATATAAAGTTAATAATGCACTCTTTGGGGCCAAAATCCTTCTTTTTTTGAAAATACTGTTCAAATAGTTCCTTCAATTGTTTTAATCTTTATCATTTTATCACAAGTTAGTTCTATATTAGCTACTAAACCTATATACCTTTAGCCCCAGTAAGCCTACAGCCCTGTCTAACATATATTATATGCTAGCTGTCATTCACTGGCTAACTTCTAAGTGGTCATTTTTAAAAACAGTATTGGTCAAGAAATTGCTTTAAAACTGAATCACTCAATCAAGGACATGAGCTAACCTTGATAAAGTCAATTTTAAATCATGACATAAACAAATAATGTAGCTAGCTAGCTAGGTTGTTAATGTTCGCTCTATTAAAACACCTGGATTTAACCAGAGAAAACACTGGTGATGTATGTAACCAGCCCTCCAGGCTTATTTAGGCTCAGTGTTAAATACCAATACAGATACGGATGGAGCCTTCTGTCCATATTCTATGTTCATTTTATTCATATTTGTGCACATTCTTGGAAAGCTTACTGATACAGACAGAGCAGCGCAGTTATCTATATCATCACACCTCCTCCACCAGTGCCATTATTGCTGTTGTCAGATACTTATGACTCTAAACTGCCAACAGTAAAGGACACACAGAAGTGTGTGGACAGTGTGGACAGTGACGGTTACAACATTTGAATGTAACAGGAGTATAACGAGGCTTCAAGAATGCAGCCAGATGCCATTCAAGGGCTCGTTGCCATAAATGTGTTTGATGCATCTAAATGAGGACACCTTTTCTTGGTTGGAGCAGCGAGCAGTGTGTGTTTGTGTGTGTCTAAATGAATGGCAGAGGCTTCTGCAGATCACTGCTGCTTTGATCTAAGGGGAAGCTAACACTGCAGTCACTGTGATCTGTGTACACACACACACACACACATACACACTCACATACTGCACGCTAAGAGCGGCAACTCCCATTACTTCCTATGGCAGACTGAAGTGCTTAATATCGCAAGTACACAGCAGGCAGTGTGGCAGCAGTCTTAATTAAGGTAGACTATCATTGCAATCCATCATAGCAGGTGACATTCGACATTCATCCTCACGGGTGAACATGCTCTCTTTGCTCTGCATCAGATACACCAGGAAAGAATACACTCCTGCACTGCTGTAGATCCCCCCCAGACCAGGGGTGCGCAACGAGGGTCGGCGTCTACTCTCCAACAGACCTACTAAAGCTGGTAATTAACAAGTAAGTTGAAGCAAGTGAGCCTGAGCAGGACAAGCACAAAACTATGCAGGGATCCGGCGCTCCAGGACCAGAAACTGTCCAACCCAGCCCTAGACTTTTTGAGAGACAAGGAAATACCGAACACAGAGAGGTGTGGTGTTAACCCCTTAAACACCAGGATAACTTTTCAGGATTCAGAGATTATTTTCCAGGGCCTACTATTAATTACTCAGTGAATACACTTGGTGCTAAACAGGGGTTATAGTGTTATGCTAGAGAAGAATCAACTGAATGGTTGCTATAGTTGCTAGTTGCTATAGTTCAAAGTGTGAGGAACCTGGAGGTCTGGCCTGCTAATGTGTTCTTAGCTTGCTTTCAGGTTGGGTTTTTTGATTCACAAAGCTGACACGATTACAAGGGTGGCACAGTGACACAGCAGGAAGTGTGTGTGCTGCAGAGCTCCCGGGGCCTGGGATTGTGGGTTCGTTCCTCATGCCGGTCTCTGCCCCCACATGGTAGGTCAATTTGCCCTGGTAAAAATGTGAGTATTGCATCCTGTAATGGACTGGTGCCCTGTTTAGAGAGTATTCCTGCCTTGTGCCCAATAATTATTGGTAGGCTCAAACCCACCAGTTAGATGGAGACGACTAGCTGGGTTTCAAGCAGGTTACAAAGTAACATATGTACGTAGTTTCATGAAAGGCTCCAGCTAGGTTTTGAGTTTAAAGAGTTACTTACTGTCGCTTATTTGTGTGTGGTCACTGTAGATCTCTCTCTCTCTCTCTCTCTCTCTCTCTCTCTCTCTCTCTCTCTATCTCTCCCTCGCTCTCTCTCTCCCCGTTCATATGCTTGCCCAGTCTGGTAAAGCACAGGGTTACAAAGGCCATGACCATGCCTCCTTCAAGCTGAGGGTACTTAGGAAAAATGTGATGCTGTAATAGGTAGTAACAATAAAAGGGTGGATCAGACAAATGTATGTGTGTGTGTGTGTGTGTGTGTGTGTGGTACTGGAGAGACAAGGGAGGGTTCCATCTGTCTTCCTCTAATGCCCTGTCTCGACAAACATAACATCCCCAACACACACCCCACACATACACACACATCCTTGTCAGTTTCATGCTGGGAGGGGGGGTCCCCCTTTAATGTTCTGGATGGAAGAAGGAAGAAAGGGGCGTGGCCAGATCCTCACCCCTATCAGCCCCCTGCGATGTCCCGTCCCAGCCAGATGGGGAGCCACAGTTACCTCTGACCCTCCGAACTAAGGCTGATAGACAGCAAGACACAGCCAGTAGCCGCCCCCATTCAACATGAGCGATAAGCTTAGGAAGGTGGGAGACAAGGTCATGACCCCGCCCACCTGAGTCCCTAATTCGCATTATAGGAAACGTCAATGATCTTATTGAAGTGATGCTTGGGACAACAATGCAATTCATGCCCCTTTCCTAGCTTCATCAAAACATCATCGACCAGCCAGACGGCTGCTTCAAACTACAGCAGTAGAACTTCCGAACGGAAGGCTTAATCCAAACGGGAGCCTTAATAATGCGGTATCCTCCACCTATCATTCAGGCTACAACCTTATCCTGCCAATCATGCAACACTCGGAGTGAAAGTCTTTATCGCTGCTGAAAATCGACTATAATTCAGCAAATGTATGAAAGGACTGAATTAATGTTAAATTAATTTCCTTTTTACGTGCTAATCATTAGAGTGGTGCACTTACACTAAATTGATTTCATTCTAAACTCATTTCCGTACTTTGTTTTTTTGGGAAAAAAATGCATTAGCAAGTTTTTTTTCTGCCCCTCTTTTGTTTTCTCCGCTCTCCCCTCTCTACTTCCTTCTGCAAGTAGGTCTATCTGTCCATCTGGTGGCCCGTCGGCTTGTTTCCCTCTCGCGCTGCACTCCTTACCCATCTATTCATCTCCCCAGTCGTTCCTCGTCATCTCTCGTTATTTCCCCCAGTTACCCCTCGAGTCTTCGTACGCCCAAACAAACCCCGGCATTATTGAATTGGTTTACAGGGAGAGACGCTGTGGTAATGTTTCAGCTTCCATCCGAGGAGCCGAAGGGAGCAAATATTGACAGGCAATTCTCTCTCTTTCTCTCTCTTTTCCTTCCACCTTTCTCTCTCTCCATCTCTCTCCTCTTATTACAGTCAGGAGAGAGGGGATCCGTGTCACCAGGGATGAAAATGGAACTAAATGAAATATTTTTTTTCCCCTCTCTTTTCTCACCCTCTTCTTCCAGGCTGTCTCTTTACTCTCCAGTGGTGGGTTGCATCCCCCTCCCACCCCCACCAACACCCCAACCACCACCCCACTCGATGAGAATGCACTACCCTTTTCCACCAAGGCAAATAACCATTAGTGATGGAGCAAAGGAACAGGGGCCCAAATGTAATGAAAACAAGAGAAGGTCATTTGTTTCTTTTTCAATATCCTTGTCTTGGTTCTTTCTTTTTTTTACCCTCTTTTTCTTCCCCCTCCATCTTTTTCCAGGACACTATTTATCTTTGCTGGAACGGAGGGCGAGAAGCGAGGGAGCGTGGAGGTGCTCTTAGCGTCTGTAATTTGTGGCTGCTAATACATGCTCACAATGGCGCTTTTTTCCCTCCCCTCATGGGCCGCAACTTTTCTCATTACATCTCTTTATTTATCTTCCCGAGGATTGGGCAAGCGAGAGAGAATAACAGTGAAAGAGAGAGAGAGAGAGAGAGAGATTTTTTTATTTAAACATAATTTCCTCCTGTGAAAGCTGTTGGGTTAGATGGGAAAAACCTGAGATATGTCCAAAGAGCAATCTCCCTCTTTTGTTGGCCCATTTGTCCATTTCGCTCATACTGTCAACACATTATTGATCAGAGATACTCTGGTTACCGCGGTAGCGCTTCCCTCCATTTCCCTCCCCGGAGCCCCCCAAAAAGCTCTCATATCCTTCCATCTGCCACCTCTCCATCTCCTCCTTCTGCTCTCCCGCCATCACCCACTCTTTGTCTCACATCTCTCCATCTCTCTCTCTGTCATATTATCTCTCGTTCTCTCTCTCTCTCTCTCTCTCTCTCTCTCTCTCTCTCTCTCTCTCTCTCTCTCGCTCTTGCTCTCACTCTCTCTCCTATGATTGAATTTAGAGGGGAAGATTTTGATGAAAGCTGCAGGAAGTGCACTCCTGAGGCTCGTGTCAAGGCTCACTTCGGTGGGAAGACGCTGCAAGGAAAGGAGAGAGGCGAGAGAGGATGAAAAAGAATGGAAGACAATAAAGGAGGACGAGGGAGAGAAGCAGGGCGAGAGAAGGGGCAGAGAGGCAGGGAGACAGACGCGAAATGGAGCGAGACTCGAGTCGGAGGCCGCTGGAGCTAGCTGAGTGTTTGCTGAGCATTGCTGAGGCTCCTCGTTTGCCTATCTCATGAATAATTGATTAAATAATGGAAATCGTAATGAAGCTGATCATTTAAATTCAGATTCAAATTAAACAGTGCCTCGGAAATGCAGCCTTGCCTTTGCACTGTGAGCTGTTGTCTGACGCCGATTGCTGATTGGCCGATGGGGAAGCGTCAGTGCAATCAGCCCCCCCCCAACCAACCCCCAACCCACGCCAATATACAGCCATTGCACATCTGGAGCCACGAGGCACAGGTGCAAAAGGCCTGGGAAAAAAAACAAAAAAACAAAAAAACAAAAAAACATGCAGAAAAAACAAGGCTGTTCCACATGCATGAACATATACATATCCCCAACCCTGATTCTGCTCAATTAATAATTCAGTCTTGAAACATATGAATCTCATATGAATGTCATGTTTACCCTAAATCATTCATAAGGCGAGGCATATTTCAATGTATTGGAAATTACATAAACATGCATTCAACTCGATGAAATATGTATATGACTTCTATTTCCCTTGACTTACATGGCTTCAGCCGGTGGCCTCCTTCTCGTGTCCTCTTCCACCCTTTTTCTCTCGGATGATCCTGTATTTCCTTTCATGTTCAACACTCGCTGTTCTATAACTGGACAGTGAAATACAAGCAGAAAAAGTATCTGAAATATCCACTAAAATATGGGCACTGCTACCATAATTCACTTATATGGCTGGATTTTTCTTGGCATAGTTGAACAGTAAAAGTTCAGTGCATGAAAATGACAGAAAATCCAGCATAACCAAAACAGAACTGGACAAAAGGCCACAGTCCCTAGTCAAAGCTGGCGCAATGGTAAAACATGATGCAGACTTCAGGGGAATATCGTCCTGAGATATCCAGGTGTAATACTGCAGCATGTCACCATAAGACTCTGCTAGTTGTGGCTTATTGTTTTCCTCTCTTCATGTATAGTGAACTCACGATTATGGGGGCACTGCCTAGAGTGGGACATCTAAGCTTAATTAGTGTAGTCTAGTCTTCTCAAATGAATAAAAATCAATAAAACTATGAGTAAACAAACGGTGATGCAGTGATGTGGTCAAAACTACATGACGTATATGTATATATATATATATATATATATATATATATATATATATATATATATATATATATATACACACACAATGACTTTACAGAAGAAAAACGTTCATAACTTTGAATAGAAGTCAGTGTCAGTGAAGTTTCTAAAGTAATTTAAAGCATTTCTATTGGTCTATTCATCCAGTGTACAGATCAGCTACAGGGTTCAAACCATGGAAAATTAAAAATGGACAAAAATGGAGATACATATTTTTCATTGGCAGCAGCAGTTTTGTGAGACAGAAAAAAAGTTAGCCACCTCTCAAGCAGAACAACCTCCTCATTTCTTTTTAAACCGATTTTCCACGATAACATGACTTTGAGTGTCCTATTGCCTAAATTTCCTTTGTTCAGTTCTGTTTTTTTTTTATTTAAAACACTTAAAAATGACAAATCCTGTAAATGAGTTGTCCCCAGTCAAATCTGAGCTACGTCTTTCAGAGTTTAGTTTTGACCCACTATTATTAACACAATAAAGTTGCTATCCTTTACATAAATTAAATACAAAATATAGTTATATAGTAACTGTACAAATATATAAGATTTTACTGACCTTCTAACCTACTAACCTAAAAATCATACCATTTCTACAGGAGTTTGCCGAAAAACAGAATGCTGTGGCGCCTGTCGTTACCTGATTCATGCAAACTGAACAGGAGACGTGGACAAATAGTAATATCACAATGCAGTAAATAGCTGAAATGCACCTAAATGTGTCCGGTTAGGCAGGATGGTGGTTCAGCAAAGATTAGCTAATGTTAGTTAGCCAGCCAGACACCTGCTCCACTAACTGTTACAGCTCTAAATATACGAAAAGTTCAGGATGTCACTGCTGGCCACTGATGCCACTGGCTCTCGTTTTGAGACAGATAAACAAACAGGATGGCTACCCAAACTCACACACTTGCTCTGCGTATCTGCACTGGCTTAAGTAAAGTCAAGTCAAGAGGCTTTTATTTTTTTTATTCCATCTACAGTACAAGTGCACAGTGGAGCGGAATTACGTTCCTCCAGGACCATCAGGGTGCATCAAGGAACAAAACCAATACAGTAAATGTGCAAACATGGTATCAGGACAATACCATAAATCAGGTAGTGATAGCACTGCTGTTCTCTCGAGTTTTTGCGAGTACATCACTGGCTGGGTTGTGTGTATTTGGCAAAACAGCACCACTAGCGGATAGGAGCTCATTCTGAATCATAAACTATGCACAAATATGTTCTTGCAAATTTCATGGGGTGCACTTTTCATGGGGTTGAACCCTAGTGACATATATATGAATTTTATGAGATCTTGTTGGTACATGGTTACTTTTCTCCTTGTACCAGGGGTGGCCAACAGAGGCTGGAGTCCAGCACAGTTTGTTGATTTCTCTGCTCAGACCTACATAACCAGGCAATTAACAGGTGAATCAGGGGTGCTTGAGCAGGACAGGCACAGAACTGTGCAGAAAGCTGACCCTCCATGACCGGAATTGACCACCCCTGCTTTATGTGATCCTCTCTCTCTCTCTCTCTCTCTCTCTCTCTCTCTCTCTCTCTCTCCGTCCATCACATCCTCTTTGTACTTAGAGATTTGTTGAACTCCTTTTTTTTCATCTTCTCTCTGGGTCAGTGGTGATCCTGTTTTGTTGTCTGTACAGTGTGTGTGTGTGTGTGAGGGGGGTAGGGTTCTCAGTCACAGGGATATTGGAGAATGTCGTGGGAATTGCCATCACTGCCAAAACACCTGCACATCTCAGTGAGCACTGACATACACACACAAATGTGCACACACACATGCACACACACATAGAATACCTCTCATGGTCCCTCATTCAATCTTATTTTCTTCTGTTTGTTGTTTCTGTCACTTGCTCTCCCTTTCTCTCCCTCTCTCTCTCACACCCTCTCTCCCCCACCCTCTTTTTCCCTCTCAGTAACTTTTTGACAGTTTATTTGTGGCGTTAGCGTGGGAGAGAGAGCATGAAGAGTGTGTAATCTAGACCTGACATGCAGTGCTCTCTCTCTCTCCACACACACACACACACACACACACAGTACCTCTCTCACTCATGAACATACATAAATGATAATATATATATATATATATATATCTGTACACGCACACTAACTAACTCACTCACACACTTTACTCGTCCAAACCTGATATAGATCCACAGCATACTGTAAACGCATACGCATGGACAGGCCCAAAAAACACCCACACCGACACACCCACGGACTCTGTCGCAGCATTCCCACACACCCATATCCCTGTATGACTGCTTGAGAGTGTGCTGCCACACAAACGATTCATATTAAATATTCATATTATGGATTTGCCTTATTAATAATTAAGCAGGCCTGCTGTGTGCTTGTATCAGTCCATCTGTAAAGAAGCCCCGCTTCCACTCACGTGCTTCACTCACACACACACACACACACAGTCTATTGCACTGTACCGCCAGCTCAACCGTCGCCTGCAGGAAAGAAACAGAAAAACATTTTTTCCCATCATTTCAGACGAACAGATGGTAATAATTTTGACAAGTCAAGGTGTGTAGGGCAGCCTAAACCTATACTCCAGTAAAAGTGTTACTTCAGTGAAATAATGTTGAATAAGTAATAACAGTAATAAGTAGAGGTGAATACAGTCCACAGAAATCATTTCAGTGAAAAAGCATCAGCTAAAAAAAGCCTACTTAAAGGGGACATACAGTATAACATATACTATGTCCAAATGTACGTTGCTGACGCAGATGTGCAAATGCACACACACAACTTGTTTAGTCCCTGTAGAGAAAGTCTACAAATAGAATAGGACTCACTGGAGCTGATAAACATGAACCTATAGGCACCATGTCTAATGCCAGGCGTGGGCTAGGGGGTTATGGAGCCCCTCAGCATTGAGCTGTGGAGCAGTGGAACTGTGTTCCCTGGAATGATGGATGGTGCTCCATCATTCCATCATGATACTTTTGCGGATGGATTGTTGAATTGGGGTTGAGGTGGGGTGCTGATCATCCATCATCCTGACCTCACTAATGCTCTTATTGCTGAATGCAATCAAATACTCACAGCAATGCTCCAAGATGTAGTAGAATGCCTTCCCCAGACAGTAGAGACAGTTACTTCCAAAGCAGGATAAACTCTTTTTTTTTTAAACTCTTGACTTAAAAAAACAATGAATGATTGCAGGTGTCCCAATACTTTTGTCCATAAATTGTATCATGAAAAGGCTTTTCAGTGCCTGTACACATGCAGTTGGGCTTCTTCTGTACTAAGTCAAATTTGGCACCTCTTCAAAGAGCACATTAGAATTACCCCCCCCCCCCGAGTACCTCCACCCACAGCTTGAGAAGTACCATAGCGAAGATAGTGTTCCTTTTTTGTTTCTTGCAGACGCCAGACCTGCTAGCATTATGTTGAAGCTAAGAGGTAAGCTCTGTTGTTTGTTGCACAGACCAGCACAAATCGCTACATCACCCCCAGCCTCTGAGGAAGAGCTGAGTGGATAAAGTTTATTTTTGATGGCATTGTCCCAGCTACAGTCAGCAAAAACCTGTCTACTAACCTGTTTCTAGAAAGTTACTGGCCTTATTTGCTGCCATCATTAGATTACAGACACCTGTTGCCATGTGTTTTTCGGCTACAGCTAGCTCACACCACCGGTTTATACTATCTTGTGGTTTGGTTCTATAAACTAGTTTTGCTCTGTCTACTTTATTGAAGGACATCCAAAATTCTCCACTGTTTGCTTAACGCTAATGTAACTGTAATCCATGTATTCCATCTCACCTGAGTAACAACAAACACCAATAAAGCCCAATGTGTACTTTCTAGTATACCTTATAATGTAGTCTAATACAGTTCTGTCCATAAACTGAGGCCACAATAACTTACAATACAAAGTAACTTTAGTACATGTAACAGAATAACTTCTGTTACATGTACTAAAGTTACTTTGTTACATGTACTTACGTTACAGTTATGTGTACTGAGATTTCTCTGTTATGTGTACTGAGATTACTCAGCAAAGTTACTGCCAGAGTAACTTTGCCAGAGTAACTTTAGTACACATAACTATGTACCTTATGTACTTGACTGAGTAACTTCAGTACATGTAACTAAGTAACTTGTGTAAACTGAGTAATCACACTACACATAACTGTGTAACTTCAGTACACAGTACTGAGAGTGGCAGTACTTCTCTACAGGGACTAAACAACCTTCAGTCCATATAAATGAACTTAGTACACATAGCTATGTATCTTAAGTACATGACTGAGAAAGTTTAGTACATAGATAACAGAATAACTTAAGTATAGAAAACAAAGTAACTTAAGTACAAATAACTGATTAACCTCAGTACACATGACCGTGTAACTTCAGTACAAGTAACTAAGCAATTCATGTAACTTCAAAGTAACTGAGTAAACTCAGTACAGAATGTATATACCAACTATCATTGTTTGTGTATTACTGTAATTAAGCAGTCATGCCAACAAAGTGTGTTGTACTGAATTGAGATTACACTAAAATAACCCGGATATATCCCAGAAGTTCTTCCCGCTATCACCAGCACACACCCCCACACACCCACACACCTCATGCAATTTAACAAAAGGGTCCAACATTGCAGTCCTCTGCCCCTGGCTCTTTCTCTCTACCACCACTTATCTTTCCACAATTCTCTCTCTCTCTCTCTCTCTCTCTCTCTCTCTCTCTCTTTCGCTCTCTCTCAAGCAGAAGGTAGAGTTAAAGGAACGGATGGACAGCAGCAAGAGACAATTACAGATCACTCAGCAGCAGCAATATCTGAACCCAGTGCCACTGCAACCAGCAACTACAAGAGACTGAACAGGTGATAAAAGAAACCACACACACACACACACACACACCACACAAAAGTACAACATTCATCTTAGAAAACATATTATGGTGACTGTTACTTTATACTAAAGTGATTTAGACTGAGAAGAAAAGGACACACACACAGACATACACACACACACATACACACACAAGGAAACTGGCCTTGACTGATCAGCTAAGACAGCTTTACTTACACACCGGAGTGAATCGGGAAAACACAAACACAAGCGCGCATGCGCCACACACACACACACACACACACTTATGCTTTATCAGGTCAAGCTGCCTGCAGATACAGGCAGATAACGTAAAGACTAAATGACATGCTGTGTGTGTGTGTGTGTGTGTGTGTGTGTCTGAATGAGCGAGTGGTCCTAGCCTTGTCCTCCGTTCTCTATCTCTCTACCCTCTTTTTCATTACCTGAGGGAGACAAATAGGGCTTGTGTGTGTGTGTGTGTGTGTGTGCGCGTGTGTGAGAGGGGAGAATGTGTGTGGTGTTAGTTTGGGTAGGTGTGTGGTAGGGGGTATTATGTGACAAGCTGTTGCCGTGGCAACCGCGAGGCGGCCTCGTTAGCCCAGCAGGTGTTAATAGAGATAACGAGGGAGGAGGAGAGGAGTCGAACCCCCACTTACACCACTTTACCTCTCCTTTCACCCCTTCACTCGCTCCCTCCATCTCTCCTCACAACTCCCTTTCTTTGCTACACAGCCTGTGTTTCACCTGCAGGTTGGCTTTCGCCAATTGTTTACTTTACAGTACCACAGTATGATAACTGTACTGTTTTTTTTTTTTTTTTAGTGATTACCATGGTAGCACCACGGTACTGGCAGTTCTACCACAGCTGCTTATTGTTTCTGTCTGACAAAAATCTCTTGCAGCAGGAAAAAACCTTTAACTTTCAATGTAAAAAAGATTGTATTCCCAGTCATTTTGGAGCGTTTCTACTGGTCCATTCATTATGAAATATGGACAAAAGTATTGGGACACCTGCTCAATCATTGTTTCTTCAAGGGTAATTAAAAAAAGAGTCTACCCTGCTTTTGTTGGAGGAACTGTCTCTACTGTCCAGGGAAGGTTTTCCACTAGACATATTCACAAAAGTATTGGATGGAGCACCAACCATCATTCCAGGGAACACAGTTCCACTGCTCCACAGCTCAATGCTGGTGGACTTCATACCCCTTCATAGTCTACATCTGGTAATAGGCGTAGTGCTAATAGGTTCATCATGCTGATCTGCTCCAGAGAGTACTATTCTATTGGCATTACTTCTCTACAGGGACTAGACAAGCTATGTGTATGTGTGTGTGTGTGTATTACATTGCACATCTGTGTCAGCAATGGGTGCAACGTTCATTAGATGCGTTCATTAGAAGCGTTCATTAGAAGGGGTGTCCACGTTTGGACATAATAATGTGGTTCCTGTGGTATCTCTACCATACACTCAAACATTAAGCTGCTAATAAAGAGAATGGCATAGAAGAACCACTTTTGGTTCCATAAAGAACCATGTTTGTAAGACCTGTGAGTGTGAGGAGCCTTCTTTACCAATTTACTCATTTAGGTTCTTTACAAAAAAATGTCTCTTGATGGCACTGCTTAAAGAACGCTTAAGGTAACTTTGTACCACCTTTACTTTTAAGAGTGTGGTTTTATGATGTCTATAGTGTAATCACTATTACTATGTTATTATGGTATGGTTCCTAAGGTATCTCTATCATAGTTAAATCATGTCTATGATGTAACCACTGGTTCTGTATTATAATCAATGGCTTTCAGATGCTGCCGTTACATCCTATGTCCCTCTTTCCTGCCGGCTGCCGCCTGTTTGGTCTCATCCAGTTGCCCAGGGCTTTGGCTTTGCCCTTGTCTCCTACGTACAGCAGGATCCAATATTACAAGACAGGACCTACGCCAAAGACATGAATTTACAATTCTTGTTATCTATCAAATTATTACATTTTTCTTCCTGCATGCTTGCCTCAAGAGTCTACTAGTAGAACCATGCTTCTGCTACTGTTATTTCTATAGTTTCTATACCATGCAAGGCTTTATGGTTTAGACTGATTATGCGGTTCTGCCATTGCCGTCTTTTAACTTCGCATTTGGGTGGTTTATCCTCAGTGTCTTTGAAGTTTATTATAAATATATACTACTCAAAGAATCATACATTTTCTTAATCTCTCTTCTCCACTCCACTTTCACTTAGTGTTGTTTTCTCCATATCTGTGCCATTCTCATTTCTTGATTCGCTTCCTTCATCTCTCTCTCTCTAATTTCATTTCTCTCCCCCACTTTCCTCAACATGCAGAGAAAGGCTCTTCAGATGCAGCACAAAAGCTCTGTAAAAATACGCCCCACATAAAAACAAGAGGAAGAGGAAGGGGAGAGCGGTAGAGTGCGTACAATAAAAAAAAGATAGAGAGCAAAAGGGATGCGGAAAGAGAGAGAGAGAGAGAGAGAGAGAGAGAGAGAAAGAGAGAGACAAGAGAAAGGAGAAACACAAAAAAACACACACTTGAGCGAAAAGGTACTTGAATGTATAATTGTGGACGTCATCGTGTTGTTTGCGAGTCTTTCCGAGTAGACCTGTTCAAAGCCCCCCCCTCTCTGGCTGAGTGGTAAGACCCTGACCTCAACACCGCGACCATTTTCTGCTCTATTGTGGCTCGAGCCTCATCTCCGCTCTGGCTGTAGATCCCCGCTGTTGCTTTAGTGGCCCAGCAGAAAGAGAGCAACTGTGCTGCTACACAAAACTGAAAAAAGGAAGAAGAAAAAAATCACAGCACCAGCAGATCTGCTGCAACCATTCCAAGTTTGGCAAAGAGCAGCTCAAGAAAGTCATCTAATAGTAATGCAGCATTACCAACCATCTGATCCTTCCATTAGGCTGGAGTGAGATAAAACACACATAACTCTCGCAAATGCTCACAAATTCCCCCTCAATTCCAAACTTATTAACATGACTGAATCGTGCATGACATAAACAGACCTCTGAGATGATTTATGGCGTAGACAACAGAAGCTTGTTACTGCAGCAGTGCGGAGTGTGCTGCCTGGCCTGGCCGTGTATTTTGGGAGAGGTCTAGGCTCGCCTTTTCCTGGGCAGCGTCCAACAACTGTAAAGCAGTCAGGGGCAGTGCTGTTCATTTATTCTGGTTCTAATCAGCACATTTATTTTTTGGTCTCATTTCAAACCGGTCCCCATAGGAAAAGTGCTGTTAACACTATAATGCTTTTCAGAGTCTGGGCCCAGACCGCTGATAGTCTACGCATTGTACACTGCCCTAGAAACACAAACGGCCAATGTTAGCGCTGAAAACCAGGAACCCCAGGATTCTGCAGAGTAGAGGAAATCCCTATCCTCTAGGGGCGTGACAATGAAGCTGGTACTTAGACTGTAATGATTCTTAGAACGTAGGTATTGATTATAATGGATTAGGTCTACAATCCCTTTCTCTTGTGGAAGGTCAGAACGATGTACATATAAGGAAGCTAGACCACCTACTGTAAATTGTACACTGGCCAATTTATTAGAAACACCTACTTTGTGCTTCCAATAAAGTAGTTGTTTCTAATTAAGTGGCCAGTGAGTGGAGGTACAAAGTAGGTGTTTCTAATAAAGTGGCCAGTGAGTGGAAGCACAAAGTAAGTGTTTCAAATAAAGTGGCCAGTGAATGGAAATTTATTAGAAACAATTTATTAGAAACCTTTAAAATGCATTTCTACTCACTGGCCACTTTATTAGAAACACCTACATTGTGGCAAATGGGGGTATTTGCAAATAATAAGACACCATACAACATACACACACACACACACACACACTACAGCTCATCTAACATATTGTATTTTCATTCACACTATCGCAGTTTGTCAGGCTGTCAGAGCACAGTTTATTAGTGGTGCACCAGCTCACTTCGGTCACATTCTGCCTGAGTGGAGTTTGGAGTGGCTGCAGACACTTTTGGCCTGGAGTCAATTTCATCGTACTTGTACATGCCAATATAGGAAGTGAACTGAATTGGATTGAGTCTGTCCTGAAAGACACAGAGACGGAAATGCAGCAATCAGAAACAGAGCAGAATGTAATGGATGTTGCTGTTCTGAATCCAGTAGGTTTTGCCTTTGTAATGACACTGCAGTAATCTCTGACCACAGACACACCATTAGGGTGGGGTCTCTGTGGTCCCTTTAAACAGAGTTCAGAATTTTGACATGCATAAAATATAATAACACAGTTTAGTCTTTTGAAAGGGCACCTGTCATTTTCAAATTGTACACGATATGTCCAAATGTTAGTAGACACCCTTCTAATGAATACATTCTGCTACTTGAAGTTGCACACATTGCTGACACAGATGTGCAAATGCACACACACAACTTGCCTAGTCCCTGTATAGAAGTATTACCAATAGAATAGGAGCTGATAAACATGATAAACGTATTGCCACTATGCCTAATGCCAGGCATGGTCTAGAGGGGTATAAAGCCCCCTAGCACTGAGCTGTGGAGCAGTGGAACTGTGTTCTCTGGATTGATGTTTGGTGCTCCATCCAGTTTTTTTGGGGTGAGCTGGGGATTTGTGGATTGTCACTGACTTCAATCAAAGCCTCACAGCAATGCTCCAGGATCTACTAGAAAGCCTTCTCTGGACAGAAGAGACAGTCACTGCAGCAAAAGCAAGATAACTGGTTTTAACATGTTTGATTTCAGAAGAAACAATGAACGAGCAGGTGTCCCAATACTTTTGTCCATAGCGTATAGCCCAAAACAAAAACCTGGTAAATAACAGAGACACAACATTTTGACAACAGCGATGTAATAGAGATGCAAACATCTGCACACACACAGTGTCTTTGTCGTACTTAGTGACATTGAGCAGTCATTGAGCAGCCTTTGAGCAGTCTTTGAGCAGTCTTTGCTGGAGATGTGTGTATTATCCTCATGTTTAACAAAAGAGGCTCCCTCTGGGCACGGCTACTCGGAAGGTAAGAAATACAGTGAATGCAAAAGCACCAAATTCTCAATTAACAAGACGCAAGAAAGCAGAGGAACAATCACCTTTTGTTCCATCACTCTGCCTTTCATTGTCTTTCACTCGCTCTCCCTCTCTGTAGACAAAAACCAGGTGTGTCTCGCACCTTGTCTCCCCCCATCTGGTCCTCTGCGTCTGCAAAGAAGAGCGAGGGAGGGAAAAAGACGAGTGTGAAAGAAACTCCCAGAGGCAGAGAGGAGTAAAGACATTCCGGAGGTGTGAGTCTGTCCTCACGCCATTCCTTCATCATTCTGCTGCTTGTCTTCTCCCAACTACTGCTGCAGCAGCCCAGGGCAAAGTACGACCCTGAAACACACACACACACACACACACACACATACACACACCTGGAATCGCTGAATTGAGACATCATCTGTCAGAAATGCTTAAAGCTACCTACTGGAAGAACAAATTACACACTCACAAACGGCACATGTGCACCCCCACACACACATACACTTGTTTATATACATTATGAGGACGTGTGGTCCTAAATACAGATGTCCCACCCTGCGAAAGCTAATTTCAGGGAAGGGAAAAAAAAGGATATGTGACCATGTTACACTGATTCTTAGATCACGACACTACCGATCAGCCATAACATTAGTACCATTCGTGAAGAGGAAAAAACTCTGATGATCTTTATCTACTGTAGCGACTGTCAAGAGGCGTCTGTATCAGGCAGCCAGTTGTTGAAGGTGGTGCGTTAAAAGCAGGAGAAATGGGCAAGCATAAGGATCTGCGCCACTCTGACAAGGGCCGAACTGCCAGAAGAGAGTTTCAGTAGTCAAGTCTCGAAGTGACGAGACACTGAACCAGTACCTGAGTAACTTCAACCTCAGTGTCCAGAAGCTGATCTTTCTGCTCATGTAGCTTTTCCTAAAAAGTTGAAATTGTGTTGAAAACAGTCTGTTTAGCAATGAGGGACCAAGAAAATGTCCACACACACACACACACACTATGTTTGCAAACATTAGAATTGCTAGTTTACAGTGTGGGGGGCACAGGAAGCATAATCACCATAGCTGTTATTATCTTACCCAAACTCAAAGCAAGAAGAAAGCATACAGATGTACACACACACACACACACACTAACTTTGAAGAAACCTATCACACACACACACACACACACACACACACAGTAATACATACACAACATTTCACAGCAATTCCCCTGTCCCCTGTCTCTGTTACATGTTCATCTCTGACTCACTCAGCAAGACGTTTGTTTCCACACACAAACACACACAAACACACACAGACACACACACACACACACACTCCATCAGGTCTGTCTCTGGTGCAATAATACTGCTCTCAGTGTCCAAGGTCAACATGAGCGCTGTGGATGCTGTTCTTTGCTTTCAGGCCAATCAAACTCTCTAACTCGTCCAGTCTGACGGCCAAATGCGCACTGATCACACACACACACACACACACAAACACACAACTCTGATCAGCATACATGGAAAATATTACATTCACTCAAATCAACACTGTTCAACAGAGACAAAAAAGAAAGAAAGAGGGAGAGAAAGAGAGTGGGGAGTAGCAGAGAGAACGAGACAGAGAAAGAGGAAGAGAGAGATGTGGAGAGACTGAAAAATGAGGCAGAGAAAAGGAGCGAGAGACAAAAAGAAGAAAGAAAGAAAATGGAGAGAAAGAAAGAAAGAGATGGAGGAGACTGAGAGCAGGAGAGGAAAGAGATGGAGAAAAGTAAAAGGAGAAGAGGAAGAACAGGAAGAGGTAAGTGAACAGTCGCTCTCTCTCTTTACTTCTGAGTGTGAGCAGTCCTTTTTTCCATACACTTGTACAGGCTTGTTTACAGCTTTCGGATAAGAGCAATAGTATCCGTACAGTAAGCATACAGATCTATATATATATATTGTGGCCAAAACACTCCCATAGGATTGCACTGAAAAGTGTGTAAACTCTTAGTCCAAAAATTCACACTCCTCTACAGGTCACTCTCTTGCAATTTTCGAGCTACAGCCGACAATGATGACAGGCCTATTCCCCACTATGTGTGTTCATAGACTGTCCCCTTCAAATGGAAGAGAGCACTGCGCCAACTGAGCATCTCGAGCAGCTTATATAATCTTCTATTAATCGTAATCGAGGTAAAATGTTCAATTTATTGTGATGAATTGATTTGAGGTCATATTGCCCAGTGCTAGAGACACTACTCGTACTCAGAGGTAGAGAGACAGTACGAGAGAGAGAGAGAGAGTTTGTGTGATGAAAGCAAAATCACTAGAGGTGACAAGCAATCAAAGCAGGGAAGCCTCAAAAGCCTGTTTTTTCTTATTTTTCTCTGTCCTCCGTTTCCCCCGGCTCCCTCTGTTGCTTCCCTGGATGTGTTGGTCGCTCTCCAAACCCCTGGGATTGTAATTGCGCTCACACACACGCGCACACGAGCAGCCACTTCTGTTTGGCCGGATAGAGCGTTTAGATGGAAAACGGAAAAAGAGAACAAAACAAAGAATGGTGATGGTTACAATTAGGTGTGTGTGTATGACAGAGAGGGAGAGAGAGAGAGAGAGAGAGAGAGAGAGAGAGAGAGAAAGAGAGAGAGAGAGAGAGAGAGAAAGAGAGAGAGAGAGAGAGAGAGAGAGAGAAAGAGAAAGAGAAAGAGAGGGAGAGAGAGAGGAAAACAAAACCTTTAAAGAACCTTTTAAGAACATTATGCAGCTGTTTTATCTTATAACAGCGTGGAAATCCTTTTGCTCCACTGTATGACTTGGGTCAAACGTTTTGGATATCCTTCCACAAGCTTCTCACTATAGTTTGCAGGAATTTTGGCCTATTCCTCCTGACAGAACTGGTGTAACTGAGCCATGTTTGTAGGCCGCCTTGCTCACACAAACCTTTTCAGCTTTGCCCATAAATTTTCAAACGGATTGAGATCAGGGCTTTGTGATGGCCACTCCAAAACATTGACTTTGTTCTCCTTAAGCATCTTTGTAACCAGTATGTTTCGGGTCATTGTCTATTTGGAAGACCCATTTGTGCCAAAAATCTTTAACTTCCTGGCTTTAACTTCACTTTGTGAAGTGCACCTGTCCCTCCTGCAGCAAAACAATCCCACATCATGACGCTGCCACCCCGTTCTCAGGCTTGCAAGCCTCCAAATATAACAATGGTCACAAGTTTCGTCAGACCACAGGACATTCCTCTTTCTGGCAGAGTGGCCTTTCAGCCCATGTTGATACAGTACTCATTTCACTGTGGATAATGATACACTCTTACCAGCTTGAGTACATCAGGATGTCGGTACATCCTTCAGTCTGCACATACCTGATTAGTAAGGTCACCCTAGCTCTGATCCTAGATCTGATCCTACCCTCTGAGCAATACAAGGTTTTTATGGAGTAATGAAAAGGGTCCTTTGACTCATAATAATAGTGGGACCCTACCACTGCTGTAAATAAAAGGCATAAGAGCCTCACCAAGATGGCTGAGCGTTATCATCAACTGGTACTGCTAATAGTGCTAACCTGGGACAAGGCTGACAATGCTAAGCTGGGGCATAAAAAGTGGGACATATTTTGCCAAACCAATGAATTGTTAAACCAATTGTGGCAAACTATTTTTGGAATCTTTTTTTGAAATAGTGTAAAACCTGAAATTTACATACACTATATAAACAGACACGTGCATTTTTTCATTGTTTGACATGAATTTAGAACAAAATGTTCCCATTTTAGGTCAGTTAGGATTCCCAAAATGATTTATATTTGCTAAATGCCAGAATAACGAGAGAGGGAATGTTTTAAGGCATTTTTTTTACTTTCTTCAAAGTCAAAAGTTTAAATTCACTAAGATTACTGTGCCTTTAAACAATTTGGGACAGCCCATATGATGATGTCATATCTTAGGAAGCTTCTAATAGGTTTACTGGCAACATCTGAGTTCATTAGAGACACACCTGTAGATGTATTTTAAGGCACACCTGAAACACACTGCTTCTTTCTGTAACATCATGGGAAAGTGGAAAGAAATCAGCCAAGATATCAGAAAGAGAATTGTGGACTGTGCACAAGTCTGGCTCACCCTTGGGTGCAATTTCCAGATGCCTGAAGGTGCCTCGTTCATCTGTAAAAACAATAATATGCAAGTACAAGCATGATGGGAATGTCCAGCCATCATATCGTTTAGGAAGGAGACAGGTTCTGTGTCCTAGAGATGACCATGCTTTGGTCCGAAATGTGCCCAAATGAACCCAAGAACAAAAGCTAAAGACCTTGTGAAGATGCTGGCTGAAGCTGTGCAGATGTATGCCAGTGTCCTGTGCCAATGTTCATACTACAAGCCCACTGGAAGTACATTGTTGATGACATTCCAAAACTTGTGTCTTCATTGTTGTTCAATGTCATGATGAATGGACCAATAGAAAACCTCCACAGTTACTGGGAATAAAATCATTTTCTATTGACTTGCTTTGAAAGGTAAGGAGTTTTTTTTCCTGCTGCCATTTTGGATGGCATACAGAGCACATATCTGATCATACTGTTTGATTAACTATAAACACTGCATAAAACCACTGTGTCCTCCTAAGATATGAAAACAAACAAGTGTGTTTGTGTGAGTGTGTGTGTGTGTGTGTGAGGCAGAGAAGGGGCTCAGGTGTGGATTAAAGCCGAACGATCAGGGGAACAGGCTGAGCACGTCAGGATTGGAGGGGCGGGGGTTAATTAACGTCTCTCTCCACCCTCTCCATCCCTCCATCCCTCTCTCTCTTTCTCTTCTGCTCGCTCTCTACACAGCCCCTGCTTCATTTTTCTCCCTCGCTCCTTCTGCTTCTGGATGGTACCCTGATATTTTCTCTCCGGGTGGTTAAGAGTAGGTGTGTGTGAGTTTGGATGGAAGTAATTGTGCTGGATCCACCAGGTCCACCAGGAAAGAGACATATCACAAAAAAAAAAAAAAAAAACCCACACACAAAATGAGGCCCGAGATTACAGACCAGGCGTACAGATCTCAGCTGTCCATCAAAGTCAATGAAGACATCCGCTGACTGGTGGGTGGAAAAGACATGAGTTTGTGTTGCTGGCATTTCTACCACTTGCATGGAGCCCTCGCACAGTCTGGACGGGTGCTGATTCCCTTCAGCATGTTTTCTTCTGCAGTACCAGTCACAGGTTGCGACACACTTGCTTCAATCTTAAAGATACAGTCTCAGTTCTGAAATCTGATTGGCTGGTACATGTTCAAAGCCATTATTTTCATCTACAGTGCAATCAGTCAAGGGGTGGATATATTAGGCAGCAAGTGAGCAGGCGGTCCTTGAGGTTGGTGTGTTAAAAGCAGGAGAAATGAGCAGAATAAGAATACCAGACACTTTGACAAGAACCAAACTTTCTTGGCTAGACAACTGGGTCAGAACATCTCCAAAACATCAGGCGGATATTGTGGGTTTTTTCTGGTCAGTCATGGGCACCTATGGGTCATGGGTAGGGTGGTAAATATGACAATATTTAATTATAATTGTGGTAAATGTTGTTATTGTGATTCATGCAAGAGTATTGTAGATATCTTCTGTGCTTTAAGAACACTGACCAACTTGAGGGTAATTAATGCTGTTTAAAACAATGAAGTGCAGCAGATTCTGAACAAAAATCACTACTCAGTAAGGGAGAGGATCTGAATAGCAGTTTTTGAGAACCTGACACTACTGAAGCATTCTGTCTACATGTCAAAATATCTCAATAAACATTGTGTATTGTGAGACCGTCTTTACAACTCACAACGTACAGTACTTAAAGGTCCTGCTGCTAACGTCTTGGTGCCAGATACTACAGGACTCCTTCAGAGGTCTTGTGGAGTCCATGCCTCGAATGCTCAGATGTCTTGTGAAGGAACAAGGGGGACCTACTCAATATTAGGCAGGTGGTGTTCATTTTGTGACTGATTGGTGTATGAGTACACACATCAACTGATTTATGCAGGTTACCAGGTTATTAAGGACCACTGTGTAATTAATGCAATGCAACCATTGCCTACTGTAAATAAACGAAACAGCTTGAGCTGCACACATAATAATTTAGTGAATATTGATGCAGTTCATCATGCTGTATATTCTTTTACATTTGTTTTGATGTACATTAAAGAGACAAAAGTATTGGGTCACCTGCCAGTACCTGGGTTCTTCTGAAATTAAGGGTATTTAAAAAGGGAATGCTTTCTACTAGATTTTTGGAGCATTGTTGTGAGGATTTGATTGCATTTAGAAACAAAATCATTAGTGAGGGCATTGGATGATCACCAGCCCACCTCACACCCAACTCACCAACACATCCTACAAGTACTGGATGGAGCACCATCCTTCCAGTTCCACTGCTCCACAGCTCAATGCTGGGGGTTTTAAACCTCTCAAGCTTATGCGTGGCATTAGACATGGTGTCCAATTGTATTGGCAATACTTCTCTACAGGTACTAGACAAGCTGTTTGTCTGTGTCAGCAACGAATGCAATTTTAAGAAGTTGAATGTATTCATTAGAAGGGTTGTTCAAAAGTATGTGGACATAGTGTTGCAGGTGGCATTTCTGATGAATAAAAATAACACGTAAATAATATTACTGTGAATGCTGTGACTTACACACTCAGTGTTAATCAGGGACTGAATAATTGTTAGCTGCAAGCCTAGATGATGCTTTTTAAAATAAGAACTCTAAGATCAGTTTAGATTCTTTGCTGATGCCATCAGCCTTGCATAGGAACTGCAGGAGACAATGATGCTGGGTACACGCTGAAATGACGCAGCTTTTCTCTACTCCAACTTAAAAAGTGAAGGACACCGATTGAAGGCCTCCAATTAGAACTCTGGCACACGCTGCACTGTGGAACGATGCGAGTACGTTGTGGAACTTGCTTGGCATCTTGAACCAGAACATCTGCTGCTGCCAGAGAATGTACCCAGCGATTGTATGGACGGTTTTGTTGAACTTGATGCTTGTACTCTTGTAGCTGCTTGGCAACGTCGAGAATGACAAGCATGTCGGCAGCGCTCTGACCTTTCCAGAAGCCATTCTGCGCTTCTGGCAGTAATTGCAGAGATGGCCTCTGCTAGCTGGCAAAGCACCTTTGCGCATCCGAGCACGCACCTATGCGGCAACGTGGAAGAGCCACGGTTGTACCTCTGCTGCAGGGACCTCTGCGCCCCTTTGTTCTTGCAGTGGAACAGAATGGTGACTTTTTCCTTTGCTGTGGTATGGAGCTTATCATCTAGCTATTTGGAGGAAGAGCTAAAATGATGGTATCATGTAGTAGAGAGTAATATACCCGTTCATTTATTAATAAGGATGTAAGATTATTTTGATATATATTGATATATTGCCAAACGTATTCGCCTGCTTGCCTTCGCACACATATAAACTAAAGTGTTTATGGGGATTCACACACTGATGCTGGATGAGAAGGCCTGGCTCGCAGTCTCCGCTCTAATTCATCTCAAAGGTGTTGAATTGGATTGAGCTCAGGACTCAAGTTCAGGCCAGTCAAGTTCTTCTACACCAAACTTGCTCATCCATGTCTCTTGCTTTGTGCACTGGTGCTCAAACTATTCCCGCAAGTTGGGAGCATAAAATTGACCAAAAAGAGTTCCTTTCACTGGAACTGAGGGGCCGAACCCAACTCCTGAAAAACAACCCCACACCATAATCCCCCCTCCACCAAACTTTACATTTGGCACAATGCAGTCAGACAAGTATGTTCTCCTGGCAACCACCAAACCCGGATTGCCAGACAGAGAAGCGTGATTCATCACTCCAGAGAACACATCTCCACTGGGGGTGTGCTTTATACCACTGGATCCACTGGACATTGCATTGCGTTTGGTGATATTAAGCTTGGATTCTGCTGCTTGGCCATGGACACCCATTCCATGAAGCTCTTTACACACTCTCTACTGTTTTGAGCTAATCTGATGGCCACATGAAATTTGGAGGTCTGTAGTGATTAACTCAACTCAGAAAGTTGGCAACCCACTAACCCTGCTCTGTCATTTTACGTGGCCTATTACTTTGTGGCCGAGTTGCTGTTGTTCCCAAATCACTTCCACTTTGTTATAATAAACTGACAGTTGACTGTGGGATAATTAGTAGAAAGGAAATGTCACAACTGGACTAGACTGCACAGGTGGCATCCTATCACAGTACCACACTGGAAATCACAGAGCTCCTGAGAGCGACCCATTCTTTCACAAATGTTTGTACAAGCAGTCTGCATGCTTGGTTTTATACACTTATGGCCATGGAATTAATTGGAATACCTGAATTTAATGATTTGGATGGGTGAGTGAATACTTTTAGCAATATAGTGTATAGTGTGATAGTGTAATGTATATATAAATACACACACACACACACATTATATATATATATATATATATATATATATATATAAATTAATTAATTAATATTATGTTAATATTAATATTATATCCATCAAATACATAGTCATTTAATACAGTCATTGTCATTGTCATTGTCATAAAATACAGTCCTCATTTTGAAATATCACAGTATATGAAATTACCGGTGGAGTTATGAGTATGGGTTTTGGCATAATCTTTATGCTGCTATACCACAAAAAGTGCAGATAATGCAACACACAAAGCAGTGCTAACACGCTTAGCTTGTTTAGCTGTGTGGCCAAGTTCAGGATCTTTCTTCTGAGCCATGGTTTAAGTGAAAATGACACCACAGCAGCCCCACGTTCACTTCTACTGTGTAGTCAGTTGCAGTGTGAGGTAACTAAGTCCAGTTTCTTGTCGAGAGACATAAGAGTGGAAACAATGGTCGGTCTCTTGGGGTAAGCATGGACAGCAGCCCACTTGGCACGCTCATTTTTTCTTGCACTGCCTGCGGTACCACCTCCCTCGGCCAGCTGTATCAGGCGGTAGGGTCCTACAGTTTCTTCGCTGCTACTGATAACATGAAGGACTGTTCATATTTGCTAAATTCCATCTGCATCTCATTGCCGTAGATTACGCAAATGATGCCTTTTAGTGTGGATTGAATATGGCATTTTTATGCACATTTTTAGAACACATACAGTGACATTTTTGGACTCCACAAGACCTTTAAAGACGTCCTGTGGAATCTGGCAGCTCGAGGTGTTAGCAGCAGATCCTTCAAGTCCTGTACGTTGCAAGGGGCCTCCATTGATCAAACTGTTTGTCCACTGGTGCTTGCTCAAATTCCCAGATAATATGCCCATGTGTGGGTACACAGGTTTCATTTTGGCCCTGCCTGGGTCACTGATGGGACCAGGAGGGGCTAAACATGGGCCCATCTTTGTTGTGCACTGCACTTGGGGCCTAGATAGGCTGAAACAATTGGGCCCATTTGGGAAGCCCAACTTGGTTCCAGTAACAACACATGTACAAACCACTCAGAGCACATGCCCACCTGGAACTAACCTAGCCCACATTCCAGCATTTTGGGCCCCATATGAGCATGTTGGCTGGGTGAGGTCTGGGGAAACTAGAGACCAGGTCAAGTACAAGTACAAGACAATGAAATGCAGTTAGCATCTACCAGATGTGCAAATGATAGCATTGTGCAAATATAAATGGCAGTATTGTGCAATTAGCAAGCGTCCCAAAACTTTTTGTCCAGTGTATGGATGTTTAGAACATGTGCGAGTGGGAATAACTCCCCTAGGGCCTTAAAGAGAACCTTAACTTAATGTAAAAGTTCTTCACACTTACACATTTCGATTACAGAAAAGGTTCTTTAGGGAACACACAATGGTTCTTCTACGGTATCGCTCAGAACACAACTGAAGCACCCTTACCTTACAAATGCAATGAGCTTGTCTTCAATTCAGTGTTACAGCTTTCACAGGAAACACAGGAATCTAGATCCAGACCATACTGAGCAAAATTGATTGTGAGGGTGGCATGAAGAACCCCTCGATTGCTTGTGCACACACACACACACACACACACACAAACAACATATCAAATAATTGCAGTAAACAGCAAGAAAGACAGAGAGTCAGGTCAGACTGATGGAGCCGAATGGCAGGCAAACACCAAGACAGCAGACTGGCAGTAACAATCGATCAATACAAAATATTGACAATACAGCACGATAACCAATCAAGCATCACTCTAATAGAGTGAACTCCTCTGACACCCAGTCCATTAGATACAAAACCAGGAGGAAACGTCTCTGGCAGTGAACAGAAGGAGCGAGAGACAGAAGAGAGATAGCAGAGGCTGAAAGAGACTGATAGACAGACCAACTGATAAGAGACATAGAGGAGAGACGCAGAGAGGTTGACAGATTTATAAAGACAAAGAGATACAGATTGAGACCCAATATAGCTACCAACAGATACACACACACACACACACACACACACACACACACCGTTATCTCTCGACTCACATGGAGACACACACAGACTCACAATATCTTGATCTACTGTATTTCCTCTTCCTTCTTTCTTTCGCTCTCTGTCCCACACACTCACCCACCCACACACACCCCCACAGACACACACACTTGAACTGCATCTGAAGCAGTGGGCGGAGCACACTTTGAACCCTCCATATGGGACACATGTCATCATCAAATATTCATGCTATGGATTTGTCTCATTAACTATTCAACAGAGCGAGCACACACACACACACACACACACACACACACACACACACACACTCCCCCTCCTCACATCTGTCCCAAATGGATAGGAGGGGCTAAACCCCTTGGTGTGCGTTTAAATGTGTGTGTGTGTGTGTGTGTGTGTGTGTGTGTGTGTGTGGTAACCCCAGTACATGCCAATAGCAGTAAGGAGCCAACGCACATGACAAAGTCAAGAGGCCAATTACACGCAGACTGATTCCACTGCCATAATCTCCCCACTCCCTCACACACACACACACACACACACACACACATTTGAAAGTACCATGGTGGTCAAGCACTTCTTCTCCATTCTCACACCCCTCCACCATTTTCACACACACCCATAAATCCCCTAATTAGACACACTCCCACACAAACACACACAGAGCTAGATTCGCATGACTGTTAATCTTAAATACCTAATGGATAAAGTAACACTGGTCAGCACTCAGTGGTCAGCCAAATCTGAGAACCTTAAAATTACCACAACAATCTAATACAGTGCCATGCAAAAGTTTAGACACCTGACAAGTAGAAGGAAAAAGCTCCTTATCTGAAAAGTAGGGGTTTATTTAGTGAGTGAAACACTTATATAACAGATATAAATAATACAGAAAGTAGTGATTTTCCATCACTGTGTTCATTAAATCATCTCCAGAGTATTATTTAGAGTTCTCATCCAACACCTGGTTTAACACAGATGTGCAAATGCACACTGGATGGTGCCCCATCCAATACTTCTGACAATGAGCAAGTGTCCCAATACTTTTGTCCTCATAGTGTATTATTCGCTACACTTTGGAAGCTTTTTAGGGATTTAGTGTGGCATGCGGTGTTGCATAATGGTTAACAACACTGTCTGGATAAGAGTAAAGACTTTTACCACCACTAACCGGATGCCCCTCACCAGAGTACATCACTTAGCACGTGAGATTCAAAACCCAGTAGAGCTAGCAAACACTGCTAACCACACAAAACAGCAAACAGTGCAGACCACATTCAACCACCACCAACAGTATAGCAGCTAAACGAAGGGAATCGTGTTCTAGCGCTAGATAAGCTGCTCTTTTCAGTTGTGTTACCACTCTGAGCTCCACAGTGCAGTTCTGCATAGGAATTTATGGCCTCTCTGTCGGCTGGTGCTCGGAGTTCCTCAGTGTTTTAAATGTGCTTGATTCCAAAAAGTACAGTACATTTCATCTTGAGAGACAATGCAGAACATTACAGAAGCCCTGCACCAGGATGCATTACCAAATAAAGCCTGGAAAGGTTAATGTCGCATCCAGCCCCACTCTCGATCAGCATCAGCCCCAAAAACACATCAGTCCATCTCTACACGTAGAAGTTGGAGAAAATGTTTTAAAAAGTCCAATGCTGTGCCATAAAGAGAAGAGTGAGCAGTTAATAAACAGTAATGTAATATTACTATAAATATTGCTATGGAAGTATGGAAGTGCATAATGTAAATGTAAAGAAACAGAAGATCTACTGCCTACATTTAAGGCACTATCTAGAAGACCACCTCTGCCTTCAGGCTCAGGGGTCTTTACAGTACATTTCCCAGTTGAGACAGTGACACTGCAAAGGTTTCAAGCTTGTAAACGCTCCAACACTCATGAAATCTGTTCATTACCATAACCCATAACCGTTTTGACGCCTAGCCCAGTATAGTTGATTAACCTGACTCACCTAGCTAACCTCTGATGGCATGTCCTACCCACATATACACACTGTGATTTCATTAAAAAATGCTCTGTCTCTTTCTCTCTCTCTCTGTCTCTCTCTCTCTCTCTCTCTCTCTCTTTCTCTCTTTCTCTCTTTCTCTCTCTCTCTCTTTCTCTCTCTCTCTCTCTCTCTCTCGTTACTTCTCTCGCCGTCTTATAGGAACAACTCCGCATCCCTCACATTACAGTGCTGGAGAGCATATTCTGGTCTGTCTGTGTAATCTCTTCTGATCTGAGCTGCTATTGCTGCAAATAACTGTAAATGCCTTCAAGGTCAGACACTTTAGAATTCAGGAGCACAGTGGGGGTTATATAAGGCCAGTTAAGTTAGAAGCTTCTATTGGCCTCACTGCAGAATACTAAACCAATCAAATCTGAACCAGTCTAAAAGTAGAATTAACAATAGATCTTGCTTTTTGTAGTTCATCGATAGTAAGACTTTAGACACAGAGACATCATTTAGACCTCAGTTATCTAGAGAAATTAGCTCAGTTCTGAAACTGAAATAAGGAACTTGTCAGAGAACTGAACAGCTGTGGTGCTCTCCTTCATAAAAGAAAAAAAGCTAAATAAACTTCAAAACATCTGAACATCTGTCTAAAGTCAAAGTTTTCATTAGTTAAACAAGGTCCCACAAAACAATTTAGTTAACTGTGGCAGTTCCCTGCACACCTTGCAGACGAGGGTCATTGTATAGAAATGTCCTCGTATAGTCTATGTATACTGTGTATACTATTGTTCTCTGTATATTGTGTATTGTCTGTAAATTATATGTAAAGGAGCTGTATACTGGTAACACTAGAGAGACACTAACAGCCAGAAACAAATTCATTGTGTGTGTGACCATACTCATACAATAAATCTGATTCTGATTCAAAGGTGGACGAAGACAGTGAAAAGGAACATGTAGGCTCTATTGGCGCTGTTGTGAAAGAAAAAAAAAACAACAACTCACAATTTCTGTAATTTCCCCCTTTTTTGACGTAATGTGAATCGCAACAATTAACACTGTGATTTCTTGGTGAATGGACCAAAAGAAAAAGACCAATGTTAAATAGTTAAAGTTAAGCAGTTGCCCTTTTTGGTTTCCCTACTGACTGAACTAGTACTGGACTTGTGTCAATAAGGGAACGCATTTTGGTACTATATAGGATCATTTTTCCTTGTATGTGAAGAACCATTTAACCAGCCAAAGAATATGTCTAACTCTAACCTAAACCTAACCTACTACACCTAAACCTAACTCTAACCCTAACCTAACCTACTACACCTAAATCTAACTCTAACCTAAACCTAACCTACTACACCTAAACCTAACTCTAACCTAAACCTAACCTACTACACCTAAACCTAACTCTAACCCTAACCTAACCTACTACACCTAAATCTAACTCTAACCTAAACCTAACCTACTACACCTAAACCTAACTCTAACCTAAACCTAACCTACTACACCTAAACCTAACTCTAACCTAAACTTAACCTACTACACCTAAACCTAACTCTAACCTAAACTTAACCTACTACAGTTAAACCTAACTCTAACCTTAACCTAACCTACTACACATAAACCTAACTCTAACCCTAACCTAACCTACTACATCTAAACCTAACTCTAACCTTAACCTAACCTACTACACCTAAATCTAACTCTAACCTTAACCTAACCTACTACACCTAAACCTAACTCTAACCTAAACTTACCTACTGCACCTAAACCTACTTCTAACCTTAACTTAACTTACTACACCTAAACCTAACTCTAACCTTAACCTAACCTACTACACCTAAACCTAACTCTAACCCTAACCTAACCTACTACACCTAAACCTAACTCTAACCTTAACCTAACCTACTACACATAAACCTAACTCTAACCCTAACATAACCTACTATACCTCAACCTAACTCTAACCTAAACATACTACACTTAAACCTAATTCTAACCTTAACCTAACCTACTACACCTAAACCTAACTCTAACCTAAACCTAACCTACTACACCTAAACCTAATTCTAACCTAAGCCTAATCAACTACACCTAAACATAATTCTAACCTAAACTTAACCTACTACACCTAAACCTAACTCTAACCTAAATCTAACCTACTACACCTAAACCTAATTCTAACCTAAGCCTAATCAACTACACCTAAACCTAATTCTAACCTAAACTTAACTTACTACACAGAAACCTAACCCTAACCTAAACTTAAACTTATTTCAGACCTTAGACTGAAATAATACTATAGTTCTACTGAAGTTACCATGTGTGCAACTGCATGCTACAATAGCACAGTTAGCAGGTGCATGTGTGCTGCCATATGACTCCAGCAGAGATAACAGGTGTATTGGAATACACTGTATTCTGCTTGTGAGTGTGCATGTGTGTGTGTGTGTGTGTGTGTGAATGCACTGATTAGCAATCAGGAGAGCATTGTGTTGTGCCAGTGTTTATCTGGGCAGAATCGTGACTGGGTGACAGAACTGGGCTGTAGTGAATATATGTGTGTGTGTGTGTGTGTGTGTGTGTGTGTGTGTGTGTGGCTTTTGTTCTTCATCTTTGTAAAGCGTCCAGGTTTCCAAGGGTGTCATCATGCTCAATGTGTGTGTAAATACACTTCAGCTATGAATGAAAGTCAGTATATTGTTCACTAAAAAAGGTAATTTTCTACATTTAACTTAGAAAAGGGAAATTTCTACTTTTCCATCAGGCTTTAATAATGTATCTGCTTAAGTGTGTGCGCGTGCGTGTGTGTGGCCTGCAGAACGTCTCATTTAGAAAGTGATGCTGTGGGCTGGGCGTTCTGGTCCTAATTTAGGCCAGAGTCCATTAATAATGAATATCCAAAATAGCAGCACCACAAATCAGCCTCCCTGGACACTCACTGCCACTTATGGGCCGCAGAGCCCCCAGCTAAATGATCTACTGCGGACACACACTGTGCACACATGGACACTGACACACACACACACACAAACACACCTGCTTGTACAAGCTGACCTTCTTCCATTTGTATGCTTAATATCCTAAACATTTTCGCTCTCTTTCCTTTCACTCAATTCTTCTTTGTCTCACGATCTGCATTCTCTGTATCCTCTCAATCCCCTCCCCTCTTCTCTATGTCTGTGTATGTGTGTGTATTTGTGTGTGTGTGTGTGTCTGTGTGTGTTGCCGCATTATAGTCTGCTCCCAGAGGAGAGCTGTCTGTCCCTCAATGGTAATAAAAGCACTTCATTAAATCAGTTCATTTCTCGATGGGCTCATCAGAGACTGCTGGCTCATATAGGCAGACAGCACTGCGCCACTCTACAACACAGGCTGAGAAAGAATAGCTCAGAAACCAACACTCACGCTCAGCCGGAGACACTGCGCACGGGAATGCAAAGTGACATGGATAACGCTCACTAGAGAACAGGCCATACTACTCTGCTTTACAGCCTTTCACAGGGAGGGCCGATGCTATACAACAAATAGGTATGGAATTGGCCTTATTAACCTTTTCACAAGTAAGTTCTGGCGACCTGTCATGGTCCACCCAGAGTAAGCTTGTTTTCATATGAGCCCAGCTGCACTTCTGTTAAACTGATGTTCTTGCAAAGCAGCTTTACAGGAATCTATTAATGAGACAAAAGATTTACGAAACATATCATAACCCTCCTGGTGAGCAAGCCAAAGGTTGAAAGTGGCAAGGACAAAACTCCCTCAAAGCTGGAGGAAGAAACTGGGAGGACCCAAGACTCACATGGGGGACCCATCCTCATCTTGTCAGAACTGCTTATAAATTATTCATGAAAGCCACGGTACCACCACAGTCTGCTGTTCTGCTCAGGTGGGCTGGTGGTCATAGTAGTAGTAGTGGATGTAAGAAATATGAAAGTGATGATGATGGTTATTAATAATAATAATAATAATAATAATAATAATAATAATAGGAAGAAGAAGAAGAAGAGCAGCAATTGGACAATTAATAGAGTAAACTTCAATGTAGTTGGTAAAAATGGTCCGACTGCTACCATGCTGCCAGTCCGGTAGCGATAGCTAAAGAACCCAACAGTCGAAGTCATATACTCAGATTGGCATCCACCCGCTCCACCGTCCACAAACATTTGTAACTCCTGCAGGGAAAAGAAAATTCCATCATTTTAGAGATGCGCTGTATGTTGTGGAAAGAATAATCAGTAGATTAATCAGTAGAATTAAGCTCATATTCAAATCCTATTGGTGGGGCCGTACTTTTGAAATGGTTAAACAGACCGAACACTGGTCAGACAGATCAGAATGGTTCCCAGTGGTGGCAATAGGAACCAGAGGTCTTCCCAGTTTAATATCTCAAACAACTACAACACAGATAGCAGTTACAGCAAATATGCATTCTACGCATTCGCTTAAAAATAGAGTTTTAGGCCTTTATGCTTTTCTCTATTTTACTTCACTCATGGTGGTACAGTGGTACATGCAGAATGTTTTATGGCAAAATTGTAAATCTGAAATGTACTTTTTCTTTATTATTACCATCATCAACAATACAAAGAAAGTTAGAGTATCCATGTAGGTTCACTGGTTTGCATTCATTTCATGGACATTGTCACCTGTAGGTAATTTGCTGCTCCAGGATTTTTAACTTAACTCCCACCCATTTAATTACTTCTGCATACTTGCATTAAAGTGCATGTCTGAAAAGAGCATTGGTCAAACAAAGGACATGGAGAACATCAGGGGAACAATGACCCTACTTGACTGCAGAGCCTGCTCAACTTAATGCTCAAGCTCTAGTCATCTGCAGACATCTCCAGCCTTTGCTTTCCTCATTTGCCAGCATTCAGAACACTGTGGCTAGTCTGGTCCACAACCTCCTCAAGTTCTTCCATGCTGAGATCACTTTACTGGCTTCCTGTGTGAGTACAACAAAAAAACAGATACAAAGCTCTGGTTCTGACATTCCAGGCTCCAGTATGCTCTGCACTACCTCTGCAGCCTGATTGAGCACTACACACCTGCACGTTAGCTTAGGTTTTCCATGTCTGGGTTCCTGACATATCCTTTCTCAGATCTAAGTATGCCTGTGAGGCTAGGTCTCACTGCTTCCTTGGCCTTCAGTGGTGGAGCCATTGAAATGTCTTGCCCTATGATCTGAACACTCACCTTTCCTGGCAAAACCTACTCTTAGGAAAAACGGTTCTATATAGTACTGAAAAGGGGTTTTATGACTCATAACAACAGTGGGACCATTATAGAGCCGTAGAAGAACCATATAAAATGAAGAAAAGCCATTTACCCAAGGCAAATAACCATTCAGGCATTCAATTCAAATAGCGCTTTGAGTGTTCACGGGTCTATATATAGCTATTGGCTTTACTTAAAGAGCCCTTAACCCCCTCACCTTTCTGCACTTCCTCTGCATTTCATCTCTATGTTATTGTGTGGAAAACATGTAAAAATGACATCGAAATACAATAAGGATCTTGTCCCTTATGAACTCTTGCATGCAAGAATGGAACTTCATGGAAAATGGTTAATGTAGCCATTTTTTTTCCACAATCTAAAAAAGGATGATGATGGTGGTGGTGGTGGTGGTTGTTGTTGTTTATTGGTTATTATTATTATTATTATTATTATTTTATTTATTTTTTTTCTGCTGGTTCAAATCCTGGTCATGCTGCTAGACTTTGGCAGCCGGGGCCCTGAGAGAGCACAATTGGCCTCACTCTCTCCAGGGTGGGTAGATGGCACTTTCTCCCCACATCACTCCAGTAAATTGGGTGGGCTCTCCCTGTCTCAAATAAATGAACCTTAGGTGCCCATGTCCCTGTTGACACCTGCCTGGTGTTTTGGAGATCTAGTCATCTTGTCTTGACAATTTGGCTCCTATCAGAGTCACTTAAATTCTTAATGTTATGATTAATTAGTGTATATACATGTACATGTAGAAGAGCGTGTTTCACTTATTTCTCTCCTCTCCTCTTACACGGTTGTGCTTAGTTCTGCTGTGTAGCAGACTGGGAATCAACTTGGTACTACCAATTATTCCACAGTTCCCCATAGCATTAGCAATGCTTCCGACACTAGGAGGGTAAGGACTCCAACTACATACATTTTTGAACAACATACCTGGAAGAAAAAGCCTTAGGTCTCCAGCTCCACCACACCAGTAAACAGATGCCTGTGCCAGCTAATGTCGCTTCAAAAGTGGTGAGGGACGAGAGCGCCATGTATCCACCCAGAGAGAGCACAGCCAATTGTGCTATATCAGACTCTGGCTGCTTGTGGCAGAGTGTCATGGCGTAGACTGCTAAGGCACTCGGAGACCCCTCAAACATATTTTTAATATTTTACACATCACTCCCTGGAAAGAGAGAACTGCTATCAGAGTGATGGATACTAGAGAATAGTATTTAAAGGAATCCCTAAACATTACATTTGCTTATATTAACAGAGTAGTCTGAACTGACGGGACAATTTGATGAGTGTCTGAATTCTGAAATAAATGCACTGTTAAAGGTTGTTTTATTCAGCATAGCAGACATAAGCGATTGTGAGGCAGCATGAATATTAGGATGCTGTTGACAGAAGAAGCTGAGGAGGCTGAGAGAGCTGATAGTCATCAGCGCTGGATTTACCCGCTCCAGCTCATGTGGTCAATATATTGGAAAGTCTGGGAAGCAAATAAGTCTGTAAATATCTGTTTCGCTTTCTTCCTCCCCCTCGCTCTTCACCCTTTCTCCCATTCTTTCATGACTCTTTCTATTCCTCCCCTGCTGCTATACCTTTCCTTCTCTATCTCGACCACCCACTCTCCCTCTCTCCCTCAGCTATCCATCTCGTTTGACTCCATTCCCTTGACAACCTAAGTATGCAATGATTAGCAATAATGGCTACCTGTGGCTGCGCGAATCATAATTCATACAAAGTAAATGACATGAATGGACCAGGCTCTCTCTCTCTCTCCCTCTTGCTCTCTCCTGAGCGAAATCAGAAGGGAAATAAAAGGTAAATTATGTCCGTCAAGCCCTTCCATCAAGACATCAAATCACAAAGCAACACCATGAATACCTTTCAAATGATTAGCAAGAAGTAGGAACCCAAATAGATTGCATCTGTGCTATTTGCTTCCCAAATTTACTTCATTGTATGAAGTGCTGTCTTCTGATAACTGCATACTTAAGGAGAATGGATGAATTGTGCGGGAACACACTGTGAACGCAGGTTTCCATTACACCAAATCCATATGCACTGGAGGTGTCTCAATTTGAAGCTGGTGATTTGGCTACATGGACTTTGGAATATTAGAACTCACTGTATTCCTCTCATCCTTTGTCCAAAAAAATACTTTTTCAGGGCCTATTTTTGAAATGTAAAAATTAAAAGCTTGTTTCATTGTATGTGTACATTGTATGAAAATAATCGAATCCAATCATGCTGCACTACATTACGTCTATTATTATGTGGAAAACTCAACTCAATTTGGTTCAGTCAATTAACCCACCTCTCCCTAGTACTAGCAATGCTCTTGACACTAGGAGGGAAAGGACTGAACGCATGTCTCCTCTAATACATGCAAAGCCAGCCACCGCCATGCTCAGGGGAAAGCATGGGGTCCCCAGGTCCACTGCACTAGCTAACAGACTCCTATGCATTGACATTTATTGAGTTTAGAGTTTAAACAAAACTAATAAATGCACATTTGAGTCAGGTCGTCACACGGACAGATCCACAGCAATGCAAAAACAACAGAGAGAGATCAGAGAGAGAAAGAAGGAGTAAGAGAGATGGAGAGAAAGCAGCATCGCCAGGCAGCCAACACACTCAGATAGGGAAGTGCCAGGTCCCCAGCTAGCCAGCACACATTTGCAGACCCTTCCACTTTTGCGCCCAACCGGCGGGCACCGCCATCCTGCAAGTGGTGTGGGCAGCAGCTTGTGCAGACGTGAGTGGCGACTGCAGTTTATACCGCATTCAGTGTGAAAACATCTTTAAGAATTGTTGTTAGGCACGTTAACACACACAATCACACAGACTCACACAGCACAGACAGGCCAGTTTTACTGGATGAAGCCAGCCTCGGTTACCATCTAGCTCAGGATTCTGTAGACTAATTTGACAGGAACAACCAACCGTCCAGCCTAGAACCAGGTTTTCCGCCTGGGGCTGCAGCAGGGAGCCTGAAGGCACCACAGCTTCTCCAAACCGTCCAGTGAACGCCATTAGAAACAGTCCATTGATGGAGGTGTGAACCAGAAGGTGTGGTGTGAAAAAGGTAATGAAAGCTGGAAAGAGAGGTGGGCAGGAATGCAGCCAGACGCGGAGGACAAGTTCAGACATTACAGGATGTTTACTGACAAACAAAAGTAATGAATGCAAATATGAGACAGGTCGTCTTGCGGACAGATCCACAGCTATGCAAAAACAACAGGGAGAGACAGAGAGAGAGAGAGAGAGAGAGAGAGAGAGAGAGGGGTGAAAAGAATGAGAAAAGGAAAAGAGAGAGAGAGAAAGAGATAAAGGGAGAGAGAGCTAGAGGAGAAGAAAGAGAAAAGGAAAAGAAAGATGGAGAGAGAGAGAGAATGATGGTGTGTGTGTATGAGAGAGAGAGAGAATAATGTGAGCGAGAGATAGATGAAGAACAAGAGATGAAGAGAAAGAATGAGAAGAGGAAATAAGATGGCGAGAGAGGGAGAGAAAATAATGCTGACAAAGAGATGAAGAGAAAAAGAAAAATAGAAAGCAAGAGGAGGAAAAAGATGGTGAGAGAGAGAGAGAGAGAGAGAGAGAGAGGATGACAGAGATGGACAAAATAGAGATGGAGAGAGAAAGCGAGATTGAGAGATAATGTGTGCCATTTCCTTAACCCCCTCTGCCTTTGCCTCTTCATCTTTCCCCCCCTTTTTTCCCTCCCTCCATCTTGCCACATGTGTGGGGCATGTTGTCGTGGAAACCGGTTGCTCTCCCCATTAGAATGCGCTGATGTTTATAAGTGCCGGAGCTGCTGCTTGTTGATTCTCTCCCTCTCTCATCTATCTCTCTCTCTTTGCCTTTGAAACAGAGGATAAAAAAGAAAGAGAGAGTGAAGGGGAGCACACACAGAGAGAGAGAGAGAGAGAGAGAGAGAGAGAGAGAGAGAGAGAGAGAGAGAGAGGAGGAGGAGGAGGAGGAGGAGTGCAGGAGCTAAACTAATCATCCTCTTCTGTGTTCTCTCTTTCATCTTCCTTTATACCTGCTCCTCTCTTTTAATTTCCTTTTGTCTCAGGTTATAACCCCCCATCTCTCTCTCTCTCTCTCTCTCTCTCTCTCTCTCTCTCTCTCTCACAACACGACACTACAGAAGAAAATGAGGGTCTCATAAACTCAAAGACAAAACTAAGAGAGATGTAGCACACACACACACACACACACACACACACACACACAATCATAAATGGGCCTCATGATTCTGATAAGTGGAGATGAGGTTCAGGGTTATATAAATATACACTATATGTCCAAATGTTTGTGGACACCACTTCTAATGAATGCATTCAGCTATTTGAAGTTGCACCTGTTGCTGACACAGGTTGTCTAGTCCCTGTAGAGAAGTGCTGCCAATAGAATAGCACCATGCCTAATGCCCGGCAGGGAAAGAAGCCCCCCCAGCATTGAGCTGTGGAGCAGTAGAACTGTGTTCTCTGGAATAATGGAGCACCAACCATAACTTTTGGGATGAGTTGGGGAGTTTGAGATGGTATTCATCAACCAACAATCTCATTAACAGTCTTGTCGCTAAATGCAATCAAATCCTCACAGCAATGCTGTACAATCTTGTAGAAAGCATTCTTCCCTGGACAGTAGAGACAGTTACTTCAACAGTTACTCCAAAATCAGATAAAAGTATATATATATATATATTTTTAAATATCCTTGATTTTGGAAGAAACAATGCATGAGCAGGTGTCCCAATACTTTTGTCATACAGTGTATGTCTGTTAGAGATAATAGACTAGTCAACAGAGGCATTTGGTCCTAATCACTTACAAATACTGGCACCTACATAGGCCTCCGGATTTATACCTGTCATCACACACAAACACACACACACACACACACACACACACACACACACACACACACACACACACACACACACACACCGACACACCATTCAACATGTGCTTTCAAATATCTCTCCACAAACATACGCTTACTCATTAGATCAATGTGACTCACCGCAGATATGAAATACAGATGTCTTACATATTCTGTTTGCCAACGCTTGTGTATGCGGGTGTTTTATGATGTGTGATAACGAGAGCTGTTTACACATTGTCTTCCTTTACAAGAATTTCCTGTACAATTGTTTGTCTGAGACTGTTTAAATCGGCTGTGTGTGTGTGTGTCTGCGTGTGTGTGTGTGTGTGTGTGTGTGTGTGTGTGTGTGTGTGTGTGTGTGCGAGCTGTTGGGTTGAGCTATTGGAAATTGTACAATTGTGATCAGCTACCTGACCATAACTATCTACTGTACCTATGCTCCGCCCACAAGTAATTTTTACTTTTGGACTTTATTGTAAAATAGATAAGAAAGGGCAGAGTGGGTTTACTGTTCTTTACTGTAGAATAGGTAAGAAAGGTCTGAGTGGGTTTACTGTACTTTACTGTAGAATAAATAAGAAAGGGCTGAGTGGGTTTACTGTACTTTACTGAAGACTAGATAAGAAAGGGATGAGTGGATTTACTGTACTTTACTGTAGAATAGATAAGAAAGGACTGAGTGGGTTTACTGTACCATATCTATTCTCTCTTTATGTAGAATACATAAGAAAGGGCTTAGTGGATTTACTGTAGTTTACTGTAGAATAGATAAGAAAGGGCTGAGTGGGTTTACTGTACTTTACTGAAGATTAGAAAAGAAAGGTCTGAGTGGGTTTACTGTACTTTACTGTAGAATAGATAATAAATGGCTGAGTGGGTTTACTGTACTTTACTGAAGAATAGATAAGAAAGGTCTGAGTGGGTTTACTGTACATTACTGAAGAATAGATAAGAAAGGTCTGAGTGGGTTTACTGTTCTTTACTGTAGAATAGGTAAGAAAGGGCTGGGTGGGTTTACTGTACTTTACTGAAGAATAGATAAGAAAGGTCTGAGTGGGTTTACTGTACTTTACTGAAGACTAGATAAGAAAGGGCTGAGTGGGTTTACTGTACTTTACTGTAGAATAGATAATAAATGGCTAAGTGGGTTTACTGTACTTTACTGTAGAATAGGTAAGAAAGGTCTGAGTGGGTTTACTGTACTTTACTGTAGAATAGATAAGAAAGGTCTGAGTGGGTTTACTGTACTTTACTGTAGAATAGATAAGAAATGGTTGAATGGGTTTACTGTATTTTACTGTAGAATAGATAAGAAAGGGCTGAGTGGGTTTACTGTACTTTACTGAAGAATACATAAGAAAGGTCTGAGTGGGTTTACTGTACTTTACTGTAGAATAGATAAGAAAGGTCTGAGTGGGTTTACTGTACTTTACTGAAGAATAGATAAGAAAGGTCTGAGTGGGTTTACTGTACTTTACTGAAGAATAGATAAGAAAGGTCTGAGTGGGTTTACTGTATTTTTCCTCACTAAAATACAGAATGACGGTTGGACTGGGCACCTCTTGATGTGACTCCAGCAGGACACACTTCTGATTTCACTGACTCTGAAGGAAGGAATAGCACAGAGTGGTGGACCTCAGTGCATGCTGCTCTGCCTGTGTGTGTGTGTGTTGTATGTTTTTGCTACTGTGTGCCAATACCTTGAGAGTTTAATGAAGTCACGGCGCTGACACGCTCCCACTCTCCAGTGTGTAATTACTACAGATCACACTTTCATTTCCCTCACAGCAAGACACTACTGCTAAAGCACAGACACACACACACACACACACACACACACACACACACACACACACACACACAGAAATAAACACTATAATGCATGAGTCTATACAAACTGAGTCTGCACCTGTTGCAGAGAAGAATCTTTGTTCTTGGTTACGACAATTGTTTACACACACACACACACACACACGCTTCACCTCTGTGTCTGTCTAAGCGTCCTTCTTCTTCCAGACAGATTGCCACGCCATCACCAAGGTTACCACGCCATTGTGTATCCCGTTGCCAGGTAACCGGTCGCTGTGGTGATGATGGAGAATCCGAGCAGTGGGGCTGTGATATAAATCGTTCTCTCTCTCTCTTGCTCTCTCTCTCCTGCTGATTCTCCCTCATTCCCTCCCATCTGCCCTGTAGAAGAAAAGAGGGACAGCGGCCGGAGAGAAAAATGGACGGAGCAAACAATGGAGGAGAGGGACGGATGGCTTGTTTGTTTTCATTTCCTCTCTCCCTCCATCTTGGCCAGTCCGGGGTAGCCATTTAATGAAATGTCTCGCTTTGTAATCCTTTTCACCCCCCGCCCCCCCTTCTCTCTCTCTCTCTCTCTTTCTCGCTTTCTATGTATCAATGTCTCTCTCTCTCTCTCTCCCTCTCTCTCTTTTGGGCCTCTTACTCTATGTGTATCAATGTCTTTCGCTCTCCCTCGGTCTGTGCTTCTCTCTCCTTCTGCATCTTTCTGTCTGTCTGTTCCTGTCTGTGTGTATCTCAGGTGGGCGGGTTCCAGGTGGGCATGGGCTCTGATTGTGTCTGTACATACTTCCCAAGTGGGCCTCATCATTACAGCCCACATTAATCTCACATGGGTCCCATCTAGGCCCCATGTGCAGAGTACAACCCAGACAGATGTTTAACCCCTCCTGGTCCCATCACTTACCCTGGTGGGTATTCATATGTGGGGCCAACATGGAACCCAAGGACAAAACATTCTGCTTCCCAGTTGGGCTATCCATACAGGCCCCACATGAACGTTAGGTGGCTTTCTCTTCCTCTCTGTCTGTGTCTCTGCCTATGTCGCTCTCTCTCTGTCCGTGTCTCTGTCTCTTTGTCTCTCTTTTGCTTTGTCTGCCTATGTCTGTCTTTGTCTCTCTCTGTCACTCTCTGTTTGTATCTTTGTCCCTCTTTCTGTGTCTCTGTCTATGTCTCTGACTCTCTCTCTTTTTGTCTCTCACTTTGTATATCTCTCTCCATCTCTCTCTAAACAGTAGAAAGTGCTGGTTGGGCCATTGCCTGGTATTTTCAGATAATATTAGACTGTCAGTGGGCATCACTGTTTTTTTCTTCCCTCCAGCCATCTTTTCTTTATTCTAATGAACACAGGAAACTGCAGGCTGCTGACCTCAACGGGAGCTCTCTCTCTCTCGCTCTCTCTCTCTCTCTCTCTCTTTCTCTTTCTCTTTCTTTCTTTCTTTCTTTCTTTATTTTGTTCTCCACTTGATCCTTCAGAGTCTCTCATGGATATTTGTGTGTGTATTGTTGTTTCCCCGTGTCATGATGATGTGTGAAGATTTTGAGTCAAACTGGCCTCGCCTGCATGAACATGAAGAGCGTGGAATCGAGAGTGCAAGTGTGTGTGTGTGTGTGTGTGTGTGTGTGTTTTCCCTTGGCGCAGGCATGAGGCGAATGCACCATTTATTTGCATGGAAGTGCAGCCTGTTCACACAGCTAGACCCGTTTCCTCTACCCATCACGCGGTGAGAGAGAGAGAGAGAGAGAGAGAGAGAGAGAGAGAGAGAGAGAGAGAGAGAGAGAAAGAGAGAGAGAGAATGCACTCATCTCTGATCATCACCAAACAATAAGGTGAGGTCTATTCGAGGTGGATTAGTTTTAGCTAGAAAATTTCCACAGATCTGGAAGTACCAACGCCATCAGTGATTTTCCGTCAGTACGAATCCGTAAAGCCTGTAGTGTGGATGAATTATCTCCTATCATTTGTTGAATTTGGAGCTCTCTCTGTGACAACAGTCCTTTTCACATTGACCTCACTAATGTAATAGCGTAACCTGCTAGAACGTGCCTGCTGATGTATAGTGTTTTAGTCTGTACTGTCTGCTGTACTTTCCTGAAAATTACACATCCATGCTTTGCCCGAAAATGTGAAACTGCTACGAAATTGGTAAAGATTTACAGAACTTGGGCAAAAGTCTCATTTAATCCAGGGGTGTCATCAGAGCCGATTTATTGGGACACATGTCTCTGTAAAATGTTGCTGTGTCCCACTAAAATCATGGTGGTAAAAAGTCCATTATATTCTGGATTGCTAAGCAGGACAGGCTGTGCAAATGTTCTACAGGCACTACATTTCTCACAATGTCCCAGCGTCTAACCAAACGTGAGTTACAGTAGCATAAGCTAATGCTGGTCTCACTGTAATGTAATAGTATTACCTGCTAGAACAGGTCTAATGTGTTGTCTTTCAGTTTGTACTGTCTGCTGGAAGTCTTGTGAATGAATTTGTAGCCATGCTAAAAGATGGTTGATTAAAAATACACTAGCTGGGACTTGGTGGCATGGTGGCACCACAGGTAATGCCCCAGTAAAATGTTGCTGTGTCCCACTGAAATCCATTTTAAAAGTCTATATGATTCTGGATTGCTGAGCAGAACTACAGAACATGCCACACAAATTCACTACATTTCCCAATAATGCCTCAGCATCTTACCAAAAGTGGGTCAGAGCCAGTTTATTTCAGTTTTTCCAGAGAGTTAATCATGCAACAGACACGGTAATGATAGCTCATAGCTATTTGTTTTTGGTTAAGGTCACTTATAACCACATAACCTACCAAAAATACACATTAGACCTCTAAAGCAAAAGCATTAATTAAACCAGCAAAGGAATTAGTTAGCATTAGCTTTATGCTAGCTAGTAAAAGGCTCATTGATAACAAGCTTGCAAAGTGAGCATCATAACATATGGCAATATAATGCTATGCTGGAGAATGACAGTGATAGTACTAATATAATATTAATAATAAGTAGTTATATTATTACTAACAATGGATATAGGTGTGCCCCTCTAAATTCTGTGTGTTCCCCAGTGCAATGCAGCTGATTTAATTTAATCAATTTAATTCTTTAAGGAATGATTTTTTTTTGGCAAAAAATATTTCACCCCAATTTATATATATATATGTGTGTATATAAATTGGGGTGAAATATTTTTTGCCAAAAAAAAATAATTCCTTAAAGAATTAAATAATACAATATGCTACAGGGTACTAAACGCCATAGTTACACAACTAGTGGAATTGGGAGAAAACACACAGTTTTTAAACAGAGTTTAAACATCATGTTCATGAATGGTTCACACACACACACACACCCTGTCACTCATCGCACATACCACCCATGTCACTTAACTGGCCGACCCTTAAATGCCCCCTGACCTCCTAACTGTTTCTCAAACTTGATTCTGGTGTCCACTCTTCCTTACTGTCACTCTCATCAAGCTCACTGTCCGCACTTTTAGAAAGGATGACCCTAACTGCCCGCTCACGTTCCTTCCTCCCATAAAAAGTACTGTCACAATTACACATCCCATCACTCAATGCTCAGTGCTCTCAAAACAGAATGGTTCTCAATCCTGGTTCTAAGGGACCCCCTTCTCTGCCCCAACACACCTGCTTCATATGGTTATCTGGGCATTCGCTGCTGCAGCTGCATGATAACAAGCTGATCATTTGAATCCGGTGCACTGAAGCAGAGAAGCATCTAAAACATGCAGGGCAGGGAGTCCCCAGGACCAGAGTTTAGAACCACTGCTTTAGCGTGAATGCCCTAACAAAGTGGTGAAGGAAAACGGAGGGGGAAAAAAAAAAACACCCCACTGTTTTAATATGTATATATGAAAACAGGATGTCTTATAATATACTTATTTACATGAACATATACAATTTTATTTATGAAGTAATTTCAATTTAAACATGAATTATGTTACTGTGCTCCATGTGGCTTTGGTTCCTGAAAGGATAGTCCCACCCCCAGATGAAAACTTGGTTGAAGATGTGTCTTGAGATATATTGAGTGTGTATATATATATATATATATATATATATATATATATATATATATATATATATAAAACAAACATAAAAGCCAATATCTCAATGTACTGGCACCATGTCTAATGCCAGGCGTGGGCTAGACGGGTACAAAGCCCACTAGCATTAAGCTGTGTTTTCTGGAATGATGGTTGGTGCTGCATCTAATACTTCTGGGATGAGCTGGGGATACCGTGGAGTGCATCCTGATCTCACTAATACTTTTGTCGCTAAATGCAATCAAATCCTAGTAGAAAGCCTGCTTCCCTGGACAGTAGAGACAGTTACTCCACACAAAAGCAGGATAAGCTCTTTTTTAATACCCTTGATTTTGAAAGAAACAATGAATGAGCAGGTGTCCCTTTTTTGTCCATGCAGTGTGTTTGTGGATACAGATAGTTCATCCTGTAGGACTGAACCAGTCAAATCCTTTACAAATGACATTACAGGAGCTCTTCTGGTAAAACGGATCCAGCTTGAACAGTGCTTCATCATTCACCTCAGGCTTTTTGAACTCTGCTCTGTGCCTGACTGTGCATGTGGCCATGAGTAATTTCTGCATGATAGCACTCCTTCAGGGTCGTGTGAATATGTGTGTGTGTGTGTGTGGTACAGTATGCTACACAGTTTGTGATAAATCATCCCAGTGTGGCTACTCTGAAGGTGTTGGAGCACACCTGGTCCTATGTGTGAACAGAAAGAGGAGTTTCATTCCATGTGTGAGTGTGTCAGCTATATGGTGAGATACATTTCTTCCCTGCAGAGAGTCGAGCCTCGCTCTCTCTCAGCCCACAGAGGCAGCCACAGCATAGAAATGCAACCCTATGAGAAATAGCCATAATACCATCCACACACTCCTACCAACCAAATCAACCCCCCACCCTCTTCTTTTCATTTACACTTCCGATTTGGCTCTTCTCCCTTCGCTCTAGCACTTTCTCTTCTCGTCTCTTGGCCTCTAAGTCCTCTGCTCTCTCTCTCTCTCTCTCGCTCTCCTTTTCTTTCTCTTGGGATAAGATTAAATCAGCACCTTGACCCCCCTCTACAGCATCTGCTCCATACCGAGCGACAAACACCTGAGAGCTTAGGAGAGACCGACAAGGAGACTACTTCAAACTCTGTTATTGAACATTAGTTCATTAGGTCATCGTCATCAAGGCTCTTGACGGCGTTCTAGTCATCGTCGCCAGGATCATCATATAACGCAAACATACTGTATTTCTGTATGGAAAAAGAAACATTCCAGCACATGAAGGGCAGAATTCACTTAAATAGTATAAAGCTAGGAATGGACCCCGTCTCGATAATGCACCACTATTTACTGAACCACCTCAGTGTGATACCAGTCATAATACTTTCCGAGGGCAAAAGCCCAAAGTGATGTCAGGTGATGCTGCCTGCTTGCTAACATGCTGCTTTTTTTTTCAACATGACTCTTGTTGTTAATAGACTCCTGTCACACTTTCATATTCATAAATGTAGAAGTGTTGATAGTAGTAGCGGCCTTTAAATAGTAGTATTAAATGGTGTAATCAGTGGCTGTGAACGCAAAGGCTCCCTATTTAAATTTTATGAGTATGTTGGCCATGTGTCCGAATCGTGAAGTGGAATTCAGGCATCATTTTGAGGGCACTACAATCTTCAACAATGCACTTGTAATTTATAACAAATATTGCTGTGCCATCAACGGCCGGAGACAGAGAGAGCACAATTGTCTGTACTCTCTCCGGGTGGGTAGATGGAGCTTTCCTCTGACTGTGTCGGCTGCCCGACGATGCTGCATCAGCGGTAGTTTGAAAAGAGGCAGTGGTTGACATTGCATGCATTAAAGGCATTAAAGACATGTGTTAAGTACTTACCCTACCCTATGGCAGCAGCAATGCTAGTAATAGGGGGAGCGCTGAATGGGTGAGTTAATTGGCTGAAGCACATTGGGGAAAAGAAAAATAAAATCTACAAAACATATCATAAAAAAAAACATTATACAAAACAAACAGGAGTAAGCGTAAGAAAAAGCAGCAAGTACGGGGCCAAAGGAAAAACCAAACACTACCGTGACAACACAACGTGGGCAAAGCAAAACACACACCTGAGGCTGGAGGGACTCCGGGAGCTAGGCTAGTGAGGGAAAGGGAATGAACAGGATTAGGAACGATAACCAGAGCCAACAGGCAGTGCCTGGGGAAACACAGGAAACTAAAGCTGCGCTCGTCAGGCGCTAGGGAACTTATGTGACGTGAGAAACGAGAGCTGAGAGATCAGCTGCAGAACCCAAATAGCATGAGTTAAACCTGGTTAGACCTGGTAAAGAGGCTCGCCCATGAACAGTAACGATAACGTGATCCTGAAGAGAGAGAGAGTCTCTCCGGCGACCTCGAGACTTCTTGGACCGTTAACGTCAACGCACAAGGTAGTACAGTACCTTGAATAGGTTCAGCCACTTGGCATCGAGTGGCTAGTACTAGGCCCTTAAGTACCCCAGCCTCAGGTGAAACGTATTACACAACAAGAACCAAACAATGGACATGAATAATGACACTGAATAGAACACACCTGACATGAAACATGAGAACAGAGTCTGTGAAGCTAGACATGAACGGGAATTTCAAAACAAGTGCCCTCAGGAGAGTCTGCGGGCCGTGGCTCGGGACTGCCCCTGGGGCGGGCGCGGCGACGCGGACCTGACATTATGCAACTGGTCCTGACACACGTTGATGATGAAGAAGTGTCCAAATTCATTAGTGTTTTAGCGCTACTTACTAAAATAATCTCCCTATATGACGCAATACAAATAAGGTGGTGGGGATCTAATTTGGTCACAGCCAACCACCGTGGCTACTTCCCCAGTAATTTCCAAGTTTCCACCCTATCAGGTTTAATAATATTCAACTCCAGCTGAAAAGCTCATCATGTATCATTTTTGAGGAGGCAACCAATAAATAAACCAAAATGAAGCGTGAGTTGAAGTGCTGGTCATGTGGTGTCAAGACAGATGTGATGTGTGGCCAAGGCAAACTAGTCTTTCCTCCGCGTTAAAAACACTTCCAGACATGTTAGCTGCCCTCCGGTTGGCTGTGCTGTAGTCCAATGAAGATTTTTGTGGGAGGCTGAAAACGGTTAAACGGTTCAGGCAGAAGTTCGATGACGCTGCTATTCAGAGCCAGATGTGACGACAGAGTGACTGTGATAAAGGTCTACTGTCACCTCCTGCCTCACTCTGAGATCAAACATGTGCTCTCCTGATGTCAATGACACAAAAGAGGTGTTGCATTTCCTCTGGGCCAGTGGTCCGTACCTAAGAATTTGCGAGACAGATAGTATAGTGCCTTTTGTCTACACCACAGCAGCACCTAGCCTCCTAACCCAGAAGAACCAGAACTAGCTGAGTAGGTCCCTGTTGTGGTCTGACCTGTTGAGGCATGGAATCCTCAAGACCTTTGAAGGCGTCCTGTAGTAGCTGGCATAATGACGTTAGCAGCAGATCCTTTAAGTCCCATAAGTTGTGAGCTGGGTCCTCCATGGATCGCATCAGTGAGCCTTATGTGCCTGTGACCACCAGACTGAACTATTTAATGTAAATAGAGGAAGGGAATTAAGGCTCTGAATGTTTACCTCATGCTATTTGCTTTTGAAATAATAATACAAAAATTAAATGTTTTAAGAAATGAGAAATATTCTACTATCCTAACTAACAATAACAACAACCTCAGGCCCCTGTAGCTGTTGCCCAAATTTCCCAGTACAGTTGTGTCCATTTCTACTCGCAGGCTCCGCCACATTCCGTTACAAGATACTACCAAGCTGTTTGGACTCTCGGGTATAGACTTGTGAATCTCATGACAGGAGGGCTAATGCTTACATTGTTGCACCATAAAACGGGCCTTTCTCTATCTATAGATTTTACAAGCAATGTGAGTGAACCGATCAGCCAGAACATTAACCCAACAAAAAAATGTATTATCTTCATCTACAGTGGCTTCTGTCAAAGGGTGGGTGTAGTAGGCAGCAAGTGAACAGTGTGTTCTTAGGTGATGTGTTAAAAGCAGGGCAAATAGTCAAGCAAGAACCAAATTGTGATGGCTAGAGGTCGTGTAGAGACCACGCCTTGAATGTGCAGATGTGGCAGCACAAGGGGGGCCCACTCAATATTAGACATTAATGTTATGGCTGATTGGTTTACAGCATAAACCCCTCCCCTTTCTTGCCTATTTTAATGTGAAGGCATGCATCCAGATGCCAAGTCTTGGTCACTGACAGCAAATAAGAGATCCTCAGAATAGACTGAATGGCATTTAGGTAATGTTCCATGCTCTATTTATTGATGGCTTAATACATAGTGGTGTGTTTTGAGGTATGAGCCTAACTTAGTATTAAAGTGAGTGCTCCCCTTCATCTAATGGTTTGTTTGTTTTTGCTAATTAAGAGCCTTTCGGTTGAATATGACAGTCATTACTGGCTCCTTCTTTGTTGATTGTGCTTCCAATTCACTGGCCCTGTTGTTGTGCGGGTTTGCCAGAGACCAAAGGCCAACGCAGTTTCTGTGCCATTTTCAAAAACAAAATACATCTCGGGAGGCAGTGACAGCCTCCTGATTGCGCTATAAAGCCTGAAACGGTTTGTATAAGCTCAAACAGAACTGTCCGTAATGCTGGCGGAGTGCTGGATGATTGGACTTCAATAAACCAGTCACAGCTCTCTGGCTCAAGGCTGCTGGAGAGGAAGCCAGTGGGCTTCTGGTCAGCTGCAGTGTGATGCAACAGGGCTAATAAAACAATTTACGACAAGCTAATACAAGTGATTCTTCTCAAAGCTGAATCCGAAAACAGGTGCACAACGGCAGAGTGTGAGCAGACCAAGAGCCTGTGTGTGTTAGATACAAGAGCAGGCCATGCTTATATATTTCTGAGGCGAGCCGGAGTTGAATGAACTTGGCTTTGGGCCAGCGATGATGTTAAACCGGGCCGTAGGAATAATCCAAATAAATGTCTGGGTTTAAGGCACTGTGACATCACCCTGAGTCCCTCCACTGTGTCTGTTTTATATGATAGACTAATAAGAGAGTTTTACGGTGAGTGTGAAAGACAGGCAAAATGGAGTGTTTAATGGTGTGTGTATACGTTTGTGTGTGTGTGTGAGAGAGAGAGTGTGTGTGTGTGTGTGTGTGTCCTATGGGATTACCTTGACGATCACCAGAGCAAAGTGTTGGCAGAGTAGGACACATTATAACAGATAAGGCTCATAAAAGTGGAGCGCTCATAAAAGAAGCACACACACACACACACACACAGGATTTCATGAATCTGTCTCCTAAAAAGCAGCAAAACTGGACAATGTAAGAATAAAGGCTGTAAGTTTCTCTCTCACACTCTTTTAATTCTCACTCTCTTGCCCTCTTATTCCAAGATAGCATCCTCTGTGTTGTTCTGGCACCTTTCAAACCATTTAGACAAACACTGACTCAAAATCTAAAGGATGGGTTTTGTGACACCATCACAAAACAAAGGGTCTAAATGACTGTTACTGTTAAGAGAGTAAAACATGAACAAATCCCTAAAAAGCATAAAGCTGAGCCCCGAGTGGTCCAGCTGAATGAGGTGCTGTCAATATGACCAGAGGAGTCATCAGCAGCCCCAATCCTAGAAGAGCACAACTGGCCCTGCTCTCTCCAGGCTGGATAGACGGCACTTTCTTTCTCCGTCACTTCAGTAAAACGCTAGCCGACACTGGCGTCTGCTGGCTGATGCATCAAAGCAGGGTACCTGGCACTTCCTCAGAGTGAGTTGGTCGCCTGTGACGTTACATCTGCGGCAAAGGCGATGGCTGGCTGTGCACGTGTCGGAGGAGGCGTGTGTCAGTCTTCGGCCTCCCACTGCATGTGATCGGGGGAGAATTTGTATGGATTAGGTAATTGGCGATCCAAATTGGGGAGAAAAAGGGTCAAAAATCATAAATACAAATTTAAAAACAGCAAACAAGTTAAAGATGAAACATTATATTCAACATTTTAGCAAGATCACTGTATTTTTGTTCTGTAAAATTTTATAGTAAATTAAATCCTTGAAAATCCCAAATCCCAAAATCCCAAAATCGAAATCCCCAACTACTCAGTTGAGCAATAAAAAAAACAGATTTACAAAGAAACTACGGACAGATTTACAAAAAAAGTACAGACAGATTTACAAAAAAGTACAGATAGATTTACAAAGAAAATTCAGACAGATTTACAGAAAAAGTACCGACGGACTTACAGAAAAAGTACGGACGGATTTACAAAGAAAATTCAGACAGATTAATAAAGAAAGCATGGACAGCTTTACAAAGAAAGTACAGACAGATTTACAAAGAAAGTACAGACAGATTTACAAAAAAAAGTACGGACAGATTAATAAAGAAAATTCAGACAGATTAATAAAGAAAGTACAGACAGATTTACAAAGAAAGTACGGACAGATTAATAAAGAAAATTCAGACAGATTAATAAAGAAAGCATGGACAGCTTTACAATGAAAGTACAGACAGATTTACAAAGAAAGTACAGACAGATTTACAAAGAAAGTACGGACAGATTAATAAAGAAAATTCAGACAGATTAATAAAGAAAGTACAGACAGATTTACAAAGAAAGTACAGACAGATTTACAAAGAAAGTACGGACAGATTAATAAAGAAAATTCAGACAGATTAATAAAGAAAGCATGGACAGCTTTACAATGAAAGTACAGACAGATTTACAAAGAAAGTACAGACAGATTTACAAAGAAAGTACGGACAGATTAATAAAGAAAATTCAGACAGATTAATAAAGAAAGTACAGACAGATTTACAAAGAAAGTACGGACAGATTAATAAAGAAAATTCAGACAGATTAATAAAGAAAGTACAGACGGATTTACAAAGAAAGTACAGACAGATTTACAAAGAAAGTACGGACAAATTAATAAAGAAAATTCAGACAGATTAATAAAGAAAGTACAGACAGATTTACAAAGAAAGTACGGACAGATTTACAAAGAAAATTCAGACAGATTAATAAAGAAAGTACGGATGGATTTACAAAGAAAGTACAGACAGATTTACAAAGAAAGTACGGACATATTTACAAAGAAAGTACGGACAGATTTACAAAGAAAGTACAGACATATTAATAAAGAAAGTACAGACAGATGTACAAAGAAAGTACAGACATATTAATAAAGAAAGTACAGACAGATGTACAAAGAAAGTACAGACATATTAATAAAGAAAGTACAGACAGATGTACAAAGAAAGTACAGACATATTAATAAAGAAAGTACAGACAGATTTACAAAGAAAGTATAGACAGATTTACAAAGAAAATTCAGACAGATTTATAAAGAAAGTATGGATGGATTTGTAAAGAAAGTACGGATGGATTTATAAAGAAAGTACAGACAGATTTACAAAGAAAGTATAGACAGATTTACAAAGAAAATTCAGACAGATTTATAAAGAAAGTACGGATGGATTTATAAAGAAAGTACGGATGGATTTATAAAGAAAGTACATACAGATCCATTGTACCATTTTTGAACACTGTTGTAAACATGTTGTTTACACTTTTTCCTTTGTACTGTTTATAGCCTTCTCTGATTCTTTCACTCGTATCTCTTTATTACCGACCCCCACTCCCCCTTTCTCCACCCCTACTGTCTCATTATTTCTCTCTTCTCCTCCCACCAGTCTGGTCAGTTGTCTCTCTGGCTATGTGTGCATCCATCTTTTTCTTTCTTCCTCCCTCTCTCTCTCTCTGTGTCTGTCTGTGTGTGTGATTAGGGATACAGTGACCCTGTTTTTCCGGCCTGGCTCTATAACGGGCGCCCATGCTGGACTCTCGGGACACACACCCTGCAACAATGGATGGAAATGGGACAGTGGCTGAATACATTTACCTCAGAGAGAGGTAGGAAGAAAAAAAAGAGAGAGAGGGAGAGAGAGAGAGAGAGAGAGAGAGAGAGAGAGAGAGAGAGAGAGAGAGAGAGAGAGAAAGAGAGAGAGATAATCAGAGATAGCTGATAGAAAAGAAGTGATAAGGAGGTACTACAGCAGAAGATTGGAATACAGATGGAGGACCAAAGAGAATAAAGGCTTAGATGATGCAGAATGCAGATAGAGAGAGAAAGAGAGAGATAAACAGATAGATAAAGAGAGAGAGGGGGGGGGGGTAGAGAGAGATCTGAAAAATAACCAAAATGAGACAGAGCAAGGAGCAAAAGATGGATGCAGGAAGTGGACAACGTCCAATGAGCAGTACATCCATCTTCTCCAGTGAGTGTGTGTGGGGGGGGCGTGTGTGTACATCCACTTTTGTGTGTGATTATTTGTGTGTGAATGACTGT